>NC_029777.3:44762290-44772272 GCF_000817695.3 Arachis duranensis | reverse complement strand
TGCTGTTGGATTCTGACCTCCCTGCACTCGAAGTGGATTTTCTGGAGCTACAGAAGCCCAATTGGTGCGCTCTCAACGGCGTTGGAAATCAGACATTCTGGGCTTTCCAGCAATATATGATAGTCCATACTTTGCCCAAGATTTGATGGCCCAAACCGGCGTTCAAAGTCACCATCAGAATTCCCAGCGTTAAACGCCGGAACTGGCACAAGGATGGGAGTTAAACGCCCAAACTGGCATAAAAGCTGGCGTTTAACTCCAAGAGAAGTCTCTACACAAAAATGCTTCAATTCTCAGCCCAAGCACACACCAAGTGGGCCCGGAAGTGAATTTTTATGTCATTTACTCATTTCTGTAAACCCTAGGCTACTAGTTCTCTATAAGTAGGACCTTTTAGTATTGTATTTTCATCTTTTGATCTTTGGATCTTTTGATCTTTGGAATCTTTTGATCTTTAGATCTTTTGATCACGTTTGGAGGCTGGCCATTCGGCCATGCCTAGACCTTGTTCTTATGTATTTTCAACGGTGGAGTTTCTACACACCATTGATTAAGGTGTGGAGCTCTGCTGTAGCTCGAGTATTAATGCAATTACTATTGTTCTTCTATTCAATTCTGCTTGTTCTTGTTCTAAGATATCACTTGTTCTTCAACTTGATGAATGTGATGATTCGTGACACTCATCATCATTCTCACTTATGAACGTGTGCCTGACAACCACCTCCGTTCTACTTTAGATTGGGTGGATATCTCTTGGATTCTTTAACCGGAATCTTCGTGGTATAAGCTAGAATAGATGGCGGCATTCAAGAGAATCCAGAAGGTCTAAACCTTGTCTGTGATATTCTGAGTAGGATTCAATGATTGAATGACTGTGACGAGCTTCAAACTTCTGAAGGCTGGGCGTTAGTGACAGATGCAAAAGAATCACTGGATTCTATTCCAACCTGATTGAGAACCGACAGATGAATAGCCGTGTCGTGACAGGGTGCGTTGAACATTTTCACTGAGAGGATGGGAGGTAGCCACTGACAACGGTGATGCCCAACATACAGCTTGCCATGGAAAGGAGTAAGAAGGATTGGATGAAGACAGTAGGAAAGCAGAGAGACGGAAGGGACAAAGCATCCCCATTCGCTTATCTGAAATTCTCACCAATGAATTACATAAGTATCTCTATCTTTATCTTTATGTTTTATTCATCATCTATAACCATTTGAATCTGCCTGACTAAGATTTACAAGGTGACCATAGCTTGCTTCATACCAACAATCTCTGTGTGATCGACCCTTACTCGCGTAAGGTTTATTACTTGGACGACCCAGTACACTTGCTGGTTAGTTGTGCGAAGTTGTGTTTATGCCATGGTGTTGAACACCAAGTTTTTGGATTCATCACCAGGGATTATTTGAGTTGTGAAAAGTATTGATCACAATTTCGTGCACCAGCCCTGTTTGTGGGCTTTGAACTTTTTTATCTGTAAATGGTATTTGCTGACTGTTGACACTCTTTTGGTTGCTTGTTTAGCAACTTTGTTTTTGAAAAACAAAGTAGTTTCCAAGCTTTTGGGGTCGGTTTTGGTGGGCTCTGAAGCTTGCTATTATTATAACTGGTAGTTTTTATATCATGTCTGTCTTGCGCTTATCTTGATACCTTTTCCGTTTTTGGAATTTTTCATGGTCTGACCTCTTTGGATTGGCTTGATTCCTTTGCTTGATGCTGTTTCTAGCAATTCGTTTTGCTCGATCCTTGTTCAGGTCTTTGCTAGGAATTTCTTTGTATAACGCTAAGATCGCCAATTTTGTTACGTCAGTTTTGTTAGTAATCCTCTTTTATGGACTTTGTTCAAGTATCTTTTACGGATTACCTTGTAGCTTTATGTTTTGGACCGATTTCGTCATGTCGGGCCCTTCTAAGTTATTTCTGTAATCTTCTTTTTTGGACCTTGCTCGGGTCTCTTTCAAGGATTACTTTTGTAACTTTTACATTTTGGGTCGATTTGGTCGTGTCGGGTCATTCTGAGTTATTTCTGTAATCCTTTTTCTTGGACCTTGTTTGGGTCTCTTTCAGGGATTACTTTCATAACTTTTACATTTTGGGCCGACTTAGTCGTGTCGGGCCCTTCTGAGTTATTTCTGTAATCCTCTTTCTTGGACCTTGTTCTGGTCTCTTTCAGGGATTACTTTCATAACTTGTTTGGGGGAGTCCGACTTCACCATGTCGGCCTTCTTTTAAGTTATAGTAATCCTCTTTCTTGGACCTTGTTCAGGTCTCTTTCAGGGATTACTTTCATAACTTGTTTGTGGGAGTCCGACTTCACCATGTCGAACTCTTCTAAGTTATAGTAATCCTCTTTTTTGGACCTTGTTTAGGTCTCTTTCAGGGATTACTTTCATAACTTGTTTGTGGGAGTTTGACTTCACCATGTCAAACTCTTCTAAGTTATAGTAATCCTCTTTCTTGGACCTTGTTTAGGTCTCTTTTCAAGGATTACTTTCATAACTTGTTTGTGGGAGTCCGACTTCACCATGTCAGACTCTTCTAAGTTATAGTAATCCTCTTTTATAGGGTTGGCCAGACCTCTTTCCAGGGCTTTACTTATAACTTCGACTATGGCGACCGGTCTGACTTCTTTAATGTCGGCCAGTCTTTAAGTTATTTTATAGCAATCCATTTTATTAGGACCTCGTCAGGTCCTTTCTATGGATCACTTTCTATAACTTCTTGCATTATTCTGTTTTCATCCTTGCTGATTTTGTAGAAATTGGGTTTTAACCCTCGTTTGGTCAACCTTTTAATGAATTTGGTTTTCATCTTTGGTCTTTATCGTGATCGTGTAGTGAATTTGATTTTCACTTTCTGTCGATCTGTAGCTTTATAATCGAACGATGAATGTTTCAGACTAATGCGGCTTGAGCATTTGTAGAAGATTTAAATTGATTTTATTAAAAGAAAATGCAAATATATACATGCGGGGGGTTAATTCCCTAAGTCGGGTGATTTGTAGGTCTTGGCTTGGCGCCTCGTTAAAAAACCTTTTCAGGAAAAAGAGTGTGCCTTATCCCAAGGTCCTTTATCATCCCTAACTCTAGTACCTTCTTAGGTTGCAGGCGTGCCATGATATAGGAAGCTCTCGCCCATCGAGTTCGGAAAGTCTGTAGTAGCCCTTCCCCAGTACTTCTACGACTCGGTAGGGTCTTTTCCAGTTTGCTGCCAGCTTTCCTTCTCCAGGTTAAGTTGTTCCGATGTCATTTCGGATTAGAATGAGGTCGTCCTTAGCAAAGGCCCACTGTATTACCTTTTGATTGTATCTGGAAGTCATTCGTCATTTTAATGCCTCTTCCCTAATCCGAGCTCTTTCTCGGACTTCCGGAAGTAGGTCGGGGTCTTCCCTTTGAAGTTGGAAGTTGGCTTCTTCGCTATAGTGGATCACTCTAGGCGAACTTTCTTCAATCTCTACTGGGATCATTGCTTCCATTCCATATGCTAATTGGAAGGGTGATTCATTTGTGGTGGAATGTGGCATTGTTCGATATGCCCATAAGACTTGTGGGAGCTCATCGGCCCAGACTCCCTTTGCATCATGTAATCTCTGCTTCAGCCAGCCAGTATGACTTTGTTGGTAGCTTCAGCTTGTCCATTGGCTTGGGGATGCTCTACGGAAGTGAATTGTTGTCTTATATTCAAGTCGGCCGCTAGCTTTCTGAAGCCTGCATATCTGAACTGAGTACCATTGTCTATGGTGATGGAGTATGGAACCCAAACCTTGTGACGATATTTCTATATAGGAATTTTTGACTTCTTTGAGTAGTGGCGTTAGCTAGGGGTTCTGCCTCGATCCACTTTGTGAAGTAGTCTATTCCCACTATGAGAAATTTGACCTGTCCTGACCCTTGAGGAAAAGGTCTGAGAAGATCGAGTCCCCATTTCACGAATGGCCAAGGTGAGGTTACGCTGATGAGTTCCTTTGGTGGGGTAGTGTGGAAGTTGGCATGTTTCTGACATGATGAACATGTCTTTATGAATTCTATGGCTTCTTTTTGTAGAGTTAGCCAATAAACCCCTGCCTGAAGTACTTTTTTGGTGAGTGCCTGTGCTCCGAGGTGATTGCCACTGTGTACTTCTTCTAGGACTTCCTTTGTGTTGGAAGTCGGCATGCATTTTAACAATGGTATTGAAATCCCTCTTTTGTATAGGGAATTGTTTATAATAGTGTAGTATTGTACCTTCCGTTTCAGTCTCTTTGCCTCCTTTTTCTCTGTGGGGAGTGCTTCTGTTTTGAGGTAGTTGATTATGGGAGTCATCCATCCTTGATCCTGACCTGTTATGGCTAGAATTTTTTCTCCTTCTGAGATTGATGGATTCTGCAGGATTTCTTAGATGAGGCTTCTATTGTTGCCCCCTGGTTTGGTGCTGGCTAGCTTTGAAAGTGTGTCGGCTCAAGCATTTTGTTCTCCGGGTATGTGACGGACCTCATATTCTCTGAATTATCCGAGCTGTTCCCTGGTTTTATCCAGGTACTTTTTCATGGTGTGATCTTTGGCTTGGTAGCTTCCTGCTATTTGTGAAGTGACTACCTGAGAGTCACTGAAGATGATAAGTTTTTCAGCTCCAACCTCCTTAGCCAACTTCAAATCAGCTAGTAGTGCCACATATTCTGCTTGGTTATTTGAGGCTGGGAACCCAAATTTGAGGGAGAGTTCGATTTGGGTTCCCTAGTCACTTTCAATTATCACACCCACGCCACTTCCAGTTTTGTTTGAGGAACCGTCTACGTAGAGATTCCATTCCGTGGGAATTTCCAGTGTGTTTGTAAATTCTACAATGAAGTCGGACAGGTATTGTAATTTGATGGCTATCCGAGCTTCGTATTGAATATCAAATTCAGACAACTCGACTGCCCATTGCAAGATTCTGCCTGCCAGGTCTATTTTTTGTAAGATCCTTTTTATGGGCTGGTTGGTCCGAACTCGAATGGTGTGGGCCTGAAAGTATGGGCGAAGTCGTCGTGATGTTAGTATGAGAGCGTAAGCAAACTTCTCTATTTTTTGGTAGTTCAGCTCGGACCCTTGTAATGCTTTACTGATGAAGTATACAGGTTGTTGCCTGCTGTCGTTTTCTCGGACTAGTGCTGAGGCTACTGCCCAACTCCCTACCGCGAGATACACTGTGAGTGGTTCTCCTTCCTGTGGCCGAGTTAGTATAGGTGGCTGTCCTAGGAATCTTTTGAAATCTTGGAAGGCTTGTTCGCACTCCGTTGTCCATTTAAACTCTTTTCCCTTCCTTAAAGTGGCGTAGAAGGGGAGAGATCTTATTGCCGATCCAGCCAGGAATCTGGCCAAGGCCGCCAACCTCCCGTTGAGTTATTGTACCTCTTTAACACAAGTTGGACTTTTCATGTTGAGTATGGCCCGACATTTATTCGGGTTTGCCTCGATTCCTCTTTGTGTGATCATAAAACCCAAGAATTTGCCAGCCTCTACTGTGAAAGTGTATTATGCGGGATTGAGTCGCATGCCATGCCGTCTTATAGTGTCGAATACTTGGGTCAGCTCAGACAATAACATCTATTCGTTTTGTGTCTTTATTAGCATGTCGTCCACGTAGACTTCCATGATTTTTCTGATGTGATTCGAAAAAACCTTATTCATTAATCTCTGATAAGCAGCTCCCGTACTTTTAAGACCAAAGGGCATGACGATGTAGCAGTAGTTTACTTTTGGGGTTAGGAATGAAGTTTTTTCTTGGTCGGGTGGATACATTGGGATTTGGTTGTATCCTGAGTATGCATCCATAAATAAGAGGTATTTATATCTGGAGGAGGCATCGACCAGTGTGTTGATACTTGGGAGTGGATAAGGATCTTTTGGGCAGGCTTTGTTGAGATTGGTGTAGTCGGTGCACATCCGCCACTTTCCGTTTGATTTTTTCACCAAGATAACGTTAGCAAGCCATAGTGCGTATTTGACTTCTCTTATGAATCCTGCCTCTAGTAGAGCTTGTACCTGCTCTTCCACAGCTTGAGAACGTTCTGGTCTGAGCTTTCTACGCCTCTGCTGCACGGGTCGAGATCCTGGGTAGACTGCTAGCTTGTGACACATTAACTTGGGATCTATGCCTGGCATGTCTACGGCCTTCCACGCAAAGAGGTCGACATTATCTCGTAAGAATTGTATGAGTGCTTCTTTCATGTTTACTATTAGGATTGTACTGATATTGGTCATTTGGTCTGGGGTGTCCCCGATCTGGACTTTCTCTATTTCACCTTCAGGTTGTGGGCGAAGTTTTTCCCGCCTCTGTACTCCACCGAGTTCAATTGTGTGGAATTCTTCTCTTCTGCCTATGAGGTTTAGACTTTCGTGGTAACAACGGCGCACCGTCTTCTGGTCTGCCTTTATTGTAGCTATCCCCTCTGTAGTTGGGAATTTCATGCATAGATGCTGGGTCGAGACTATTGCGCCGAGCTGATTCAACGTTGTGTGACATATTAAGGCGTTGTAGGCAGAACTTATGTCGACCATGATGTAATCTATCTTGAGTGTTCTTGACTAGTTTCCCTTTCCAAAGGTCGTATATAGCGAGATGTAACCAAGCGGTTGAACCGGGGTGTCTCCTAGTCCAAACAGACTGTTTGGATACGCTTTAAGTTCTTTTTCTTTTAAGTTGAGTTTGTCAAAGGCAGTTTTGAATAGGATGTCGGCAGAGCTCCCTTGGTCTATCAGTGTGCGGTGGAGATTTGTGTTCGCCAGTATAATAGTGATGACCATGGGATCATCGTGTCCTGAGATGATACCGGATGCGTCTTCTTTGGTGAAAGTAATCGCGGGGATGTTGGGTGCTTCCTCTTCCCCTTCAACATGGTATACGTCTTTAAGATGTCTCTTGCGAGATGATTTGGAGATTCCTCCCCCTGTAAATCCACCGTGTATCATGTGAACATGTCTTTCTAGTGTTCAAGGTGATTTCTCGTTTTGTCCGACATCTTCTACTCTTCTTCTTTTTCTTTGCTCGTTGTCCCGGGTGGCTATATACCGATCTAGCTTTCCCTCTCTTACTAGTTTTTCAATGACATTTTTTAAATCAAAACACTCATTGGTGGAATGTCCACGGATTCGATGATATTCACAATATTTAGCTCGATTTCCTCCCCTTTTTTGCCCTTGAGCGGTCGAGCTGGGGTTATTTTTTTAGTGTTGCAAACTTCTCTGTAGACATCTACGAGAGACACCCAAAGGGGGGTGTAATTGTAGTATTTTTTGATTTTTTCCCCATGTCGATCTTCCTTCTTTTTGGCTTCCCTGTCCTTATCCTGGGTGGTGAATCCAGATTTCGAGGTCTCTCCTAGTCGAGAGTTTTCCTCCATGTTGATGTACTTCTCCGCTCGTTCTTGCACTTCATTCAGAGATGTGGGATGTTTTTTCGATATAGATTGACTAAAAGGCCCCTCTCGCAAGCCATTGATGAGGCCCATAATGGCGGCCTCTGTTGGTAGGTTCTGTATGTCAAGACACGTTTTGTTGAACCTTTCCATGTAGTTACGAAGAGTTTCCCGTTCTCCTTGCCTGATTCCTAATAGACTTGGAGCGTGCTTAGCTTTGTCTTTTTAGATGGAGAATATGGCAAAAACTTTCTTGGCCAAGTCGTCGAAACTCGAGATGGATCTAGGAGGTAGATTGTCGAACCACTTAATTGCCGTTTTCTTTAAAGTTATCGGAAAAAATTTGCAACGAACGGCATCAGAGGCATCGGTAAGGTACATTCTGCTTCTGAAATTACTGAGATGATGGTCAGGATCTGTAGTGCCTTCGTATAAAGTCATATTTGGGAGTTTAAAGTCTTTTGGGATTTTAGTCTTCATAATCCCTTTGGTGAATGGATCTTGTTCCTTGCGGAAGCTATCCTCATGAGGGGATCGGTTGGCTTTGGTCTTGAGATCGGCTTCAAGTTTTAAGAGTTTGTCCTCTAATTCTTGGCGTCACCTTATTTCCCTCTGTAGGTCTTTCTCAGCCTCTCGTTGATGTAGGGCCTCTTCTTCAAGTTGTTTTAAACAGTCTTGAAGCGCATCCATGACTCCTGCGCTTGGAGAGTTCTTTTTGTTGTTAAGTTGGGAAGTATCCTTTGGTGTGGTGTCCGTATTTTTGTGCGGCGTTCTATCCTCTAGATCTGAAGTATGGTCGTTGTCATGGTCATCTGCCATGATGATAGGATGACTTCCAGGTTCCCCGACAACGGCGCCAATGTTCCGAGGGTTACCTGAAACTGTAGGTCGATCTTGGATGAGATCTTCTGTACTAATCAGAGCTATTGTGTCCGATTTGATGAAGGTGGCCAAAACCGCCGTGTCCGACTTGTTGGACTTGGTGATGGTGCTGATCCTTCGTCACCGGAGGGTGGTGGTACCTGCAAGGGACTCCGATGCTTAAGTTAGCAATGGTATTAAGCAGGTTTTTAGTAGAATCAGAGTATGAGTTATACCTGGGTGCTCCAGTGTATTTATAGTAGCGTGGAGTGACCTTCTTAGATAAGATAAGTTAGTTATCTTATCTTATCTTTATCTTTTTGAGTGAGGTCATCTTATCTTCAAGGGAACCGCCTTTCTCCCTGCGGGCTTGGACTGCCTTGGGCTTTGGTACGCGTTCCTCTGTTAGGGCCCTTCTTTGGGCTTTTCTGGTGACTTGGCCAAGCTCTCTAAGAAGAGGTCGGGTCGTCCTGACCTGAAGAGGTTGGTCGCTTTGTCTGTAGAATATCCCGGGTCAGACAGCTCGACCCTGGGTATGAACTAGCAGTGAATTTGATTTTCACTTTCTGTTGATCTTGTAGCTTTATAATCGGGCGATGAATTTTTAGCGTTTCAGATTAATGCGTCTTGAGTATTTGTAGAGAATCTAAAACTTCATTCAAAGAGAATGTAAATATATACATGTGTGTGTTTTATCCTTCTAAGTTGGGCAATTTGTAGATCTTGGCTTGGCACCTCATTAAAAAACCTTTTCAAGAAAAAGAGCGCGCCTTATCCTAAGATCTTTATTACCTCTAACTGTAGTACCTTTTTAAGTTGCAGGCGTGCCATGACCTTGTGAGCTCTCGCCCTTCGAGCTCGGACAGTTTGTAGTACCCCTTTCCAAGTACCTCTACGACTCGGTAGGGTCCTTTCCGGTTTGCCGCCAACTTTCCTTCTCTGGGTCAAGTTATTCCGATATCATTTTGGATTAGGATGAGGTCGTTCTCGGCAAAACCTCGTGGTACTACCTTTTGATTGTATCTTGAAGCCATTCGACATTTCAATGCCTCTTTCTTGATTCGAGCTCTTTCTCGAATTTCTGGAAGTAGGTCGAGTTCTTCCCATTGAAGTTGGGAGTTGGCTTCTTCATTATAGTGAATCACTCTGGATGATCCTTCTTCGATCTCCACTGGGATCATTGCCTCTAATCCATAAGCTAATCGGAAAGGTGATTCCTTTGTGGTGGAGTGTGGAGTTGTCCGATATGCCCATAGGACTTGCGGGAGCTCCTCCGCCCAAGCTCCATTTGCATCCTATAATCTCCGTTTTAACCTGGCTAATATAACTTTGTTAGTGATGACAAGTCATCATATACCCATTTTTCAAGCTAATTTCACTTGTTTTGTTAGCATTTATGCACTTTCTTGCATCCTAAGTAAGTGATTTGGAGTGAAAATGCATAACTTCTCTAAATCAAGCAACCACCATGGAATTAATGTTAAATCATGAGGTTTAAGCTAATTTTAATTGAATTTTAATTGATTTATAAGCCTCTTGAATTTAGTGATACTTGGAGTGGTTGTTTTGGTTTATTGTAGGTGAAGAAAAGAAAAGAAAAGGAAAAGCGTGGCCTAAGAAGTGTAGCCAAGGAAAGGAAAGCGTGGCCGAAGCAATAAGAAGCGTGCCGCATGCAAGGGGGAGGCAAACATTGCCCTCCACAAGGGCACACTGCCCTCTAGGAGGGCAACATAAGAAAACCAA
>NC_029777.3:44758021-44760784 GCF_000817695.3 Arachis duranensis | reverse complement strand
TTGGATCGTTTTCCACACATCAAGTTTTTGGCGCCGTTGCCGGGGATTGAAATAGATTGACAATGATTAAGTGAAGTGGGGTTCTAGATTAAGCATTTTTTCCTTTCTGTTATTCTAATTCCTACTAACACACTAACTGTTTGAATTTTTGCTTAAACTAACTAAACCTTCATTCTAGCTATAGATTGAAGTTTCATTGGCTTTCTGAGTTTGTGTGTTTATTGTTGTGTGTTTGTATGTCAGGTATAGGAATATCTTCTCCTATCATCTCTGAAATTGATCAAAGAACTCTTCGGAGAATAAGAAGAGCCGAAAGAGGGAAGAGACACGGTGAAAACCAATGGTGTACCTTCTGATAGCTACAAGTTGCTGCTCTTCCCATTTTCTCTCAGAGATAAAGCCACTCAATGGCTAGAGACCTTTCCAAAAGAAAGCATCAACACTTGGGATGACTTGGTGAGCAAGTTTCTTGCTAAATTTTATCCACCTCAAAGAATCCTAAGGTTGAAGACTGAGGTTCAGACATTCACTCAATTAGAGGCCGAGAACTTATATGAAGCATGGGAAAGATATAAGGCTTTATTGAGGAAATGTCCACCAGAGATGTTCACTGAGTGGGACAAGTTGCAAAACTTCTATGAGGGACTCACTCTTAAAGCTCAAGAAGCTCTTGATCACTCTGCCGGAGGCTCATTACAACTTATGAAAACCACAGAGGAAGCTCAAAACCTCATTGATATGGTGGCCAACAACCAATATTTCTTTGCTCATCAAAGACAACGCCAACCATCACAGAGAAGAGGAGTAATGGAATTGGAAGGAGTAGATTCAATCTTAGCTCAAAACAAGATGATGCAGCAGCAGATCCAACAACAGTTTGAGCAAATGGCCAAAAGAATTGATGGTGGCAGCAGTGAGCACCACAAGCCAAGAATTGATGGCTTGCAAGTGGCAGCAGTGAGCACCACAAGCCAACCTCCAACTACTTGGGTGCAAAGTGAAGAAACTCAAGAAGAGCAACAACAAGAGCAAGTCCAATACATGCACAACCAAAATCCTGGAACAAATGAAGTCTATGGTGATAGTTACAATCCATCTTGGAAGAACCATCCCAACCTCAGATGGGGAGACAACCATAATCAAAACCAACAACCATGGCAAAGAAACACAGGCCAGAACAATTGGAAAAACACAAACCACAACCCACAGCCAAACACTAACCAAAATACATATAGAAAACCACAAAACAACTACCCAAATTCTAACCAATACCCACCCAATAACCAATCAACTAACCAAAACACTTATCATCATCCATCAACACCCCAAAATCAACCCATCTCACAAGACTCACAGAGAATCACCAATCTAGAGCTGCTCATGGAGAAACTGATGAAGAACCAAGAACTGACAACAAAGAACCAAGAAGCCTCCATGAAGAACCTAGAGAGGCAGATTGGACAAATCTCCAAAAAGATTTCTGTTGAGAAACCATCAAGTTCACTACCTAGTGATACCATTCCCAACCCAAAGGAAGAATGCAAGGTCGTGCAACTAAGAAGTGGAAAAGTGTTAACAGATGGTAACCAAGGAGCAACAAAGAAGCTTATGGAGAATGACACTGAGCCAACAAAGAATGATGAAGCCATCAACAAGGACATGATAAGCAAGAATGCTCCAGAAAAACTCACAGAGGAAGACAACAAACCACAGAATTTGAAGAAAGGAAAGCAAATCATGGAAGAACCAATTCCAAAACAACATCAAGTGGAGAAGAGCCCAACACCACCATTACCTTATCCACAGAGATTTCACAAGGAAACAAAGGATCAGCATTTCCACAAATTTCTTGAGACTTTCAAGAAGTTGGAAATCAACATACCTTTAGCTGAAGCTTTGGAGCAAATGCCTCTGTATGCCAAGTTTCTAAAGGAACTCATTAACAAGAAGAGACAGTGGAATGAAAAGGAGACTGTAATGCTCAATGAAGAATGCAGTGCACTCATTAAAAAGGGACTCCCTCCCAAGCTTGAAGACCTTGGAGGTTTCTTCCTACCATGCACTATTGGAAACCTGTTCATTAACAAGGGGATGTGCGATCTAGGAGCAAGCATAAATCTAATCCCATATTCTCTAGTGAAAAAGCTTGGCATAGAGGAGGTGAAACCAACACAGATGTCCTTGGAGTTGGTGGACCAATCAATAGTATATCCTAAAGGGCTGATTGAGAACCTTTTAGTTAAGGTTGACAGGTTTATCTATCCAGCAGATTTTGTGATCCTAGATTCTTCAGAACATGGAAATGACTCCATAATACTTGGTCGACCATTTTTGGCCACTGCTAGAGCCATTGTGGATATAGAGCAGGGAGAGTTAACCCTCAGGATGCATGAGGAGAGCATCATCCTGAAAGTCTTTCCAGAAGTACAAAGGAATGAAGAAACAAGCAAAATGAATGATGATCTCCTTCCAAAGTAATCAACTGACAAGGAAGTAGAACAGAAAAACAAACAAATGCAAGAAGAAAAAGGGATTCAAAAGGAACCAACAGAAGCAGGGGTGATAAGTAAGAAGGAAGGTATCACAACTCAAGTAACTGTCAAGAAAGAAAGATCAACAAGAAAGAAAAAGATGAAGAGCAAGAAAAAGGCTCACAAAGGATGGAAGAACAAGAAAATCCCAACTGAAAGATTTTCTAAAGGTGATAAGGTGCAACTAATATATCAACAGCTGGGAACAGAAGATTATTACACTGTCAACCAA
>NC_029777.3:44756215-44757980 GCF_000817695.3 Arachis duranensis | reverse complement strand
ATGGAAATTGAGCATCAAGGCACACAGAGAAAGCTGACAGTGAGAGGTGACAAGTTGAGACATCACCAACATCAACCACCTTAAAGGGAGGTCAATGTCAAGCTAATGACAATAAAAGAGCGCTTCATGGGAGGCAACCCATGGTTTAAGATTTCTGTCTTCTCTTTCATTAAATAAGCTATGATCCCTCTGAACATGATTTTGAATTTTCATGCCTGGTAAATGCATGCATCATTTTGAAGCACATGGCAAACCTCTAAGTTTGGTGTACCTTAAGGCACACCCAAGTTCATTTTTCAAAAAAAGGGGGGATTATTCTTAGAACATATGCATAATTCTTTTGATAAAGCATGTGACCAAACTCTAAGTTTGGTGTCTGCATGTGCAACAATGTTCAGAAGATCATTTCCCAATCGTGGACTCAAAACCATACAGACAAGGGATCATACATCAATTTTTTTTTAAAAATGCATCAATTGTGAGAACGGTTTGCATTGTTAAGCCATCCCCTCAATAAAAGATAAGTTTGGTGTTCACCAACTTTTAACATTTTATTTAGGGACACAATTGATCACAAAAATTTTTTTTTTTAACTATTAAGCAAACCAAAACAATTTATTCTATTCTTGCAAATAGATTGCCAACGATTATATTTATGATCTATGGCTGATTGCTTTGATTTATGCAGGAGAAAAAGGTTAAGGCAAATGCAAGGAGGGGCCACGGCTAGGAGGAGCTATGTGAGGAAGGTCACATGCGCCTAGGAGAACGCGTTCATGGGGAACAGAATTTGCATGCATGCAACATTGAACACCTAAATGCATGCAGCCAATGGAAGAAGGATCCTCGTCAAGCCTCAACCATGCATGCAGACCGTCCATTCCATGAATCCTTGAGATGACCAACTCAATCTCAGCCCTTCATGAACACTAACGGTTCCTTCTTCATTCATTCATTGTGGTTTTGTTGAAAAGCTTGAAAACTTGGTCTATTAAATAGCCGTTGCACCAACACGGTATATGCATTCCCATTCAAGCCACTTTCATATGAAAACCATACTTTATTCCACTTCCAAAACCAACATAATTCCCTTACCTC
Organism: Arachis duranensis; assembly: GCF_000817695.3. Lineage (NCBI taxonomy): Eukaryota > Viridiplantae > Streptophyta > Magnoliopsida > Fabales > Fabaceae > Arachis > Arachis duranensis. Next base: position 44,756,882 of record NC_029777.3, on the reverse strand, counting down.
ACACATCAAAACCGAATCAAAGCTCTCCCCAAACACAACACATATTTCTTCTACTCTCACTTCCTCTTCCTTTTCACTTCACAAACAATGGCACCTAATTCACCGACGCATGCTTCAGGAAATTAGTGGCCGACTTAAGAATAAAACATCAATTCCCCTCCGTAGAACACCCGCAGGCTAATGGACAAGCAGAAGCTGCCAATAAAACATCAATTCCATGAAGGGAGATATCATAGGTTCATGGAGGCAAAGAATGTCATCTATGAGAAAGGCCTTGATTTGAGGGAAGGAGAATACCCCATTATGAGGCAAATTACTAGAGAAAGGAGGTGGGAACTCTTGTGTGCTCCTCTGACTGACATTAGTGCAGTAATGATCAGGGAGTTCTATGCAAATGTTGCAAAAGAAAACAAAAATAGTGCTCCCTACACAAGTTATGTTAGAGGGGTTGACGTGAGCTTTAGCCCAGCTGCTATCACAAGAGCCCTCAAGTTGAGAACCATAACCTATCCAGAGCCTAGTTATGAGGCTAGATTGCAAATGAAAAATAATCCTGATGAGATCCTGCAGGGGTTATGCATGGAAAATACAGATTGGGAAAGAGATTCAAAGGGAATTCCAAGTCACATAAAGAGGATAAATCTTACTCCTGTGGCTAAAGGATGGT
>NC_029777.3:44753540-44756045 GCF_000817695.3 Arachis duranensis | reverse complement strand
ATATGAGCCAATTGCAAAGATCAATTGAAGAATTATCTCAGCAACTCATGCAGGCTCAACAAGGTCAAAATCAACTCATGCAGGCCCAACAAGGCCAAAATCAGGAGGGCCAAGTGAAATATCTAGAGCCCCATCCTGAATTTATGGAGCAATTTTTGAAAGAAAAAGAGGAATGAGAGGCTTGGCAGCATCAAATGGAGGAGAAACAAGAGAGATGGCAACAACAAATGATGACTCAGCAGCAAGAATTTCAAGCACAGATCCTTGAAGGACAAAAAGAGCAATACAAAGAATTCAAGGAATCATATGACAAATTGTATTTTAGTCAAGCTAAAGCAGAGGAATATAGTCACAACCTGTATCAATGGAAGAATGTTCATCATACCATGGGAGAAGTTAGACATGTACAAAGAATAGAGTATGATGAAAACATGCAAGCAAGGTTGGAGTACTTGACCCACAATCTGCCAACACTCAATCCTGAGATCAAGCCATTTGAACAATGCCCTGAATTCTTAGCCAAGCAACAAGCAAAATCTCATCAATACACTGAGTCAACCTTTAACAGATTGGAAGATTTTGGGCTCTCAGGACTCTTAGATTTTGTTTGGGGTAGAAGATGTCCTGGGGAAGAGATCCGAGATTATTCCAAGACAGGGAAGAGAAAGAAGAAGAAGGGAGAATCAAGCAGCAGCCATGACCATTAGAAGGTGGCAAAGCTCTTTCATATTTCCTCTTTCATGTCTTTAATAAGGAGATGCATGTCTGGAACATGATATGCCTCCATCAATTATTTCTTTTACTTTATGCAATTTCTGTTCTTTGCTTTTCATTTTAGTTAGTTAATAAATAGCTAGAAAAATGCCAAGTCTGCACAATGCTTGTTGTTCCGAGGGTTTGCCTGAAACGTGTAGCTCGGTCGTCTGGAAAGGCCCGAGGTGGGGGGTTCAGTTACCCGAGCTTGATTTGCCGAATGGTTGGTGGTTGTACCTGCAATGACACTCCGATGCTTAAGTTAGCATGGGTCCGAGCAGATATGTGTAGATTTGGAATGAATGCTATACCTGGGTGCTCCAGTGTATTTATAGTAGTTGGCAGTGATCTTCCCTGGATAAGATATTCTTATCTTATCTTATCTTTTGGGGGTTTTATCCCTATCTTTGTGGAACCGCCTTTCTTTAGGCCTTTTCGGCCTTTAGGTTTTGGGCTTCGTTCCTTCTGATGGGCCTTCTTAGCTTATTTGTCCGAGGTCCGACCTCAGGCGTGGGCCTTGGGACGAGGTCGGACCTTCTATGAAATTTCCGAGTTTGGGGAACTCGGTCAGGGTATGAACAGTGCCCCTGCCCGAGTTCGTCCTTTTTGGGAGGTCGAGCTCGGGCATAGTAGTTTTTTCAAAATTTGAAAACGGCCGTTTTAGCATTTATTGCTTTTTACCGTTTCTCCTCGATTTCCGTTCGGGCTCTGTGAAGGCATTATTTATTTGCCCCTTTCCTCATTTTCTTCGTTTATTCTGTTCCCTTTCCATTTTCTGAGTTTTCGCCACCTCTCCTTCGAGCGCCGCTCCTTCTTTGTTCTTCTTCTCCGATTCTTTCTGTGGGTTTTTCCGGGGTTTCCTCTGCGCCGCCGTTTTCGTTCTCCTTGCATCGGAGCTCGTCGTCTTCTTCCTTTCTTCCAGGTTTGTTCTCGTCTTCATTTTCTTTGCGCACATATGCTTCTGTTTCTTTTTCTTCTATGCCTGGGTTGCCCCGAAAAGAGGCGCCGCCATTGCTTTGGTTATTTTGTATGTGGGGGGGCTCTTTTCTCTTTGGTATTTTGTTTTCGAGTGGCTGCATTTTCTTCTGAAAGAACTTTTTGTTTTCTTGCTTTGCTGAATGGGCTTTTGCTGTTTTGCTTTTATGTGATTTTTGCCTTGCTGTTTGTATTCTTCTTTGTAGGCAAGATTTTTATGTCTCGAAAGGTTCTTCAGGCGATGTCGACCAAGATTCCGAGTGGTCTTGGTTGGGTAGATCCCGTTCCCCTAAGAGTTCCTTCTGTGGTAGATTCTGAGTATTTAGCTAGGTTCCGTAGGCAATGTAGCATATGTGAAGATAGAGAATCTGAGAGGGATTATGAGTTAGTAGCCCCGGATTCCGAGGAGAGAGTGAGCTTCCCGCCCCTAGATGGTTCCGAGAAGCTCTTCTTTTACGCTTATGATTGTTTTTTCTCTAAGCTGAGTGTCCGACTTCCTTTTACCGACCTGGAGTCCGAGGTGTTATGGTCTTGTAACCTTGCCCCTACGCAGCTCCATCCAAATTCCTGGGCATTTTTAAAGCTGTTCCAACTTTTGTGCCAATTTTTGGGTGTCCCTCCCTCTATTTCTCTTTTTTCCTATTTGTTTGTGTTGACGAAGCCGGGGTCGGGCGGAGGGAAGGTGTCTTGGGTCTCTTTTAGGGCTAACCAGGGGAGGAAGTTCTGTACCCTGTATGATGAGTCTTTTCACGATTTTAAGAACTTTTATTTCAAGGT
>NC_029777.3:44728487-44752322 GCF_000817695.3 Arachis duranensis | reverse complement strand
ATAAGCCTTGTGAATTTAGTGATACTTTGAGTGGTTGTTTTGGTTGATTGTAGGTGAAGAAAAGAAGAAAAGAGAAAGCGTGACCCAAGGAGAAAAAGACGTGGCGCATAAAGGAGGGAGCAAGCATTGCCCTCCACAAGGGCACACTGCCCTCTAGGAGGGCAACATGAGCAAGCAAGCCAAGAGAGGCAATGCTGCCCTGCCCACGACAAGGGCAGAGCACAAAATTGTGCCTTGGATCAAAGAAAAGAAAAACCTTGCCCTGCCCTCCACAAGGGCAGTATCGGGCTCTCCAAAAGAAAAAATTCAAAGAAAAAGTTCACCATTGCTTGCCACAAGAGTCGAACACGAAACCCTGAGGAAACAAGAAACTAAGCCTCACTTTGGTGCCAAGAAAATCAAAGAAAAGAAGTAGCGTGCGCGTCACACAAGGATCAAACACGGGGCTTCAACTTGGAAACACTGCCCTGCCCTCCCAGGGCAGCATTTTGGTGATGCACACAGGCGCACCATTCTGGCGCACCAAGGAACGGTTCGGCAGCACCAGCAGCACGCACAGGCACCAAACTGGCGCACCAAAAATTTCTGCCCTGCCCTCCGCGAGGGCAGGGCAGCATCCTGCAGCACCAACTCGCACACCACGCTCGCACCAAGGCCGCACGCATCAATTCATGCCCTACCCTTCACAAGGGTAGGGCAGCCTCCTGGAAGCAATTGTTCTTGGGCTGAAAATTGGATTAAAAATCCAATTTAATTCATTTCTTCACCAAATCAAAAGCCCATCCAAATTCCAAGATCCAAGAATAGAAAGTGTATAAATAGGAGATAGTTTGATGTAATTAGAACCTTTTCCTTTACTTTGGAACTTTGAATTTTCCTTTGAACCTTTACTTTTATTTTGAGCTTTTGAACTTTCTCTTAGGGACTTCACTGAGATTTCAGAGAATTGGGGAGGAGAATTGATCTCTCTTCTTCCTCGTTCTTGCTTGAGCATTTTTACTTTTCTTGTTTTGAGTTTAGGGTGTGAAGAATTGAGGAAATTCTGTCTCAATCTCCATTCAAAATCTCTTTAACTCATCTTCTGCATAATTAAGTTGAATTTCAATTCCTTTACTGCTTCTTCTTCAATTTCTTGTTAATTGCTTTGTGGGCTTGGATCTGGGAAGGTAATTGAGATCTAGGCTTTGCTATCTAGTCTCTTGAGTCCTGAGATCCCATTTTCCTTGTTGGTTCTTCTGTGAACCTCTGATTCAAGTTAATTCCCATTTCTGTTTGAATTCTAGTTGTTTCTAATTCAATTTCTGCTTATTTAATTGTTGCAATTTACTTTCCTTTGTTGAATTTCTGAATTCCCAATCCTCAACTCCCTTTTCCATTCAAGCAATTTATATTTCTTGCACTTTAAGTTACTGCAATTTACATTTCTTGCACTTTAAGTTTCAGTCATTTAATTTCTTGTCCTTTAAGATTCAGCATCTTTTACTTTCCTGTTCTTTAGTTTACTGCAATTCTCCCCTCTCCCTTTACATTCCAAGCAATTTAGCTTCTGTTAAAGATAAACCACTCAACCAATATTTGATTCGCTTGACTAAATCAACCACTAAACTAAAATTGCTCAATCCTTCAATCCCTGTGGGATCGACCTCACTCCCGTGAGTTTTTATTACTTGATGCGACCCGGTACACTTGCCGGTGAGTTTTGTGTTGGATCGTTTTCCACACATCAAGATTAACGGGTGAATTTTTTCTTCTTCTGAGATTAACGGGTTCTGCAGCGTTTCTTGGATGAGGCTTCTATTGTTACCCCCAGGTTTGGTGCTGGCTAGTTTTGAGAGTGCATCAGCTCGGGCATTCTGTTCTCGGGGTATGTGGCAGACCTCATATTCCCTGAGTTGTCCGAGCTGTTCCTTGGTTTTATCCAAGTACCTTTTCATGTTGGGATCTTTGGCTTGGTAACTCCCTATTATTTGTGAAGTGACTACATGTGAGTCGCTGAAGATGATGAGCTTTTGAGCTCCAACCTCCTTAGCCAGCTTCAAACCAGCCAGTAGTACCTCATACTCGGCTTGGTTGTTTGAGGCAAGGAACCCGAATTTGAGAGAAAGTTCAATTTGAGTTCCCTGGTCGCTTTCTATAATGACACATGTGCCGCTTCCAGTTTTGTTTGAGGAACCGTCCACATAATGATTTCATTCTGTAGGAATTTCTGGAGTGTCTGTAAATTCTGCAATGAAGTCGGCAAGATATTGCGATTTGATTGCTGTCTGAGCTTCATATTAAAGGTCGAATTTGGACAACTCGACTGCCCATTGTAAAATTCTGCCTGCTAAGTCCATTTTCTGCAAAATCCCTTTTATGGGTTGGTTGCTCCGAACCCTAATGATGTGAGCTTGGAAATATGGACGGAGCCGTCGAGATGTTAGTATGAAAGCATAGGCAATTTTTTCTATTTTTTGGTAGTTCAGCTTGGATCGTTGTAATGCTTTGCTGATGAAGTATACAGGTTGTTACCCATTGTCGTCTTCCTGGACTTGTGCTGAGGCTACTGCCTGACTTCCTACTGCGAGATATAATATAAGTGGTTCTCCTTCCCGAGGCCGAGTCAAACTCCTTTCCCTTCCTTAGAGTGGCATAGAAGGGGGGAGATCTTATCGCTGATCCAGCTAGAAATCTAGACAAGGCTGCCAACTTTCCATTGAGTTGTTGTACTTCTTTGATGTAAGTCGGGCTCTTCATGTCGAGTATGGCCCGGCATTTATCTGGATTTGCCTCGATTCCTCTTTGTGTGAGCATAAAACCCAAGAATTTGCCAGCTTCTACTGCGAAGGTGCATTTTGCAGGATTAAGTCACATGCCATGCCTTCTTATACTGTCGAATACTTGGGTGAGGTCGGACAACAGCGTCTTTTCACTTTGTGTCTTTATTAACATGCTGTCCACATATACTTCCATGATTTTTCTGATGTGATCTGTGAAGATCTTATTCATTAACCTCTGATAGGTAGCTCCTGTGTTTTTTAGTCCAAAAGGCATGACGATGTAGTAGTAGTTTGCTTTTGGGGTTAAGAATGAGGTTTTTTCTTGGTCGGGTGGATACATCGGGATTTGATTATATCCCGAATACGTGTCCATAAACGAGAGGTATTTATATCCGGAGGAGGCATCTACCAGAGCATCGATACTTGGGAGTGGATAAGGATCTTTTGGGCAGGCTTTGTTGAGATCAGTGTAGTCGGTGCACATTCGCCACTTCCCATTTGATTTTTTCACCAAGACGACGTTAGCTAGCCATAGTAGGTGTGTGACTTCTCTTATGAATCCTGCCTCTAGTAGAGCTTGTACCTGCTCTTCCATAGCTTGGGATCGTTCTGGCCCGAGCATTCTATGTGTCTGTTGTACTAGATGAGATCCTGGGTAGACTATTAGCTTGTGGCATATTAACTTGGGGTCTATGCTTGGCATGTCTACAGCCTTTCATGCAAAGAGGTCGACGTTATCTCGCAAGAACTGTACGAGTGATTCTTTTATGTCTCCTTTTAGGATTGTACCGATATTGGTTGTTTAGTCTGGGATATCTCTGATCTGGACTTTTTCTACTTCACCTTCGGGTTGTGGGCGGAGTTCTTCCCACCTCTAAGCTCCACGGAGTTCGATTGTGTGGAATTCTTCTCCTTTTCCTCTCAGGTTTAGACTTTCATTGTAGCAGCGGCGCGTCGTCTTCTGGTCTGCTTTTATTGTAGCTATTCCTTCTACAGTTGGGAACTTCATGCATAGATGTGGAGTCGAGACTACTGTGCCGAGCTGATTCAATGTTGTCCGACCTATTAAGGCATTGTAGGCTGAGCTTACGTCGACCACAATGTAGTCTATTTTGAGTGTTCTTGACTGGTTTCCTTTTCCAAAGGTTGTGTGCAGTGAGATGTATCCAAGTGGTTGAACTGGGGTGTCTCCCAGTCTGAATAGGTTGTTCGGATATGTCGAAGGCAGTTTTGAATAATATGTCGGCGGAGCTTCCTTGGTCTATTAGTGTGCGGTGGAGATTTGCGTTCACCAATACGATAGTGATGACTATAGGATCGTCGTATCCTGTGATGATGCCGGATGCGTCCTTTTTGGTAAAAGTAATTGTGGGGATGTCGGGTGTTTCCTCTCTTCCCTCAACATGATATACCCGAAGATATCTTTTGTGAGATAATTTAGTGATCCCGCCTCCCGCAAATCCTCAGTGTATCATGTGGACATGTCTCTCGGGTGTTTGAGGTGGTCGTTCTGCCTGTCTGACATCTTCATCCCTTGTTCTTTTTCTCGAATCGTCTGCTCGGTTCGCCAAATACCGATCTAATTTTCCTTCTCTTACCAGTTTTTCTATGATATTTTTTAAGTCGAAAGATTCGTTGGTGGAATGTCCATAGATTCGATAATATTCATAATATTCTGCCGGTTTCCTCCTCCTTTTTTGCTTTTGAGTGGTCAAGCTGGAGGTATCTTTTCAGTATGGCATACTTCTCTGTAGACATTCACAAGGGATACCTAAAGAGGGTATAATTATGGTATTTTTTTATCTTTTCCCCATGTTGATCTTCTTTTTTGTTGGATTCTTTGTCCTTATCTCGGGAGGAGTAGGAGAATATGGATTTTGAGGTCTCTCCTAGTCGAGCATTTTCCTCCATGTTGATATACTTCTTTGCTCGTTATTGTACCTCATTTAGAGATGTGGGATGCTTTTTCGATATAGATTGGCTAAAAAGCCCTTCTCGTAGGCCATTGATGAGGCCCATGATGGCCGCTTCTGTGGGCAGACTTTGTATGTCTAGACATGCCTTGTTGAATCTTTCCATGTAGCTGCGAAGACTTTCCCGATCTCCTTGTTTGATTCCTAATAGACTTGGAGCGTGATTGATTTTATCTTTCTGGGTAGAGAATCTGGCTAGAAACTTCTTGGCTAGGACGTCGAAGCTTGAGATGGACCTGGGGGGAAGATTGTCGAACCACTTAATTGCCGTTTTTGTTAAGGTAGTTTGGAAGGCTTTGTAGCAGACTGTGTCTGAGGCGTCAGTGAAGTACATTCGACTTCTGAAATTACTGAGGTGATGGCTGGGATCTGCCGTGCCATCATATAAGGCCATATCCGGGAGTTTAAAGTCTTTTGGGATTTTGGTCTTCATGATCTCCTTGGTAAATGGATCTTGGTCCTTGCGGGAGCTGTCCTCGTGGATGGATCGAGTCGCTTTGGCTTTGAAATCTGCTTTGAGTTTTAGGAGTTTCTCCTCTAATTTCTGGCGTCGCCTTATCTCCCTTTGTAGGTCCTTCCCAGCTTCTCGTTGATGTTGGGCTTCTTTCTCGAGTTATTTTAAATGATCTTAAAGCGTCTCAAGGGCTCCCAGGTTTGGTGAATTTTTGTCTTCGTTAGGTTGCAGGGTATTTTCTGGTGTAGTGTCCACGTTTTTGTGCGGTGTTCTGTCTTCTAGACCTGAATCGTGGTCATTGTTATGGTCGTCCGCCATGGTGATGGGATGACTTCCAGGTTTCCTGGCAACGGCGCCAATGTTTCGTGGGTTACCTGAAACTGTAGGTCGATCTCGGATGAGATCTTCTGTACAGGTTGGAGCTGTTGTGTCCGACTTGATGATGGTGGCTGGAGCCGCTATGTTCGATTTGTTGGACTTGGTGGTGGTGCTGATCCTTCGTCATCGGAGGGTGGTGGTACCTGCAAGAGACTCTGATGCTTAAGTAAGCAAGGGTATTAAGCAGGTTTTTAGTAGAGTCAGAGTATGAGTTATACCTGGGTGCTCTAGTGTATTTATAATGGCGTAGAGTGACCTTCTTAGATAAGATAAGTTAGTTATCTTATCTTTATCTTATCTTCAGGTGAGGTCATCTTTTCTTCAAGGGAACCACCCTTCTCTCTGTAGGCTTGGGCTACCTTAGGATTTGGGGCGTGGTCCTCTGTTTTGGGCCCCTTTTTTGGGCTTTTCTGGTGATTTGACCGAGCTCTTTGAGAAGAGGTCGAATTGTCCTGACCTGAAGAGGTCGGTCGACTTGTCAGTAGAACTTCCCGGGTTGGACAGCTCGACCAAGGGTATGAACACACGCAACCTCTATATTTTGCGTCCTGTGTGTGCGCAACCCCCCTATGCGCACGCACACTAGCTGTTGCGCCCTCTGTCCATAGTGCTCGCACGAATTGTGCATGTGCGCTTCCCTATTTTTCTTGTGCTCTGTGCTCCGCACAGTAGCTTGCACCCCTTCTGTTGGGAGCGCTGGCACAACTTGTGCACATGAATCCCTGACAAAAATTTGCCCCTGTGCGTGCGCACAGACCTCTGTGCACACCACACATGACCTTTCCCAAAGTACAAAAAAAAGGTTTTAGTCATTTGTGCGAGTGCACAGAGGTGTGCGCCCGCACACCTTGTTACACACCCTTTGCTGGGAGCGTTCGCACGTCTGGTGCGTCCGCATCCCCCTCTGTTTTGCTTCCTGAGCATGCGCACGGACCTGTGTGCGTATGCACAGGCATCTATCTAGGAGCTAATTAGGGTGAAACCCCTGTCGAGCCAACAGACATCTTTTCTCTTCTCCTAGCTGCTACTGTTGCGCCGCCCCGTCCAAACCTCTTCCGGCGACCCTACCGCCGGTGTCCTGTTGCCGTCAGCCACCGCCACCTCTCTTTTTCTCTCTTCTTTCTTTTTCTTCCTTTCCTTCTTCTCTTTCTCTTTACTTTCTCTTCCACCGGTGAGTTCCCCGCCCTCTGTGGAACTCCGGTGTGTCTCTGGCAAAGCTAACTGTTGTGAATTCACAGTGGCTATCACAAGTGCCATTGTTTCATCTTCTCATCTTGCTTCCTTCATCCTTTCATTCTCAGGTTTTATTTCTTTTTCATGTTAATTTTTTAACTTGTTTTAACTTTAGTTAAGTTTATTAGATTAAGTTTATTGCTTTCTTTAGTTATCTTTGTATTATAAGTGTTTGATCTCTGAATTATTGGGTTGTTTTTTATTGAAATTGAGCTTCGATGTCACAAGTTTGCACAATGCACATCAAATGTCTGATTAAATGCCTAAATGAAACCTTTGTTTGATTCATATGAGATGGCCATCATATGCTCTCAACTTATATCTTGTTTGGCATATTCTATGATTTGTGCAACTTCAAATATGATTTTTGATGATGATTGATGAGCGGATATTTTATACGCTTTTTGGGGGTAATTTCATGTAGTTTTTAGTATGTTTTAGTTAGTTTTTAGTATATTTTTATCAGTTTTTAGGCAAAATTCATATTTCTGGACTTTACTATGAGTTTGTGTGTTTTTCTATGATTTTAGGTATTTTCTGGCTGAAATTGAGGGAGCTGAGCAAAAATCTGATTCAGGCTGAAAAAGGACTGCCGATGTTGTTGGATTTTGACCTCCCTAAACTCGGAATAGATTTTTTGGAGCTACAGGAGTCCAATTGGTGCGCTCTTAATTGAGTTGGAAAGTAGACATCGAGGGCTTTCTAGCAATATATAATAGTCCATACTTTGCTCAAAGATAAACAACGTAAACTGGCGTTTAACACCAGTTCCATGTTCCATTCTGGCGTTAAACGCCAGAAACAGGTTGAAAACTAGAGTTAAACACCCAAAACAGGTTACAACCTGACGTTCAACTCCAGAAACAGCCCAGGCACGTGAAAAGCTCAAGTTTCAGCCCCAGCACATACCAAGTGGGCCCCAGAAGTGGATTTCTGCACTATCTATCTTAGTTTACTCATTTTCTGTAAACCTAGGTTACTAGTTTAGTATTTAAACAACTTTTAGAGGTTTATTCTATACCTCATGACATTTTTAGATCTGAACTTTGTACTCTTTGACGGCATGAGTCTCTAAACCCCATTGTTGGGGGTGAGGAGCTCTGTTCTGTCTCGATGGATTAATGCAATTATTTCTGTATTCTATTCAAACACGCTTGTTTCTATCTAATATATTCATTCGCACTTCAATATGATGAATGTGATGATCCGTGACACTCATCACCATTCTCAACCTATGAATGCGTGTCTTTTGGGTCAGAGTCTTTTATTTTCATTTCAAAAATTTTTCAAAAATATTATTTTTCTTTATTGATTTTTAGTTTTTCTATGAGTTTAGTGTCATGTTTTAAGTTTGGTGTCAATTGCATGCTTTTCTTTGTCTTTCAATTTTCGAATTACATGTTCTTTGTTCTTCCTTGATCTTCAAGTTGTTCTTGTCAATTTTTCCTGTTTGACCTTTAGTTTTTCTTGTTTTGTGTCTTTTCTTGTTTTTCTTGTGCATTTTCAAATTTTTAGTTTTCAAAAAATTTTATATATATTAAAAATACCTTTTTAAAACACGTTAAATTTATAGCTCAGTTAGTTAAAGCGTGTGCTTGTGTTCTTAGTAATTGGGTATCTTCCTTTTAAAACTTTTTTAAAAATAATTTTTCTTTTATTAAATCTTGTTCCAAATTTTAAGTTTGGTGTTCTATCTTGTTAATCTTCCTTTAGTTTTCGAAAATCTTATTTTGGTTTTCTAAAAATTTTAAGTTTGGTGTTCTATCTTCATGTTCTTGTTGTTTTTGTGAGTCTTCAAAGTGTTCTTGAGTTTTCCTTGTGTTTTGATCTTAAAAATTTTAAGTTTGGTATTCCTTGGTGTTTTTCCTCCAAAATTTTCGAAAACAAGGAGCATTAGATCTAAAAATTTTAAGTCTTGTATTTTTTGTGTGTTTTTCTCTTTCATCATAAAATTCAAAAATAAAAATATCTTTTCTAACTATTTTTAAGCAAATATTTCAAAATTTTTCATAAAAATTCAGATTTCAATTTCAAAATTTTATCTTATCATATCTTAGTTGTCAAGTTTTCAAAAAAAATCATATCTTTTTCAAAACTTCCTAACCACTTTCTCTCTCCTCACTTTTTCGAAAATCTTCACAAAATATTTTAAAATTTTTTATTCTTATTTTAATTTTTATTTTATTTTATTTTATTATTTCAAATTTTTTTTAAAATAAATATAATAAAATAAATAAAATAAATCCACGTCATATCCCTTTCTCTATCATGGACCTAAGTGGAAATGAACAGTCCAGAAGGACTCTGGGGTCATATGCTAACCCTATTACTGCTTCATATGGGAGTAGTATCTGTATACCCTCCATTGGAGTCAGTAGTTTTGAGTTGAATCCTCAGCTCATTATCATGGTGCAGCAAAGTTGCCAGTATTCCAGTCTTCCACAGGAAGAACCTATAGAGTTTCTGGCACAGTTTTTACAAATTACTGACACAATACATGATAAGGAAGTAGATCAGGATGTCTATAGATTATTACTGTTTCTATTTGCTGTAAAAGACCAAGCTAAGAGGTGGTTAAATAACCAACCTAAGGCTAGCATAAGGACATGGAAACAGCTGTCAAAAAAATTCCTGAATCAATATTTCCCTCCAAAATGGATGACACGACTAAGGTTGAACATCAAAGGCTTTAAACAAGGAGATAATGAATCTCTTTATGATGCCTGGGAGAGATACAGAGAGATGTTAAGAAAATGCCCCTCTAAAATATTTTCAGAGTGGGTGCAGTTAGACATCTTCTATTATAGGCTTACAAAGAAAGCTCAGATGTCTTTGGACCACTCAGCTGGTGGATCCCTACACATGAGAAAGACAATTGAAGAAGCTCAAGAGCTCATTGATATAGTTGCCAGAAATCAGCATCTGTACCTAAGTAGTGAACCTTCCATGAAAGAAGAGGCTAAAACAGTAACTGCTAAACTCAGTCCTGTAGAACAAGTTACTGAATTCAATCCGCAATTAGATTTTCTAACAAAATAGCTAGCCGAATTCAAGGAGATACTACAAGACACAAGAATGGCTAATATGAATATGGAAGTACAGTTGAAGCAAACAGAACAGTAGTTATCAAAATAAATAACAGAAGAGTGCCAAGCAGTTCAATTAAGAAGTGGAAAAACATTAAATACCTCACTTCAAGGCAGCAGAAAGCCAAGAAATGAACAAACTGCTATCCAAAATCCCTCTGAGGACAGCAAGAGCCCAGAGAGAAATAATTCTGGCACTTAAATGCCACAAAAGGTTGAAGAGCTGGCGTTAAACGCCTAACCTATGCTCAGTTCTGGCGTTCAAACACAACAAACAGGCAAGGAGTTGGCGTTAAAAGCCTAACAGAAGCTCAGTTCTGGCGTTCTAACACCAGAAACAGGTAAGGAGTTGGCGTCCAACGCCAATCCAGCTTCCAACCCTGGCATTCAAACGCCAGTGAGGGATCAGACACATACAAGTGCTGACAGCAACCCCTCTAAAGAGGTTTCTCCAACCACATCTGTAGGAAATAAACCTGAAGCAACTAAGGTTGAGGAATACAATGCCAAAATGCCTTATCCTCAGAAGCTCCTCCAAGCGGAACAGGATAAGCAATTTGCCCGCTTTTCAGACTATCTCAAGACTCTTGAAATAAAGATTCCATTTGCAGAGGCATTTGAGCAAATACCCTCTTATGCTAAGTTCATGAAAGAGATCTTAAGTCATAAGAAGGATTGGAGAGAAACTAAAAAAGTTTACCTCACTGAAGAATGCAGTGCAGTCATTCTGAAAAAGCTTACCAGAGAAGCTTAAAGATCCCGGAAGCTTCAGGATACCATGCACATTAGAGGGTACTTGTACCAAGAATGCTCTTGTGATCTTGGAGCAAGTATCAACCTAATACCTGCATCCACTATCAAAAAGCTTGGTTTGACTGAAGAAGTCAAACCAACCAGGATATGTCTCCAACTTGATGATGGCTCCATTAAATACCCATCAGGCGTGATTGAAGACATGATTGTCAAGGTTGGGCATTTTCCTTTCCCACTGACTTTGTGGTGCTAGAAATGGAGGAGCACAAGAGTGCAACTCTCATTCTAGGAAGACCTTTCCTAGCAACTGGACGAACCCTAATTGATGTCCAAAAAGGGGAATTAACCCTGAGAGTCAATGATGACGAGTTTAAGTTGAATGTTTTCAAAGCTATGCAGCATCCAGACACCCCAAACGACTGCATGAGCATTGATATTATTGACTCTCTGGTAGAAGAGGTCAATATGACTGAGAGTCTCGAATCAGAGCTAGAGGATATCTTTAAAGATGTTCAGCCTGATCTGGAGGAACCAGAGAGAATAATAGAACCTCTGAAATTCCCTCAGGAAGAGGAGAAACCTCCTAAACCCGAGCTTAAACCATTACCACCATCCCTGAAATATGAATTTATGGGAGAAGGTGACACTTTTCCTGTAATCATAAGCTCTATCTTAGAGCCACAGGAAGAGGAAGCACTAATTCAAGTGCTGAGGACACACAAGACAGCTCTTGGGTGGTCCATCAGTGATCTTAAGGGCATTAGCCTAGCCAGATGCATGCACAAGATCCTATTGGAGGATGACGCTAAGCCAGTGGTTCAACCACTGAGGCGGCTGAATCCAGCCATGAAGGAAGTGGTGAAGAAGGAGGTTACTAAATTACTAGAGGCTGGGATTATTTATCCTATTTTTGATAGCCCCTGGGTGAGCCCTGTCCAAGTCATCCCTAAGAAGGGTGGCATGACAATGGTTCATAATGAAAAAATAAACTGGTTCCTACAAGAATAGTTACAGGGTGGCGTATGTGTATTGATTACAGAAGGCTCAATATAGCTACCAGAAAGGATCGTTTTCCTTTCCTATTCATAGACCAGATGCTAGAAAGACTAGCAGGTCATGATTACTTCTGCTTTTTTGATGGATATTCATGTTATAATCAAATTGCAGTAGATCCCCAAGATCAAGAGAAAACAACATTCACATGTCCATCTGGAGTATTTGCATACAGAAGGATGCCGTTTGGTCTATGCAATGCACCTGCAACCTTTCAAAGGTGCATGCTCTCTATTTTCTTTGATATGGTGGAAAAATTTCCTAAAGTCTTCATGGATGACTTTTCAGTATTTGGAGACTCATTCAGCTCCTTTCTTGACCATCTAGCACTTGTTCGAAAGAGGTGCCAAGAGACTAACTTGGTTTTAAACTGGGAGAAATGTCACTTTATGGTGACTGAAGGAATTGTCCTCGGGCATAAAATTTCGAACAAGGGAATAAGGTGGATCAAGCTAAGGTAGAGTAATTGAAAAATTACCACCACCTGCCAATGTTAAGGCAATCAGAAGCTTTCTAGGGCATGCAGGATTATATAGAAGGTTTAAAAAAGATTTTTCAAAAATTGCAAAACCTCTGAGTAATTTGCTAGCTGCTGACACGCCATTTATCTTTGATAAGGAGTATCTGCAGGCGTTTGAGACTCTGAAAGCTAAGCTGGTCACAACGCCAGTCATCTCTGCACCAGACTGGACACTACCATTTGAACTAATGTGTGATGCCAGTGACCATGCCATTGGTGCAGTGTTGGGACAAAGGCATGACAAGCTTCTGTACGTCATTTATTATGCCAGTCGTGTTTTAAATTACGCACAGAAGAACTACACAACCACAGAAAAAGAGTTACTTGCAGTGGTTTACGCCATTGACAAGTTCAGATCTTATTTAGTAGGATTAAAAGTGATTGTGTACACTGACCATGCTGCTCTTAAATATCTACTCACAAAGTAGAATTCAAAACCCAGACTCATAAGATGGGTGTAGCTTCTGCAAGAGTTTGATATAGAAATAAGAGACAGAAAAGGGATAGAGAACCAAGTAGCAGATCACCTGTCCCAAATAGACCAGTAAAAGGGGCGTCCCTCCCTCTTACTGAGATCTCTGAAAACTTTTTGGATGAGCAACTCTTTGCCATCCAGGAAGTACCATGGTTTGCAGACATTGCAAACTACAAGGCTGTGAGATTCATACCCAAAGAGTATAGTAGGCAGCAATCAAAGAAATTGATCTCGGATGCAAAGTACTATCTATAGGATGAACCATATCTCTTCAAGAGATGTGCAGACAGAGTAATCCGTAGATGTGTGCCTAAAGAAAAAGCACAGAAGATCCTCTGGCATTACCATGGATTACAGTATGGAGGACATTTTGGAAGTGAGTGAACAACCACAAGAGTCCTCCAATGTGGCTTCTACTGGCCTACTCTCTATAAAGACTTCCGAGAGTTTGCACGTAATTGTGACAGTTGCCAAAGATCTGACAATCTGCCTCACGGTTATGCCATGCCTCAACAAGGGATCTTGGAGATTGAGTTATTTGATGTATGGGGTATTGACTTCATGGGGCCTTCCCACCATCATACTCAAACACATATATTCTGGTAGCAGTGGATTATGTATCCAAATGGGGGGAAGCTATTGCAACACCCACTAATGATACTAAGACAGTGCTGAAATTCCTTCAGAAACACATCTTTAACAAATTTGGTGTCCCCAGAGTACAAATCAGTGATGGGGGCGCTCATTTCTGCAATAAATAGCTTTACTCTGCTATGGTTCGATATGAAGTTAGCCATAGGGTGACAACTCCATATCATCCACAGACAAATAGGCAAGCTAAAGTCTCTAATAGAGAACTTAAAAGAATCCTAGAACGGACTATGATTAACCGTAGAAGGGATTGGGCAAGAAGCTTGGATGATGCTCTGTGGGCATACAGAACAGCATTCAAGACTCCTATAGGGACCTCTCCATACCAGCTCGTGTATGGAAAAGCCTGTCACTTGCCAGTGGAACTGGAAGACAAGGCCACTGGGCAACTAGATTCCTAAACCTTGATGCCAAGTTAGCTGGAGATAAAAGATTGCTCCAGTTAAATGAGCTAGATGAATTCAGACTCAATGCTTTCGAAAATGAAAAAATTTACAAAGAGAAAGAAAAAAGATGGCATGATAAGAAGCTGTCATCTAGAGTCTTTGAGCCAGGGCAGAAAGTTCTGCTGTTTAATTCTTGGAGAGGACCATATGTGATTACAGGTGTGTTACCATATGGATACGTAGAGCTTCAGGATAATGATTCTGATAAAAAGTTCATTGTTAATGGACAGAGAGTCAAAACATTATCTTGAAAGCAATTTTGAGCAAGAATGCTCAAAACTGAGACTTGATTAAAGCTCAGTAATAGTCCAGCTAAAGACAATAAAGAAGCACTTACTGGGAGGCAACACAGCCATTAACAAAGCTTATTTGTTAATTAAATGATAATTTTACAGGTTCATATTAATTATCTTCAAGGTAGAATAGCAATTGCCTGAGTTCACAGAGTTACAGAAGGATTCATAGGATAAAACAGTAAAAAGAAGCTCACTGGTGCGAAAAAAGCCAATAAGAGCTGTTTTGGGCGTTAAACGCCCAAAAGAGGCATCTACTGGGCGTTTAATGCCAGTAGAGATAGCCATCTAGGCTTTAAACTCCAGAAAGAAGCAGCTTCTGGCGTTTAACTCTAGATTTACAGCGTCCTGGGCGTTCAGAAAAACGCCTAGTGATAAAGGAGTTTCTGGCGTTTAACGCCAGCTAGAAGCAACAGCTGGGCATTAAACGCCCAGACTAAGCACCAACTGGGCGTGAAACGCCCAAAACATGTAGCAGTTGGGCGTTTAACACCAGGATTGTCGAGGGGAGGAAGTTTTTGTTCCCAACTTGACTTTTTTCAAATATTAATGTTTCCATCCATAATTTATTGCATAAAGACATTACAAATCCTAAATTTTCAAATCCTTTTTCAAAGATATCAAATGTATCTTAATTTTAAACGTAAATCTTTTTCAAATCCTCTTCAACTTCTTTTCAAATATTTTTCAAAACTCAATTATCTTTTTGAATTCTTTTCAAATCTTTTTAAATTCTTCTCAAATCTTTTTTAAACTCATCATATCTTCTTTTCAAAATTCAGATTTATCTTTTTCAAATATCTTTCATATCTTTTCAATTTTAAATGACATATTTTTCCTATCATACTTATCTTTTACAAATCATATCTTCTATCCTACCTTTTTCAAAAAAATTTTGAAAACCCACCCTCTTCCCTTTAAATCTACGTTCGGCTCCCTCCTCTCCTCAACAATTCGAACTTGGCTCTCCCTATATCCCTCTCCTTTCCTTTCTTTTGCTTGAGGATAAGAAAACCTCTAAGTTTGGTGTGTTTATCCATGATCACTAAACCAATACCCACTAAGATCATGGCTCCTAAGGGAAAACAAACCACTCCAAGAGGCAAGAAAGAGAATATTCTAAAACCACTTTGGAATCAAGGAAAGTTCTTAACCAAAGAACATTCAGACCATTACTACAAAATAATGGGTCTAAGGTCAGTGATCCCAGAAGTTAAATTCGATCTGAAAGAATACGAATATCCAGAGATCCAAGTGCAAATTCGAAACAGGAGCTTGGAAATCCTAGCTAATCCTGAAACAAAGGTGGGAAGAAACATGGTTCAGGAATTCTATTATAATCTGTGGCAAACAGATAGGCAGAGAATAGCTGGAACCTCCTTCTATGACCATCGAACTCTGGTCAGAGGGAAGATTGTTCACCTCTACCTTGACAAAATAAGAGAGATCTTCAAGCTGGCTCAACTGCAAGATGACCCAGACTCCTTTAATAGGAGAATAATGAGAACAAATAAAGGCTTGGACAAAATTCTAGAGGACATATGCCTCCTTGGAACCAAGTGGACAACCAACACAAAGGGTGTCCCAAACCAACTCAAGAGAGGAGATCTCAAACCAGTTGCCAGAGGCTGGCTGGACTTTGTCAGGCATTCTATACTGCCCACTAGCAACCGCTCTGAAGTCACCATCAAAAGAGCAATAATGATCTATTGCATTATGTTGGGAAAAGAAGTGGAAGTTCATCAGCTGATCTCTTGTGAACTTTAGACAATTGCAAACAAGAACTTCAAAGATGCCAAATTGGCTTAGACGAGCTTAATCTCTATGCTATGTAAAGATGCTGGGGTGAAGATGGGAGTAAATGAGTATATCTCAGTTGAGCAACCAATCACTAAAAAGTTAATGGAAGGACAACAAGTGCAGGACGACCCCATCAAGAGGAAAGCATAGGAGTTCCTCCCGGAAATCCCTCAAATTGAATACTGGGAGTGTCTTGAAGCATCTGTCACCAAGTTGCAAGAAGCTATGGACCAACTAAAGGAAGAACAGTAAAATCAAAGTAGCATGCTTTGCAAACTGCTTGGGGAACAAGAAGAGCAAAGGCGTGAACTTAAGGAACTGAAGCGTCAGAAGCTATCTCTTGAAGGGCCAAGCACCCCACAGATTAAAGGAGCATCCACCTCCCAAAATAAAGGTTGTTGAGTCATAATCTTAGCCTTAACTCTCTGATAATTGTCTTATTAGGAATTTACCTTAGAAGTTATATATGATTAGTAGTAATTAGTATCCCTATTTTGATTTTATCTCCAATTAAGCTATAATTTATTTTTCTCATCATCATCAAACATGAATAAAATAACAGATTTTTAGAATAAGGAGGCAATAATTTTTTCAAATTTTTAATAAGGAAAATTCTAATTATTTATATGTGGTGGCAATACTTTTTGTCTTCTAAATGAATGCCTGAACAGTGCATATTTTTTATATTGAATTTTATGAACGTTAAAATTGTTGGCTCTTGAAAGAATGATGAACAAGAGAAATGTTATTGATGATCTGAAAATTCATGAAATTGATTCTTGAAGCAAGAAAAAGCAGTGAAAAAAAAAAGAGAAGGAGTAGTAGAAAAAAGCCAATAGCCCTTTAAACCAAAAGGCAATGGCAAAAAGGATCTAAGGCTTTGAGCATCAATGGAAAGGAGGGCCTGAAGGAATAAAATTCTGGCCTAAGTGGCTAAATCAAGCTTTTCCTAACCATGTGCTTGTGTCATGAAGGTCCAGGTGAAGAGCTTGAGACTGAGTGGTTAAAGTCGTGATCCAAAGCAAAAGAGTGTGCTTAAGAACTCTGGACACCTCTAATTGGGGACTTTAGCAAAGCTAAGTCACAATCTAAAAAGGTTCACACAGTTATGTGTCTGTGCATTTATGTATCCGGTGGTAACACTAGAAAACAAAGTGCTTAGGGCAACGACCAAGACTCATAAAGTAGCTGTGTTCAAGAATCAACATACTAAACTAGGAGAATCAATAATACTATCAGAATTCTGAGTTCCTATGGATGCCAATCATTCTGAATTTCAAAAGATAAAGTGAGATGCCAAAACTGTTCGGAAGCAAAAAGCTACTAGTTCCGCTCATCTAATTAGAATATGAGCTTCACTCAAACCTCTGATATATTATTGCTTCTTGATTTCTTTTTATCCTATTTTATTTATCTAATTGCTTGGGGACAAGCAATAGTTTAAGTTTGGTGTTGTGATGAGCGGATATTTTATACGCTTTTTGGGGGTAATTTCATGTAGTTTTTAGTATGTTTTAGTTAGTTTTTTGTATATTTTTATTAGTTTTTAGGCAAAATTCATATTTATGGACTTTAATATGGGTTTGTTTGTTTTTATGTGATTGTAGGTATTTTTTGGCTGAAATTGACGGGGCTGAGCAAAAATCTAATTCATGCTGAAAAAAGACTGCTGATGCTGTTGATTCTGACCTCCCTACACTCAGAATGGATTTTTCGGAGCGACAGGAGTCCAATTAGCGCGCTCTCAATTGGGTTTAAAAGTAGACATCCAGGGCTTTCCAGCAATATATAATAGTCCATACGTTGCTCGAATATAACAACATAAACTGGTGTTTAACTCCAGTTCCATGTTCCATTCTGGCGTTAAACGCCAGAAACAGGTTGCAAACTGGAGTTAAACGCCCAAAACAGGTTACAACCTGATGTTTAACTCCAGAAACAGCCTAGGCACGTGAAAAGCTCAAGTCTCAGCCCCATGACACACCAAGTGGGCCCCAGAAGTGGATTTCTGCACTATCTATCTTAGTTTACTCATTTTCTGTAAACCTAGGTTACTAGTTTAGTATTTAAACAACTTTTAAAGGTTTATTCTATACCTCGTGACATTTTTTGATCTAAACTTTGTACTTTTTGATGGCATGAGTCTCTAAACCCCATTGTTGGGGGTGAGGAGCTCTGCTGTGTCTCGATGGATTAATGCAATTATTTCTGTATTCTATTCAAAGACGCTTTTTTATATCTAAGATATTCATTCGCACTTCAATATGATGAATGTGATGATCCGTGAAGAGAGAACTTTTGCGTGGTCTAGAATTCAAAGTGAATTCCCGTTGCAAGTATAGCTTCTAAACCAACAAAAGTCCTTTCTTACAAACGTTTGGTTATCACAAGTAACAAACCCCTAAATAAATTGATAACCGAAGTATTCAAACCTCGGGTCGTCTTCTCAAGGAATTGCAGGGAGGTGTTCTTATTATTAGTTATGAGTCTTGTAAATTGGGATTTTGAAAGGGTTGAACAAGTAATTTAATTGACAAGAAAAATAAATAAATGACTATAAAATAAACTCTTGGCATGATATGAGAAATTGGAAGTCCTATCCCAGTTATCCTTATCAGGTGTGATGAGAATTGGGTTTTAATCCCACTTAGTTAACCTTTACTAAAGCAAAGGAAAGTCAAGTGGACTAATTAGTTTGATCCTCAAGTCCTAGTCAATCCTTGTGGGAATACTAGCTTTAGAGCGGTCTAGATCAATTAGAATCTGCCAATTTCAACCACTGCTGAGTTTGACAATTCAAGAGTTACCAATTAATCAACCAAAGCCTAAAGGGAATAAAATCTACTTGAATGAAAATAATTTGGATAGAGCCCAAGCATCAATAGCAAAAATTAGAGAAAACAATCATAAGTCTGAAATACCTCAAATTATATTAATTAAGAAAATCCTAACATGAAAAGTTCATAAGCCAAATAGGCAACATAAATCAAACACAAATAAAAGCTTCAAAGTAAACAAAAATAGAAGAGAAACATAAATTATTGAACCTTGTATGAAGAAACAATTCTAATCCTAATAAAAATCCTAATCCTAAATCCTAAGAGAGAGGAGAGAACCTCTCTCTCTAAAAACTACATCTAAAACCTAAAATTGAGTAATGAATGAATGATTTTTCTTCTTTGAGTCTCTACATGTTCCCTGACTTTAATATGTGTTTTTGGGCCGAAAACTGGGTTGAAATGCGGCACAGAATCTGTGCCAGCGACTTCTGTAATTCTGCAGATCGCGCACGTCACGCGTCCGCGTCGTCCACGTGTTCGCGTCACTCAGCATTTCTCATACCACGCGTGCGCGTTGTCCACGCTTTCGCGTCGTTCGTGCAGCTTCAAATTCGCGCGGTCCCGTCAGGAACGCGAGTGCGTCACAGTAATTCCTTCTATTTCGCGCGGTCGCGTGAGCCATGCGACCTCGTGACTTCTCGCTGGTCATCTCCTCAATTCCTTGTGTTCCTTCCATTTTTGCATGCTTCCTCTTTATTCCTTACGCCATTCCTGCCCTATGAAGCCTGAAACACTTAACACACAGATCACGACATCGAATGGTACGAAGGAAGATAAAAATATACAACTAAAAGGTCCTTAGGAAGCAAGTTATTAATCATAGGATATTTTTAGGAAGAAATTGTAAATACATGCAAAGCATATGAATAAATGGGTGAAAAGCTTGATAAAACCACTCAATAAAACACAATATAAACCATAATATAGTGGTTTATCAACCTTCCCACACTTAATCATTAGCATGTCCTCATGCTAAGCTCAAGGAGACAAAATAAATGAGTAAGGAAAAACAGGACTCATGCAATGCAACCTATGAATATAAATGCAACTACATGAAAAGATGTTTCTACCTACTTGGTTAAAAGTAAATAAGTTCTCCAAGACAAAAATAATTCAAATTCCACTAATTCAAATCATACAGTGAAAACAAGTAAACTTGTAAGAAGATAGCTCATGAAAGCAGGGAACATAGAATCAAGCATTGAACCCTTACTGGTAGTGTATATTACTCTAGTCTCTCAAGTGTATAGGGTTATTCACTCTACTCTTCTATAATCATGCTTTCTAAACTTTTTTCTTCATCTAACCAATCAACAAATATTTAATGTACTAATGCAAATATCATGAGGTCTTTTCTGGGTTGTAATGGGGTTGAGGTAAAGGTAAGGATACATATATAAGGCTAAGTGAGCTAACAAAGTAAATCCTTGATTAGTCTAAGATCTCACCTAACATACACACTTTATAAAAACGGAATTTTTCCACTTTTGTATTACATGCTCATGTATCAAACTTATTTTTGAATTTTGTCCCATGTGCATTGATTCTTTTTATTGTGCATATGGGGTAATAATTTTTTTGTATCCCCTTATTTAATTACTTAATAATTTTTTTTCAATTTTTTTATTATTTTTATTTTTTTTACAATGCACATGGTAATTTAATTATTTTGATTTCACATGAGCATGCTTCCTAAATTTTCAAATAACTTATTCAATTCAATTCCCTACTTTTTTCTATCATCCCATGTTCCCATAAAATTCTCCACACTTAAATTATACACAATGTCTATCTTAATCTAACCAAGAATTCAACTTGGGAATTTTTATTTTGTTTTTCTGCTTAAGGCTAGTAATGTGGTTATAAAACAAGAGGGGAGTAAAAAGCTTAAGGTGGCTAACAAGGGTGACATAAAAGGGTAGGCTTTATTTAGGATAAGTGAGTTAATAATCAAATATGGCCTCAATCATATGCAAGCATGTAAATACACTAAATAATGGACATATAGAATGGAACAAAGCAAATATTGCAGTTATAGAGAAGAAAACACACAAGAATAAATATTTATGGTTAAATAATGTAACCATGTAAATAAGCTCAAATCTCACAGGTTGTGTGTTCTTTGGCTCAAAAACCATGTTTCAAATACAACTTCAAACAAATTTAACACATAGAAAATTTTAATTTTTAATTTAAATTAGTGAAATATTATAAAATAAAGTCTTGAAAAGAAATTTATTACTTCAACCAAGTGGTGGTAAAATATGCACAAAATTTAACTATAATGCAATCAAACATGCAAATGCAAGAACTAACTACAGAGAAGTTTAAACATTGGTGTTGAGTCAGAAAATAACTAACCCATGGAGATCGGTATCGACCTCCCCACACTTAAAGATTACATAGTCCTCGGTGCATGCTAAGATGTATAAGTGGACGGGCTGCTCCAACTGATGCCTTTCGCTATAGATTGTGCAAATTGACTTGTTTGTCTCCCCATTTAGAAGCTTTCCCTTTCCCTTCCTCGGTGGCCATCCTGAAAGAAGAGGAAAAGAAGGAAAGTAACCCAGAAGTAAAGATAAGAACATAAATGAAATATGGGTGTTAATGCCAAATAATAAAGGTCTCAATTACATGGTAGCTACAACATGCAAGGGAGAAAATAGTGAAAGCAAATGGCATATCAAGAGTGCAAAAATTACAACAATG
This sequence comes from Arachis duranensis, assembly GCF_000817695.3. Classification (NCBI taxonomy): domain Eukaryota; kingdom Viridiplantae; phylum Streptophyta; class Magnoliopsida; order Fabales; family Fabaceae; genus Arachis; species Arachis duranensis. The sequence goes on along the minus strand of NC_029777.3, from coordinate 44,730,899 downwards.
GGGAAGAGAGTGGGTAAAGAGAGATAATATAAATTCATGTCAATGCAAAAGTAATACAGGTATAAAAGATAGGCATTGATTTAATTAATATTACCTAACAAGAATAAAACAAGTCACTAAGCACCAAGATAATACCAGAAAAGATACAACAGTTGAATAAGAAAATTTAACACCAATGGAAAAGAAAAAGAAAGCAAGAAAGGAGGAAGAAAGAAGAAAAGATAGAAGAAATTAGGATTAGAAAAGAAATGATAAGATAATTGGCGCTGGTCTGGATAAGCTGTGCGTCGCATATGACGCGGACGCGTGGTGCACACTATCGCGTGGGGTGTGATAAATTCAAGTGACGCAGACGCGTGGGGCACGCGGATGCGTGACTCGATTTGTGCTAGTGGCGTGAGAGTAGCCTCGCGTACGCACAACTCTCTGTTTAAATGCATTTTTGCCAAAAATCTGGGTGACGCGGTCGCGTAGGGGACGCGATCGCGTGGTTGGCCTTTTTCTGAAAAACGGTGCGAACGCGTGGGGCACGCGTACGCATGGCAGGGCTTGTGCTTCTAGCACGAGTCCAGCCTAATTCTAGCTCAACTTTCGGCCATACACCCTTTTTACGTCGATTTCAGGGCACGCGTTCACGTGGGTGACGCGGACGCGTGGGAGGCATTTTTCCCACATGACGCAGACACGTCAGTGACGCGGTCGCATGGATCAACTTGTGCCAAAGGCACGCCTCCAGCCATGCTCTCGCGTGACTCTCTGTTCAATTTTGTATTCTTCTTAATGCATCTATGATGCGGACGTGTCGACGACGCTAGCGCGTCGCGTGCGATTTCTTCTTTTTTTTTTTAATGCAGTATGCACAATACAATGAATGTTATGTTAAATTCCAGGTTCAATCAAAACTCAAAAACAGACTAAAATTTAAACTGAAAAAGGAACGGTCATACCATGGTGGGTTGTCTCCCACCTAGCACTTTTAGTTAAAGTCCTTAAGTTGGACATTTGATGAGCTTCCTGCTATGGTGGCTTGTGCTTGAATTCGTCTAGAAATCTCCACCAATGTTTGGAATTCCAACAGCCTCCGGGGTCCCAAACGAGGCATGTAAAGCCCTTAGGTGAGTTCAAACAGGCTTCAAGACTCTCGGGGTGTTGAATGTCAGAACAGACTCCAGGATCCCAAACTTTTCTTCTACACCCGTCTTTGTCTTGATCTACATCTTTCCAGCCGGGTGGTGAGTAGTTTGAATTCTCACTGAAGTGACCAAATAGCTTCTGAGATCCTTTTAATTGAGCTTGACACCAATCCTTGCACCTCAAATTGAAATGCGAAGCCTCATTGAATCTTGCATACCAGCTCTGAGTGCGAGTCATTTCCCTTTTCCTCTTAAAGCCGCAAAGAGCTCTAACACTACAAAAAATTTTGGTAAAAACGGTGGTTTTTTTGGTATTTACGGCGGTTTAAACCGCCATTATTACCAAGAATGGCGGTTTCGTAAAGTGACGTAATTCTGGGCGCCATTCTGGTTATTACGGCGGTTTTTTAAATAGGTTAAAACGGCGGTTCAAACCGCCGTTATTTCCAGGGTTAAAACGGCGGTTTTTGGATAGGTTAAAACGGCTGTTCGAACTGCCATTATTTCCAAGGTTAAAACGGCAGTTTTTTACTAGGTTAAAACGGCGGTTTGAACCGCCATTATTACCTTGACAGAATGACGTTTTGGTTGATTAAAACGGCATTTTTAAACCGCCATTTTTACCCTGACAGTTTTGGTTGGTTAAAATGACATTTTGAACCGCCGTTTTACCCTGACAGTGGCATTTTTATACCAGTTTAAACGGCATTATTACCACGTAAAAATGACATTTTTTATCGTTTAAAAAAGCAGTTTTTATCGACGTTTTTATCGCGTTAAATAATTTTGTGATTAAAATTTCACAATAACAAAAAATCATAATCCATAAATGAAATATTGTAACACATAAACAAAGTATTAATATAATATATTTTTTATTATTGGAAATCAAAAGTAATAATTCCTATACAAAAATTTGTCTTACTAAACTTACCAAAATACAAGCATTGCAATAAGCACTAATTAGTCCAATCTACCATCCAGTTCCCTAAACTATGTTAATATCTAATAATGTATTTAAACCATCTAATAAGTGTTGTTTTTACTTCTTAAAATATGAATATACAAGAAAATAATAAGTGCCTTAGTTTCTTGGTCTCTTGTGTGAATTCCATCCCGGGACTCTGCACCTTCTCTTCAACAATGTCAAACTAGGAATTAAAAAGTAAAAGACTAGCCGCTCTAGGAATGATCTATTCTGAAATAAAAAAACAGATACAGACTATTAAGGATGATTTGCAAACACACAATAGACTCTAAAATAAAAAATAAGCATTCC
>NC_029777.3:44704396-44728445 GCF_000817695.3 Arachis duranensis | reverse complement strand
GAATAAATCTGGTTTAAATATTCAGTACTCGGGAAATATCTAGTACTTTACATGGATCTTTGTTATAAATTCATGCCATTTTTAAGCAAAATATTATAGCAATAACTATACTGGAGGTAATGAAATTTGCTTTAATATACCTTCCCACTGGTAGGATTATTTCCTGGCTCAGACACAGTCTCACACTGCCCAAAAAGAAGTCTTATGTGCTTAGCTATTTAATTAAATAAAAAAGAACTTGTAATTTTAATAAAAAAAACTTGCAGTAACATGGTGCATGTTAGTGAACTCAGTTATTCAAGGCAAGACCAAATACCAGATTTTGAATCAAAAAATCAAAATAAAACTCTAGGTAATCAAACTCTAGCTTGTATATGAGAGCTAACTTGAGATAGAAATCAGACCCAGTATGCATTTGGTTGAAAAGTGGCAACAAAAATTTAGAATTCTTACTTGTATAATTAGGAGGGCAGAAAGCCATGATTTGGTGGAAGCTTCCACAGTTTCTCATAATCTGAATCCCATCTTGAATCATTCAACTGTAAAAAAAAAAGAATCAGAACACTGAAGTTAAAAGTTTTGTTTGCCATGATTTATAATTTTTTTTACAAGATAAAAAGAGACAAAAAAAAAGAGTAGATGATTTATATAATGATTGTGGGAGGTTACTGCGTTACAAGTTTGGAGACAATGGATGGATAACATGTCATTGAGTATATTAGACCCAAATATTAAAAATAACTATTCAGAAATTGAAGTCCTTAAGTGCATTCAAATTGGTGTATTGTGTTCAACAAGATCCTGATGCAAGACCAACAATGGCATCCGTTGTTACATATCTTAGCAGCCATTCAATTGAGTTGCCACTTCCACAAAAACCTGCATTTTTCATGGACAAAAAGATGGATCAAAGAGCAGCTGCACAGGAATCAAGTTCTAGTTCACATCCACTTTCACAAAATGAAATGTCTATAAGTAACTTTCTTCCTAGATAATAGTATTTAACTTTGACTAACGTTCTGTGCAACTAATTGCCATTGCTGTTAGTTTAAAATTTAGACAAGATTTCAGTTATACTTTGGAGCTTGTATGGACTGGGGGATCAAATTATGATATCTTTTGTTATTCCTTAGTGTGTAGTTGATTATATATTTTGATCCTTAAATCATTTAAACAAAAAATTCATGCTACAAAGTAACTGGGAGATTTTTGTAGTTAAGTTGAAGGAGTCAACCATAGTCCCGAAGCCCTGTTCTCATTTTGTGCTTTTATTTCCATACAAGAGTAGAAGGACATACCATTCCATACAATAAGATTGTGCCAAAAAAAAGAGACTAATTGTTCATTAGAAATAAATTAATCAAAGAAGAAAGTAAGAGTGTTGAATTAATCAAAACCATCTTTTCGGAATTCTTCCAACACATTTCTCATTTTGAATGCTTCTTCATAGTAATTATCCTTTAAAATACAAAGGAGAAAGTAAGAGTGCTGAATTACATAGAAAATAAATACCACTTAACACATTCAATTTAACTCCAAAGAAAACTTACTTGATTCATGTCTATGGTCTGCAAGGCTTCACCACGAGTGAATATAATGGCATGGTTTTGATTTTCAGGTTTCCCTTCACCAATCTCAACTGGTAAACCCGAAAGCTTGATGCGATATACTTCCTGTTAATTCAACATAAAACCATTTCTTAACCAGGAAGCTTGTGCAAACATTTTTCAACTAGATCCTTTTATCTAACTTAGTTTATCCTTTTCTTAGAAAATTTAGGTGAATCATAATTGGAAAATGAGACTTCAAACTTGAACATTTGTCCATACCTCATCATACTTTTCACCTCCTTTGACAATAACTGAGTAATAAACTTTCTGTGATTTCCCTTCCTTTGCCTCTTCAACTTCATCTATGTAGGCGACACGAAGCGCTGAATTCCTACATGGGATATTCCATTACTTCTTTGAGAATCACTTTGTTATATTAAGTACATCTAACATTTTCATTGAGAAAATAAATCCAAACTCACCAGGGTATATCTTTCTTAAGTAGAATAAGATTGATATCCCATCTTCATTTTCCTTATTAAGTTCCTCAATCGAATATCAAACATCTTCTTTGTAATATGGTGTCAAAACACTAAAGAAAAAGCTTACATAAGTTCCAATCATAGTAGCATCAATGAAAAATAAACAAACATTATGTGCCTTTAATATTTAAGAACTTAAGAGAGTTGGCACTTGCCATTTTTCAATATTCATTCTATTTTTTCCACTTTCATGTCATTAAATCAGTTAATCATAATGACTAACCTGAAGGACAACATGTTTTGAACTTTGGGAGCCTTCGGCATATTCATGAATAAGGAATTTGCAAAGAATGTGATACGGCGGCGAGCATCCAGATTTTGAGGCACATTTATAGCTGATTCTTTTACTGTTAAAAGCAAATGAAGCCTAATAACCTACATAGAAGAAACAAAGACTTAGTAAACAAAATCACAAAGAATAATGCAGCGAATCAACCGGAGTTTATTTGTGAAGACTACCTTCTCTTTCACTGATTTGTTGACAGAAAAATTAGTGTCTATGTTGACAAATCTCTGTCCTCCTTCTTTGGTGTTGAGACGAAGATTTTCCATGACTCTGGAGAAAGCAAAACCAAATCAACATCATAATGCAGCTATCATAGCATTCGACTACTGCTGAATACATGTAGCTATCATTCAAGCTAATAAAAGAATTTGTTGATATGTCTGAAAAAGAGATATATCGCATACAACAATGATTAAATAAATGCATAGACAAAAAAAAAGATTTTCAAGTTCAGCATTATTTTCTCTTTAAATCAAACAGCTTTAAAACTTAAAAGTACCTGCTAATATATGTAACAAAACCTAGAAGGCAAGCAGCTTCCTTGAGCGGTTCCCGGTATGCAAACGCCGCCCCAGCTTCCGATGGATCAACACCGTAGAACATCCGCACAACCTTCTGACCCTTGCTTGCTGCTACGACACTCCATTATCTTCTCCAATTCCTTCAACCACCACATCGAATTCCCATAGCTTTTGGAGAAAACCACATCGAAATTCTAGAATCTTCGATTGCCTTGGAACAAAAAAGATAAGCATTCAAGCAATTCATCAAACACGTGCTATGCGAATCAGTAAATCACCAACCAAAAGCATATTTACAAATCAAAACCGTAAAACGAATGCAAATTTGTATACATGCATGTAAGAAAAAAATCGAAGGGATTTCATGAAGACCTTACCCCCAATTTCTGCTAACAAAGAGAAAATCAAAACCTAGCATTAAAGATATAGAAGTAGTAACAATTAGCAAATACAAAATATGAGTAATTAAAAGAAGAGAATGTGGATTTGTATATAAACCTAGTTCAACGAAGATGGAGAAGGAGAAGCTTCACAGAGCACAACACGATGGAGCAGGAAACTTTGATGGAGGAGATCGCAGCTGGAAGAAAAGCGTTGATGGAGGAGCTTGCCGCCAGAGGAGAGCATCGTGGATGAGATCGCAGATCTCACGCTGCGATGGAGTTTCTTCCTGGTTCTCACTTTGCCATGGAGTTTCGATAGATTGAGTAGCACAGCGTTTATTAGTAAAATAAGCGTTAGGCCCTAATATAAAACCTGAGATACTGGCGTTTAAAACCGCCAAATTCACTAAAAAACCGCCGCTTTCCACCAATAAATTATGGCAGCCACACAAACCGCCTTAATTTATGAATATAACGGCAGTATTTTAAAAATGCCATTTTGTTGATGCCATTTTATACCAGTTTTTTTGTAGTGTAAGCTGGCCATCTGTCTCAAGCAAACCATATTCAAGTGGAAAATTGAAGATAAAAGTCAAGGATTTTACCCACTTGAAGTTGGAGTTGGGTGGCGGTGGCCTTGGGATAAGTGTTTCCAGTGGTTCTGCAAGCTCTACTCCCTTGTGATCTTCAGTGAATTCCTCCACTTCTTTGCAAACCTTTTCTATTCCGGCCATGTCCTGGTCAAAGTCTTCTATATCTTCCTCATCACTTGAGTCATAATTAGGAGGTTGAGAAAAGTCGACCTCTGCATCATCTTTGTATTCACTTGGGGAAGATTCTTTAGTCTCAAAGAATTCACTTGCGGATGCAAGTTCATTATTAAGAGAACTTGAGTGGTGACTATCATCATTAGGAAAACTTGAGTCTTGGGTAATTCCGTCTAATTCTTCATAAGATACCTGTCTTGGGGGTTGTGCACTATCCTCCTTAGCATTAATTGTGACGTCTTCGACGGAATTCTCCACAATTCTGTATTCCTGCGGAGGTTCAGCATCTCCTAAATCTTCAACCAACTCTTCTTCTTCTACAATGATAGCTTTCTCTATTTGTTCCAGTACGAAGTTATGCTCTATGCTGTCCACTGGAGCTTCTAGTGTGTTTTTCGTGCTGCGTTCTTCATTAGATTCCCCACATGAAGCCATGGGAGTCTGTTGAGTGTCTGAATTTCTAGAAGATAATTGATTTATTGCTTGCTCCAGTTGATGAAGGGTTGCATTAAATTGGTTTACTGATTCTTTGAAGCAAACCTGTGATTCTTGGCTCGATGAATGTGAACATGGTGTATAGGGGAGTGGTGGTTCTTGGAGTAATTGGATTGGCGTTGGGGTGGATAAGGATCATGTGGTAGTGAATGGTGAAAAGAAACTTGTGAGTATGGTAGTTTGAAGTTATGTTGAGAGGATGGTCTCTAAGTATAGGGTGGGGCATGTTGATAGCTACAAGGGGGTCCACCAAATCTATCAGTTGGGTATGCATTGTAGAATGGTCTCCGTCCATGGTATCTAGGAGGGTGTTGTTGCCTAAAGGGGTGATCAGATCATCTTGGCTCTATCCATCCATGATTGCGTAGACCTTGATGCATAGTCCTGTTATAGCTTCCATTCCTTGCAACAAAAGTAGAACCAAACTCAAAGCGAGAGGGGTGAGAATTCATAGTAGTTATCAGAAATAAGAAAGGAGAACAAAAACAAATAAACAAGTAAAAGAAAAATATTTACAATAACCAATAATAAGGCACACGTTTGAAATTCCCCGGCAACGGCACCATTTTGAAGAGAGAACTTTTGCGTGGTCTAGAATTCAAAATGAATTCCCGTTGCAAGTATAGCTTCTAAACCAACAAAAGTCCTTTCTTACAAACGTTTGGTTGTCACAAGTAACAAACCCTAAATAAATTGATAACTGAAGTATTTAAACCTCGGTCGTCTTCTCAAGGAATTGTAGGGAGGTGTTCTTATTATTAGTTATGAGTCTTGTAAATTGGGGTTTTGAAAGGGTTGAACAAGTTATTTAATTGACAAGAAAAATAAATAAATGACTATAAAATAAACTCTTGGCAAGATATGAGAAATTGGAAGTCCTATCCCAGTTATCCTTATCAGGTGTGATGAGAATTGGGTTTTAATCCCACTTAGTTAACCTTTACTAAAGCAAAGGAAAGTCAAGTGGACTAATTAGTTTGATCCTCAAGTCCTAGTCAATCCCTCTGGGAATACTAGCTATAGAGCGGTCTAGATCAATTAGAATCTGCCAATTTCAACCACTGCTGAGTTTGACAACTCAAGAGTTACCAATTAATCAACCAAAGCCAAAAGGGAATAAAATCTACTTGAATGAAAATAATTTGGATAGAGCCCAAGCATCAATAACATAAATTAGAGAAAACAATCATAAGTCTGAAATACCTCAAATTTTATTAATTAAGAAAACCCTAACATGAAAAGTTCATAAGCCAAATAAGCAACATAAATCAAACACAAATAAAAGCTTCAAAGTAAACAAAAATAAAAGAGAAACATAAATTATTGAACCTGGTATGAAGAAACAATTCTAATCCTAATAGAAATCCTAATCCTAAATCCTAAGAGAGAAGAAAGAACCTCTCTCTCTAAAAACTACATCTAAAACCTAAAATTGAGTAATGAATGAATGATTTTTCTTCTTTGAGTCTTTGCATGTTCCCTGACTTTAATCTGTGTTTCTGGGCCAAAAACGGGGTTGAAATGCGACCCAGAATCTGTGCCAGCGACTTCTGTAATTCTGCAGATCGCGCACGTCATGCGTCCGCGTTGTCCACGCGTTCGCGTCACTCAGCATTTCTCATACCACACGTGCGCGTTGTCCACGCTTTCGCGTTGTTCGTGCAGCTTCCAATCCGTGCGGTCGCGTCAGGCACGCGAGTGCGTCACAGTAATTCCTTCTATTTCGCGTGGTCGCGTGAGCCATGTGACCTCGTGACTTCTCGCTGGTCATCTCCTCAATTCCTTGTGTTCCTTCCATTTTTGCATGCTTTCTCTTTATTCCTTACGCCATTCCTGCCCTATGAAGCCTGAAACACTTAACACACAGATCACGGCATCGAATGGTACGAAGGAAGATAAAAATATACAACTTAAAGGTCGTTAGGAAGCAAGTTATTAATTATAAGATATTTTTAGGAAGGAATTGTAAGTACATGCAAATCATATGAATAAGTGGGTGAAAAGGTTGATAAAACCACTCAATAAAACACAATATAAACCATAAAATAGTGGTTTATTAATCTGTGACACTCATCACCATTCTCAACCAATGAACGCGTGCCTGATAACCACCTCCATTCTACTTTAGATTGAATGAGTATCTCTTAGATTCCTTAATCCGAGTCTTCATGGTATAAGCTAGAATCCATTGGCAGCATTCTTGAGAATCCAGAAAGTCTAAACCTTGTCTGTGGTATTCCGAGTAGGATTCAGGGATTGAATGACTGTGACGAGCTTCAAACTCACAAGGGTTGGGCGTAGTAACAGACACAAACGGATCAATGGATCCTATTCCAGCATGAGTGAGAACCGACAGATGATTAGCCGTGCGGTGACAGCGCACCTGGACCATTTTCACTGAGAGGACGGATGGTAGCCATTGACAACGGTGATCCACCAACACACAGCTTGCCATAGGGGGAACCTTGCGTGCGTAAAGAAGATGACAGTAGGAAAGCATAGCTTCAGAAGACAAAGCAACTCATAAACTCCAACATATTCTCCATTACTGCATAACAAGTATTATTTAATACATGCTCTCTTGTTCATTTGCAAGTCAACTGATAATTATAATTGATATCCTGACTAAGAATTACAAGATAACCATAGCTTGCTTCAAGCCGACAATCTTCGTAGGATTCGACCCTTACTCACGTAAGGTATTACTTAGATGACCCAGTGCACTTGCTGGTTAGTGGTACGAATTGTGAAAAGTGTGATTTACAATTTTGTGCACCAATGATCAACTTGAATTTACCAATGCATTCCCTTATTTCTGGAACTTGAAACTCCAAACACCCATGTCTTACATAACTTTTGATCCTTTGTTGATGGGTGATTTGTTTGCAAATGCATTGTTCTTAGTTAAATTCAATTTTCATTGTTCATCTTAGCAATTGAATTGAGTGATCACATTACAAATGTTCATTCCTTGATTTCTTGTGCTTGCTTAAGGTTGCTTCCATGATTAATTCTTTAAACTCGCAACTTAAGCACTTGATTGAGAAGCATTGAACTTTGATTGTTTTAATATTGCGATTTCTATTTCAATCGACTGGTGTGTGTGTTCTAACTGCGTGCACATTTGGAATACACACACTGTTTCATCTCAAATCACACTATTTTGAAAGCTTCCAATTAAGAATTTCAAATTTTCTTCACTTTATTTGTGCTTCCTCATTTTGATCTTGTTTTGTGGTTGCCGTATGATCTTGAAATCTTTTGTTCCTAATTCTCCTTTTTAGGATGTATGTAAAAGGTAAAGCACCGGTCACTGATGACTTCGATTCACTACCCCTTTTCAAAAATTTAGTGAACGAGTTCTTTTGGCAAGCGTACCAAAATTATCACCAAGTAATAACCAACAGTAGAGTGGGATCGTATCCACAGAGATTAGCAAATCCAAGCAGTTTTAATTGATTGATGAATTAGTCAAGCGGATCAATAAGATTGTTAAGTGCAGAATTGTAAATGGCATAAATGTAAATGACTAAAGTATAAAGGAAAGCAATAAAGTGTAGAAATAGAAATTGCAGAATGTAAAGTGCTGAATCATAAATGACTTGAATGTAAATGGGAATGGGGAATTGCTGAATGTAAAATCAAGCTATAAAGAAATGGATAGATAAGAATGGGGGAATTCATTGAGATTGGGAGATGTTGCCTCTTTGGATCAAATCTAGCTTAGATCTTCTTCAATCATACAACTCATTGACCTCTTGGTAATCATGATTGATTGAGTCCTAATCCCTTGGTGACTCAATCTCTCAGATATTGATCAATAGCTAATTCTTTGGTCTAATTGCTCATGAAGAGAGATGTGCTTGGTCCCTGATTATACCACACACCCTTGTAGAGCCAGGTAGAGGGGGGATTATATGTCACGTATCCCATCACCAAAACTCAGATTCTACTCAAGTGTGAGAAGGGATTTCAAGCATGGTTTCATGTTTCTTTTCCCAAGGTTCCCATGAAACCCAATTTCATTCAATCTCTTTCCCAAGATAATTGAACACTAAGCATTAAGAACAAAATTCCTTCTAGCAAATCAAGAGAAGATGAAGAGAAGAAGAATTTCACTATTATCAATCAATCAAGTACAACAGAGCTCCCTCTCTCAATGAGAGGGAAGTTAGCTACACATAGCTTGAAAGTACTCAAAAGTGGAATGTAAAAGTGGATCTATAACTAACTACTTGACCCCTCTTCAATACTCTTTGGGGGTATTTATACTACTCATAGTTAAAATAAAGAAATTACAAAAGTGAAAAAGGGAAAATTACATTTTGGAGGGAAAGAAAGCACTCAATAAACGTGATTCCTTAGCTGGCGTGTGGCTGGCGCTTCATCAGCGTGTCACGTGCCCTTCAAAATGGCTTGGCGTGCCACGCTCAATCCTTCAAGTTGCACGCTCGTCCCTTGTCAACCTTGGCGTGCCACGCCTTCGAACTCAAGTCGCACGCCATAGTGGAATTCTTGTGTTGGCGTGCCACGCCTTCGAGCTCAAGTGGCACGCCCCTTTGATTTTTCCACTTTGTTTGCCTCTGGAATCTTGATCTAGCGTGGCACACCCAGGGTCTGGCATGCCACGCCCTTGTTGTGTGCTTGGATAAGCTCTCTGGAAAGTTACACTAGCGTGGCATGCCTAGGGTCTGGCGTGCCACGCCCCTTTGTGAGTGAGTGGTTTTTCTGTTTGGCATGCCACGCCACAAACTCAAGTGGCACGCCCTAATGAAGCTTTGGCCTTTGAATGATGTTGGCATGCCACGCTTCGTTGCTCAAGTGGCACGCCTAAGTGAAGAATAGTGATTGGCGTGCCACGCCTTCGACACCAAGTGGCACGCCCCATGTAATTGGCCTCTTCCACCTTCTCTGGAAACTTATACCAGCATGCCACGCCTGAAGGTTGGCGTGCCACGCCCCCATGATCTTGTCTCGTTCCAGTAAGTGGTGTGCTACGCCTTGGCCTTCAAGTGGAACGCCAAAGTGACTTTTTGGAATTGACGTGCCACGCCTTCGACACCAAGTGGCACGCCAGTCTTCAATTGCCTTCAGCTTCTTCTCTGGATCATTGTACCAGTGTGCCATGCCATGTTGCTCAAGTGGCACGCCCATGTATTTGTGCACTCTTCAAGCTTAGCGTGCCACGCCTGGGTCTTCAAGTGGCAAACCAAAGTGACTTTTGGAGCTAGCGTGCCACGCCTTCGACACCAAGTGGCACGCCGTAGTGAAGGTTCTTCTTGAGGTAGTGAGTTGGCGTGCCACGCCTTCGACTTCAAGTGGCACACCCATAGTAGTTGATGGATCCGGCGTGCCACACTCAACCTAGCATGCCACGCCCCTTTTGTGTCCTCCATTTTTCTCTCTGAAATTTTGTACTAGCGTGCCACGCCCACATGCATGCTTGGATCTCCCTTCTGGAATTTAGTACTGACGTGTCACGCTTAGCTCCTAGCGTGCCACGTGGTGCACGAAATTGTGATCATCAACAATGGTGCCAAAGACTTAGAGCTCTCAAACGTGAATCACACTTTGTCACAACATCGCACAACTAACCAGCAAGTGCACTGGGTCGTCCAAGCAATAAACCTTACGTGAGTAAGGGTCGATCCCACAGAGATTGTTGGTATGAAGCAAGCTATGGTCATCTTGTAAATCTCAGTTAGGCGGATTCAAATGGTTATAATGGTTTTCGAATATAAAGATAAATAAAGCATGAAATAGAGATAGAGATACTTAGGTAAATCATTGGAGGGAATTTCAATTGAGCTTTAAACACAAGGTAGTCCCCATTCAATTGAAGGACTAACTCTCCTCTGTCAACATCAATCACAGCTCCTGCTGTGGCTAGGAAGGGTCTTCCAAGGATGATGCACTCATCCTCATCCGTCCTAGTGTCTAAGATTATGAAATCAGTAGGGATGTAAAGGCCTTTAACCTTTACCAACACGTCCTCTACCAATCTATAAGCTTGTTTTATTGACTTGTCTGCCATCTCTAATGAGATTCTTGCAGCTTGTACCTCAAAGATCCCTAGCTTCTCCATTACAGAGAGTGGCATAAGATTTATACCTGACCCCAGGTCACACAGAGCCTTCTCAAAGGTCATGGTGCCTATGGTACAGGATATTAAGAATTTACCAAGATCTTGTTTCTTTTGAGGTAGAGTTTGCTGAACCCATGTATTTAGTTCACTAATGAGTAAGGGAGATTCATCTTCCCAAGTCTCATTACCAAACAACTTGGCATTCAGCTTCATGATGGCTCCTAGATATTGAGCAACTTGCTCTTCAGTTACATCTTTATCCTCTTCAGAGGAAGAATAGTTCTCAGAGCTCATGAATGGTAGAAGGAAGTTTAATGGAATCTCCATGGTCTTTATATGAGCCTCAGATTCTTTTAGGTCCTCAATAGGGAACTCCTTTCTGTCTGGGAGACGTCCCATGAGGTCTTCCTCATTGGGATTCACGTCCTCCCCTTCCTCTTTGGATTCGGCCATTTTGATTATTTCAATGGCCTTGCAATTTCTTTTTGGATTCTCTTCTGTATTGCTTGGGAGAGTACTAGGAGGAGTTTCAGTGATTTTCTTACTCAGCTGACCCACTTGTACCTCCAAATTTCTAATGGAGGACCTTGTTTCATTCATGAAACTTAAAGTGGCCTTAGATAGATCAGAGACTATATTTGCTAAGCTAGAGTGGCTCTGCTCAGAATTCTCTATCTGTTACTGAGAAGATGATGGAAAAGGCTTGCTATTGCTAAGCCTGTTTCTTCCACCATTATTAAAGCCTTGTTGAGGCTTTTGTTGATCCTTCCATGAGAAATTTGGATGATTTCTCCATGAGGAATTATAAGTGTTTCCATAGGGTTCACCCATGTAATTCACCTCTGCCATTGCAGGGTTCTCAGGATCATAAGCTTCTTCTTCAGAAGATGCCTCTTTAGTACTGTTGAATGCATTTTGCCATCCATTCAGACTATGAGAAATCATGTTGACTTGATGAGTCAACATTTTGTTTTGAGCCAATATGGCATTCAGAGCATCAGTTTCAAGAACTCCTTTCCTTTGAGGCGTCCCATTACTCACAGGATTTCTCTCAGAGGTGTACATGAATTGGTTATTTACAACCATGTCAATGAGTTCTTGGGCTTCTGCAGGAGTTTTCTTTAGGTGAATGGATCCACCTACAGAATGGTCCAATGATATCTTAGAAAGCTCAGATAGTCCATCATAGAATATATCTAAAATGGTCCACTCTAAAAGCATGCTAGAAGGACACTTATTGGTCAATTGCTTGTATCTTTCCCAAGCTTCATAGAGGGATTCACCATTTTTTTCCTTGAAGGCTGAACATCCACTCTAAGCTTGCTCAGCTTTTGAGGAGGAAAGAACTTGGCCAAGAAGGCCGTGACCAGCTTATCCCAATAGTCTAGGCTATCTTTAGGTTGTGAGTCTAACCATGTTCTAGCTCTGTCTCTTACAGCAAAGGGGAAAAGCATGAGCCTGTAGACTTCAGGATCTACTCCATTAGTCTTAATAGTATCACAGATCTGCAAGAATTCAGTAAAAAACTGATAGGGATCTTCTGATGGAAGTCCACGGAACTTGCAGTTCTGTTGCATCAGAGCAACTAGTTGAGGCTTTAGCTCGAAATTATTTACTCCAATAGCAGGGATTGAGATGCTTCTTCCATAAAAATTAGAAGTAGGTGCAGTATAATCACCAAGCATCCTCTTTGCGCCTCTACCGTTGTTATTGGGTTCGGCCATGTATCTTTTTTTTTTTCGAGATTCTCTGTAAGGTTTTCTCTGGATTGTTGTGCTTTAGCTTTTCTTAGCTTCTTCTTTAGAGTCTTTTCAGGTTTAGGGTCTGCTTCAACAATAATGTCCTTGTCCTTGCTCCTGCTCATATGAAAAAGAAGAGAATGGAAAAGGAAGAGGAATCCTCTATGTCACAGTATAGAGATTCCTTTATGTGAGTAGAAGAAGAAAAGAATAGAAGAAGGAGGAGAAAAATTCGAACACAGAGGAGAAGAGAAGGTTCGAATTTTTAGATGAAGAGAAGAGTTAGTAAATGAATAAATAAATAGAAAGAGATGAGAGGGAGAGAATTTCAAAAATTGTTTTTGAAAAAAAAGTTTAGTAATTTTCGAAAATTAAGAGAAGAAATAGAATTAAAATTAAAATTTGAAACAATTAGTTAATTAAAAAGAATTTTTAAAAAGAGGAAGGTAATTTTTCGAAAATTAGAGAGAGAAAAGTATTTAGGTGATTTTGAAAAAGATAAGAAACAAACAAAAAGTCAATTAGTTAGTTGAAAAAGATTTGAAAATAAAAAAGATAGGAAGTTAGAAAAGATTTTTGAAATTGATTTTGAAAAAGATATGATTTGAAAAATATATGTTTGAAAAGATATGATTGAAATTTATTTTGAAAAAGATTTGAAAAGGAAATTAAAAAAGATTTAATTTTTAAATTTAAAATTGATTACTTGACTAACAAGAAACTAAAAGATATGATTCTAGAATTTAAAGATTGAACCTTTCTTAACAAGAAAGTAACAAACTTCAAATTTTTGAATCAATCACATTAATTGTTAGTAAAGTTTTTGAAGATTATGAAATAAAATTAAGAAAAAGATTTTGAAAATCAATTTTAAAAAATTTCGAAAATAACAAAAGGAAAAAAGAAAAGATTTGATTTTGAAAAAGATTTTGAAAAGATAAGATTTTTTTAAAATTGAAGTCTTGACTTGACTAACAAGAAACAACTTATTTTAAAAATTTTTGACTATGTCAACCCAAAGATTTCGAAATTTATGAGTAAAATGAGGAAAAGATATTTTTTATTTTTTAATTTTTAATGATGAGAGAGAAAAACACAAATATGACCCAAAACATAAAAATTTTGGATCAAAACTAATGATGCATGCAAGAACACTATGAATGTCAAGATGAACACCAAGAACACTTTGAAGATCATGATGAACATCAAAAACTTATTTTTGAAAAATTTTCAAGAAAAGAAAAACATGCAAGACACCAAACGTAGAAATTTTTCATGTTTAGACACTATGAATGCAAAATTGCATATGAAAAACAACAAAAAACACAAAATAAGAAAATTTAAAGATCAAACAAGAAGACTTACCAAGAACAACTTGAAGATCATGAAGAACACATGCAAGAATTTTCGAAAATTGCACAAATTTTACAAAACATGCAATTGACACTAAACTTAAAAATTGACTCAAGACTCAAACAAGAAACACACAATATTTTTTATTTTTATGATTTTATAATTTTTTTAATTTTTTTCGAAAATTATTTATTTATTTTTTTGGAAAAAAACGAAAACAAAGAAATTTTTTTTAAAATTTTTGAAAACTTTTTGTAAAACAAAATAAGAAGAAAATTACCTAATCTGAGTAACAAGATGAACCGTCAGTTGTCCCAACTCAAAAATCCCCGACAACGGCACCAAAAACTTGGTGCACGAAATTGTGATCATCAACAATGGCGCCAAAGACTTGGAGCTCTCAAACGTGAATCATTCTTAGTCTCAATTCCGCACAACTAACTAGCAAGTGCACTGGGTCGTCCAAGTAATACCTTAGATGAGTAAGGGTCGATCCCACGGAGATTGTTGGTATGAAGCAAGCTATAGTCATCTTGTAAATCTCAGTTAGGCGGATAGTAAATGTTATGGAGTTTTTGAATAATAATAAAACAAAAAATAAAGATAGAGTTACTCAAGTAATTCAATGTTGGGAATTTCAGATAAGTGTCTAGAGGTGCTTGTCCCTGTTGGATCTCTGCTTTCCTAATGTCTTCCTTCAATCCTTCTTATTCCTTTCCATGGCAAGCTGTATGTAGGGCGTCACTGTTGTCAATGGCTACATCCCATCCTCTCAGTGAAAAAGGTCCAAATGCTCTGTCACGACACGGCTAATCATCTGTCGGTTCTCGATCATGTTGGAATAAATTCCCTTGATTCTTTTGTGTTTGTCATCATGTCCAACAATCGCAAGTTTGAAGCTCATCACAGTCATTCAATCCCTGAATCCTACTCGGAATACCACAGACAAGGTTTAGACTTTCCGGATTCTCATGAATGCCGCCATCAATCTAGCTTATACCACGAAGATTCTGATTAAGGAATCCAAGAGATATGCGCCCTGTCTAAGGTAGAACGGAAGTGGTTGTCAGTCACGCGTGCATAGGTGAGAATGATGATGAGTGTCACGGATCATCACATTCTTCATGTTGAAGTGCAACGAATATCTTAGAATAAGAACAAATAGAATTTAATAGAAAATAGTAGTAATTGCATTGAAACTTGAGGTACAGCAGAGCTCCACACCCTTAATCTATGGTGTGTAGAAACTCCACCGTTAAAAATACATAAGTGATGAAGGTCCAGGCATGGCCGAATGGCCATCCCCTAAATGTGATCAAAAGATCAAAAAATACAATCTAAGACTGTCTAATACACTAGTAAAAAATTCTATTTATACTAAACTAGCTACTAGGGTTTACAGAAGTAAGTAATTGATGCATAAATCCACTTCCGGGGTCTACTTGGTGTATGTTTGGGCTGAGCTTGATCTTTACATGAGCTGAGGCTTATCTTGGAGTTGAACGCCAAGTTGTAATGTGTTTTTGGCGTTCAACTCTGGTTCGTGACGTGTTTCTGGCGTTTGACTCCAGAATGCAGCATAGAGCTGGCGTTGAGCGCCAGTTTACGTCATCAAATCTCGAATAAAGTAGGGACTATTATATATTGCTAGAAAGCTCTGGAGTTCTGTAGCTCCAGAAAATCCATTTCGAGTGCAGGGAGGTCAGAATCCAACAGCATCAGCAGTCCTTTGTCAGCCTTTTATCAGAGTTTTGCTCAGGTCCCTCAATTTCAGCCAGAAATTACCTGAAATGACAGAAAAACATAAAAACTCATAGTAAAGTCTAGAAATGTGAATTTAGCATAAAAACTAATGAAAACATCTCTAAAAGTAGCTAGATCCTATTAAAAACTACCTAAAAACAATGCCAAAAAGCATATAAATTATCCGCTCATCACAACACCAAACTTAGATTGTTGCTTGTCCCTAAGCAACTGAAAATAAATTAGGATAAAAAGAAGAGAATATACTATAAATCCCAAAATATCAATGAATATTAATTCTAATTAGATGAGCAGGACTTGTAGCTTTTTGCTTCTGAATAGTTTTGGCATCTCACTTTTTCCTTTGATGTTTAGAATGATTGGCATCTCTAGGAACTTAGAATTTCAGATAGTGGTATTGATTCTCCTAGTTAAGTATGTTGATTCTTGAACACAGCTACTTTTATGAGTCTTGGCCGTGGCCCTAAGCACTTTGTTTTCCAGTATTACCACCGGATACATAAATGCCACAGACACAAAACTGGGTGAACCTTTTCAGATTGTGACTCAGCTTTGCTAAAGTCCCCATTTAAAGGTGTCCAGAGCTCTTAAGCACACTCTTTTTGCTTTGGATCATGACTTTAACCACTCAGTCTCAAGCTTTTCACTTGGACCTGCATGCCACAAGCATATGGTTAGGGACAACTTGATTTAGCCACTTAGGCCTGGATTTTGTTTCCTAGGGCCCTCCTATCCATTGATGCTCAAAGCCTTGGATCCTTTTTACCCTTGCCTTTTGGTTTTAAGGGCTATTGGCTTTTTCTGCTTGCTTTTTCTTTTTCTTTCTTTTTTTTTTGCCAAATTTTTTTTTTGCAAGCTTTTGCTTTTTCACTGCTTTTTCTTGCTTCAAGAATCAATTTCCTGATTTTTTTCAGATTATCAATAGCATTTCTCTTTGTTCATCATTCTTTCAAGAGCCAACAATTATAACATTCGTAAACAACAAGATCAAAATTATGCACTGTTAAAGCATTCATTCAGAAGACAAAAAGTATTGTCACCACATCAATATAATTAAACTAAATTCAAGGATAATTTCGAAATTCATGTACTTCTTGTTCTTTTGAATTAGAAACATTTTTCATTTAAGAGAGGTGAAGGATTCATGGAATTAATTATAGCCTTAAGACATAGTTACTAAATACTAATGATCATGTAATAGAGACACAAATATAGATGACATAATAAACATAAAAACCAAAAAACAGAAAAATAAGAACAAGGAATGAATCCACCTTTGTGATGGTGGCGCTTTCTTCTTGAAGAACCAATGATGTCCTTGAGTTCTTCTATGTCTCTTCCTTGCCTTTGTTGCTCCACCCTCATTGCTCTTTGATCTTCTCTAATTTCATGGAGAATGATGGAGTGCTTGACGTTAGGATTTTTGCTAGTAAAGAATTTATAAAAATATTCGCGTTGTAGATATAGCTTCTAAACAAACAGAAATCTCTTCGTACAAAAGTTTTGGTTGTCACAAGTAACAAACCCCTTTTAAAATTGATAACCGAGTATTTAAACCTCGGGTCGTCTTCTCAAGGAATTGCAGGGAGGTATGTTCTTATTATTAGTTATGCAAAAGTATGTTTGGGGTTTTGGATTAAGGTAAAAGGTATGTTGAATGACACTTAAAATAAAATAATAACAACTATAAAATAAACTCTTGGTAAGGTATGAGAACTGGAAGTCCTATCCTAGTTATCCTTATCAATTGTGATGAGAATTGGATTTTTCTCCCACTTTGTTAACCTCTAACTATGAAGGTAAGTCAAGTGAATGAATTAATTCGAATCCTCAAGTCCCAGTCTTTCCTTGGGAAAAGTCAGAGTCATTGGATCTCGAATCAATTCTTGAAGAATTCCAATTTTCAATCAACAATGAGTTTGATAACTCAAGAGTCACCAATTAATCAACCAAAGCCGAAAGGGAAAAACATCTAAATTAAATTAAAAGCATTCATGTAAATAAAGCAATCAAACTACGTTTAAACATAAATTCAAATTCAACATAAAAGAGTTCATAAATTAAATTGGGAAAATAAGTAAAGGGAATATTAAACCTAGAATTCAGAAAAAAATTGTAAGTTGGAATAATAATAAATCCTAAATCCTTTAAGAGGAATCCTAATCCTAATCCTAAGACAGAGGAGAGAACCTCTCTCTCTAAAAACTACATCTAAAATAATAAAAAGTGAATTATGAATAGCATGATTATAAATGAATGGATTCCCCCACTTTATAGCCTCTAATCTATGTGTTCTGGGCTGAAACCTGGGTCAAAAACAGCCCAGAAATCACTCTCAGCGCTTTCTGGTCCGTACAGGTCGCGGAAGAGTGACGCGGAGGCATCGTCCACGCGTTAGCGTGGGTTGTGTTCCTGCTAGGTCACGCGGCCGCGTGATTTATGCGTTCGTGTCACCTGGCGTCGGGGCAGATATGAAAAATTATATATCATTGAGAAGCCCCGGATGTTAGCTTTCCAACGCAACTGGAACCATCTCATTTGGACCTCTGTAGCTCAAGTTATAGTTGTTTGAGTGCGAAGAGGTCAGGCTGGACAGCTTAGTAATTTCTTTAACTTCTTGTATTCCTTCCACTTTTGCATGCTTCCTTTCCATCATCTGAGCCATTCATGCCCTGTAATCCCTGAAATCACTTAACACAAATATCACGGCATCTAATAGTAATAAAAGAGGATTAATATTAACAAATATAAGACCAAAGAAGCATGTTTTCAATCATAGCATAAAATCCGGAAGGAAAACGTAAACTCATGCAAATAGTATGAATAAGTGGGTGAAAAGCTGATAAAAACCACTCAATTGAGCACAAGATAAACCATAAAATAATGGTTTATCAATCTCCCCACCCTTAAACATTAGCATGTCCTCATGCTAAGCTCAAGAGAAACTATAAAGATGAAGAGGAATGGTAGGATGTATGAAATGCAACCTATCTGTATGAATGCAACTACATGCAAAAATGTTTCTACCTACTTGGTTAAAAATAAATAAGTTCTCCAAGAATAACATAAATCAGATTTCACTAATTCAAATCATATAAAATAAAGACAAGTAAACTTGTAAGAAGATAGCCCATGAAAGCAGGGAACATAGAATTAAGCACTGAACCCTCACTGGTAGTGTATATGCGCTCAAATCTCTCTAGTGTATAGGGTAATCACTATACTCTTCTCTAGTCATGCTTTCTAAAACTTTGTTCTTCATCTAATCAATCAACAAATATTTAGTATACCCATGCACACATCATGAGGTCTTTTCAAGGTTGTAATGGGGCCAAGGCAAGGGTGATGATATATGTATGGCTAAGTGAGCTATAAATTGAATCTTTGAGTAACCTGAGCTGTCACCTAACTTACATATATGCTATATAATTTCTAAAATCATGCCTAGCTACCCATAATTCCCACTTTTATATCACATACTCATGTGTCAACTTTTCTTTTGATGTGTGTCACATATGCATTGATCTTTTATTAACTTAACATTGGGGTAATTTTGTCCCCTTATTTATTTATTTATATTATATTATATTTATTTATTTTTTCTTCTTTTCTTTTCTTTTTTTTATAGAGACATAAAAACTAAAATAACATATCAATGCATATGAAAATTTTTAATTTCTGTTTTACATGAGTAGGTTCCAAATTTCTCAATCTTCAAAATTAGCAACATGATACATTCCCTTTATTAATCCATGTTCTCACAGTTTTCCCACACTTAGTTGATACATAATCTCTATCTTAAGCTAACCAAAGATTCAATTTGGGATTTTTACTTTTGTTTTTGTGCTTAAGGCTAGTGATGTGGTTATAGAATAGAAGGGGATAAAAAGGCTTAAGGTGGCTAACAAGGGTGATGTAAAGGGTAGGCTTATTTGGGATAAGTGAGCTAAAATCAAATAATGGCCTCAATCATATGCAAACATGTAAATACACTAAATATTGGACATATAGAATGGAACAAAATAAAGATTGCAATCATAGAGAAGAAAAACACACAAGAATAAAAATTTATGGTTAAATAATGTAACCATATAAATAAGCTCAAAATCTCACAGGTTGTGTGTTCTTTGGCTCAAAAACCATATTCCAAATACAACTTCAAAACAAGTTTAACACAAATTTTTCAATTTAAATTAGTGAAATACTATAAAAAATTTTTGAAAAAGAAAATATTTCTTCAACCAAGTGGTAAAATATGCACAAAATCAAATAAATATGCAAATGCAACAACTAGTTACAAAGAAAATTTAAACATTGGTGTTGAGACAAGAAAGTACTAACCCATGGAGATCAGTATCGACCTCCCCAAACTTGAAGATTGCACCGTCCTCGGTGCATGCTAAGATGTACAAGTGGATGGGCTGCTCCAACTGATGCCTTTCTCCAAAGATTGTGCAGGTGGACTTCTTTGTCTTCCCATTAAGAAGCTTTTCCTCTCCCTTCGTGGTGGCCATCCTGAAAGAAGAGGGAAAAGAAGAAAAGTATCCCAAAAATAAAGATAAGAAAATAAATAAAGTATGGGTGTTAATGCCAGATAATAAGGGTCTCAATTACATGGTAGCTACAACATGCAAGTGAGAAAATAGTAGAAGTACATGGCAAAGCATGAGTGCAAAAATTTGCAACAATGGGAAAGAGAGTGCAAGGTAATATAAATTCATGTCAATGCAAAATTAATACAAATATCATAAAAGAATAGCATTGACTTAAACAATATTACCCAACAGTGTATAACAAGTCACTGAGTACCAAAATAATACCAGAAAAGACACAACAGTTGAATATGAACAAGTAACACCAATGGAAAAATAATAAATTTAGAAAAGAAAATAAAAAGATGCACAAAATTAAATGCAATGGAAGAGAGTATGCAAATAAATTAAATAAAATAGAATGGAGGTGAAAAAGATGAGAAGTCAAAGAAAATAAGAAAGGAAGGAGAAAGAAATAATAAAAGATAAGAAAAATAAGGATTTGGAGAAGAAAAGATAAGATATTTGGCAAATTAGGATAAGCTGTGCGACGCAAGCGACGCGATCGCGTAGGGCACGCGGTCGCGTGACTTGCACTTATATGGATTGACGCGGTCGCGTAAACCACGCGGTCGCGTGACACAATTTATGCTACTGGTGCGAGGGCAGCCTCGCGCTCGCACAACTCTCTGTTCGAATTTTTATTTTTGCCAAATTTGGGATGACACGATCGCGTGGGGCATGCGATCGCGTGAGTGGGCTTCAGAAAGGAATGACGCGGACGCGTCGGCGACACGGTCGCGTGGTAGAGATTGTGCATCCAGCACCAATCCGGCACCACTCTCGCACAATAATTCGTTGTGCACCCTTTTTACCTCGAAAATCAGGGCATGCGGCGGCGTAGGGCACGCGGTCGCGTGGGAGGCCATTATTCCCATATGACGCGGACGCGTCAGCGACGCGGCCGTGTGGGACGATTTATGCCACGGGCACGCCTCTAGCCACGCTCTCGCGTGACTCTCTGTTCGATTTCTCTTCTTTACAATGCACATGGGACGCGGACGCGTCAGCAACGCTGCCGTGTCGCGTGCGTGTTTTTTTTATGCAAAATGCAGAATGCAATGCTTAATGTGAATGCTATGTATGATTCCAGGTTCAATGAAGGATAAAATAAAACTTGAAAACAAATAAAACTGAATAAAAATGAAAAAGGAACGATCATACCATGGTGGGTTGTCTCCCACCTACAACTTTTAGTTAAAGTCCTTAAGTTGGACATTTGAGGAGCTTCCTGTTATGGCGGCTTGTGCTTGAACTCATCCAGAAATCTCCACCAATGTTTGGAGTTCCAGTAGCCTCCGGGGTCCCAAACTAGGCATGTGAAGCTTCTGAGCAGCTTCAAACAGATTTTCAGACTCCCGGGGTGATGAATATCAGAGTATTTTCCAGGATCCCAAACTTTGGTTCCAAATCCGCCTTTGTTTTGATCTATACTTTTCCATCCGGGCAGTTTGGAAATTAGATTCTCACCAAGATGACCAAACGTTTTCTGAGATCCTATCAAGTGAGCTTGACACCAACTTCTGCACCTCAAATTGAAGTGCAAAACCTCATTGGATCTTGCATACCAGCGCTGAGTGCGAGGCTTTCTCTTAAAGCCACAAAGAGCTCTAAGCTGGCCATCTGTTTCAAGCAAACCATATTTGATGGTGTTTTTGTGGAAAACGAATTTCCAACACACAAATCCAACCGGCAAGTGTACCGGGTCGCATCAAGTAATAATAACTCACTTAGAGTGAGGTCGATCCCACATGGATTGATGGATCAAGCAACTTTAGTGGGTGATTAGTTTAGTCAAGCTAACATTGAAGTGAATTTGGATGAAGTGTAACCAACAGAAAGTAAATGGCAAGGAAAATTAAAGTGCAGAAAGTAAACTTGCAAGTAACTTAAAGAACAAGAAAATAAAATTGCAGGAATCTTAAATGACAAGAAATGTAAATTGCATTAAATGTAAAGGGGGCTGGGGTGCTAGAAATTAAATGAAAGCAGTAGATCCAAGCTTAGAACAATTGCAAGGAAATTAAATTGCAGGAAAAGTAAATTCAAGGTCACAGTAGCTTAAATGTAAATTGCAGAAGAACACAAGTGCAGGAAATTAAATTGGGAGCAATGAGATGCAACAAAGAGACATAGATCATTTTTTAAGTCTCAAAGTGAAACTAACAATTTCAATGAAACAGTAAAAACAGAAGGAAAGCCAAGAGCTCAATTGCTCACTTGACCAAGACAGAAACAAAATTCAACTCAATTGTGAAACTCAGAAAAGAAATTCAAGATCTCAGGGAATCAATGAGACTAGAGAACAAGTCTAGATCTCAAGCCCTTCCTTGATCAATTCAGAGAACAATTTGCAGAAGAAAGAAGAAAAATGAATTGCAGAATTAAAGAGAAGATGAAGCAGTATGTGAATTTCAATTATGCAGAAAAAGTAAACAAGAGATCTCAAGGTGAGATTGAAACAGAATTTCTTCAATTCTCTACCCAAGATTTAAAGCAGAAAGGAAAACTTAAAGGAGAGAGCTCTCAAATCCTAATATTCCCTAGTGGGTCTAGCCTCTCTTTTACAAAGATGGAAATGATGCCTTATATAGGCTTTACAAAATGAAAAATGAAAATGAAATTAAAACAAATTACAAAAATGAAAATCCTAATTTAATTGATCCATGTGCCTTTGAGTGATGATGTGGGCTTAGCTTGCTTTGGATTTGAGGAGAAATGGGTTTGGTTGGCCTTGATTCAATTTGGAAAAGAATTGAATTAATTTAGATTTTTATTGAATTTTTGGCCCATGTGAAAATTGCTCCCAGGAGGATGCTCAGTTCACAAGTTGAGCTGAGCATTGAGACCTTGTGTGTGGGTTCCCTTGTAGTGTGCAATGTTGGGGGGAGGCACCAGGGGAATGCTTGATGGTGTTTTTGTGGAAAAATGAATTTCCAACACACATATCCAACCGGCAAGTGTACCGGGTCGCATCAAGTAGTAATAACTCACTTAGAGTGAGGTCGATCCCACAGGGATTGATGGATCAAGCAATTTTAGTGGGTGATTAGTTTAGTCAAGCTAACATTGAAGTGAAGTTGAGTGAAATCGTAGCCAACAGAAAGTAAATTGACAAGAATTGTAAATGACAGAATGTAAATAGGCAGGAAGCTTAAAGAACAAGCAATGTAAATTGCAGAACTTAAATTGCAAGAATTGTAAATTGCAAGAATCTTAAATGACAAGAAATGTAAATTGCATTAAATGTAAAGGGGGCTGGGGTGCTAGCAATTAAATGAAAGCAGTAGATCCAAGCTTAGAACAATTGCAAGGAAATTAGATTGCAGGAAAAGTAAATTCAAGGTCATAGTAGCTTAAATGTAAATTGCAGAAGAACACAAGTGCAGGAAATTAAATTGGGAGCAATGAGATGCAACAAAGAGACATAGATCATTTTTTAAGTCTCAAAGTGAAACTAACAATTTCAATGAAACAGTAAAAACAGAAGGAAAGCCAAGAGCTCAATTGCTCACTTGACCAAGACAGAAACAAAATTCAACTCAATTGTGAAACTCAGAAAAGAAATTCAAGATCTCAGGGAATCAATGAGACTAGAGAACAAGTCTAGATCTCAAGCCATTCCTTGATCAATTCAGAGAACAATTTGTAGAAGAAAGAAGAAAAATGAATTGCAGAATTAAAGAGAAGATGAAGCAGTATGTGAATTTCAATTATGCAGAAAAAGTAAACAAGAGATCTCAAGGTGAGATTGAAACAGAATTTCTTCAATTCTCTACCCAAGATTTAAAGCAAAAAGGAAAACTTAAAGGAGAAAGCTCTCAAATCCTAATATTCCCTAATGGGTCTAGCCTCTTTCTAATGGAGCTCCCCTTCCGAGCTCTAATTGATGCCTTTATATAGGCTTTACAAAATGAAATTAAAACAAATTACAAAAATGAAAATCCTAATTTAATTGATCCATGTGCCTTT
>NC_029777.3:44688278-44689844 GCF_000817695.3 Arachis duranensis | reverse complement strand
AAGCAATGTAAATTGCAGAAACTTAAATGACAAGAAATGTAAATTGCTTGAATCTTAAATGGGTCAGGGATGTGGGATTGCAGAAATTAATCAAAGAAAAATAAATTGCAACAAGTAGAAGAGTAGAGGATTGATTCAATGGAACTAGATCTTAACAGAAAAGCAAAAATGCCTTGAAGAGTAAACAGAGAAATACTGGTGCTTAATTTGCAGCAAAACAAGTGCTTAAGTTGCAGCAATTAAAAATTGGGTTCAAGATCTCAGGAGTAGAAAAGACTAGATAACAAGTCTAGATCTCAAACCCTTCCTTGATCCAACAAGAACAGTTGCAACGTAAAGAAGAAAAGCGAATTGTAGAATTAAAGAGAAGATGAAGCAGTATGTGAATTTCAATTATGCAGAAAAAGTAAACAAGAGATCTCAAGGTGAGATTGAAATAGAATTTCTTCAATTCTCTACCCAAGATTTAAAGCAGAAAGGAAAACTTAAAGGAGAGAGCTCTCAAATCCTAATATTCCCTAGTGGGTCTAGCCTCTCTTTTACAAAGATGGAAATGATGCCTTATATAGGCTTTACCAAATGAAAAATGAAAATGAAATTAAAACAAATTACAAAAATGAAAATCCTAATTTAATTGATCCATGTGCCTTTGAGTCATGATGTGGGCTTTGCTTGCCTTGGATTTGAGGAGAAATGGGTTTGGTTGGCTTTGATTCAATTTGGTGAGAAATTGAATTAAATTGAATTTTGGCCCATATGTTGCTCCCAGGAGGCTGCCTTGCCCTTGTGGAGGGCAGGGCAGGATTTGATGCGTGCGGCCTTGGTGCGAGCGTGGTGCGTTGGTGTGTGCTGCAGGATGCAGAAAATTCTGGTGCGCCAGTTTGGTGCCTGTGCGTGCTGCTGGTGCTGCCGAATGATGCCTTGGTGTGCCAGTTTGGTCCGCTGGCCGTGCCACAACAAAATGCTGCCCTGCCCTCCGCGAGGGCAAGGCAGTGTTTCCAAATTGAAGTCCCGTGTTCGAGACTTGGCCGATGCACACGCTACTATTTATCCTTGGCTTTCTTGGCACCATAATGAGGCCTAGTTCCTTGCTTTCTCATTGTGCCGTGTTCGATTCTTGTGGCAAGCATTGGTAGGCTTTTTCCTTTGATTTATTTTCCATGAAGGCCCGATACTGCCCTTGTGGAGGGCAGGGCAAGGTTTTTCTCTTCTTTGATCCAAGGCACAATTTTGTGCTCTACCCTTGTCGTGGGCAGGGCAGAGTTGCCTCTCAAGCCTTGTTTCCTTATGTTGCCCTCCTAGAGGGCAGTGTGCCCTTGTGGAGGGCAATACTTGCACTCCTCATTTATGCGCCATGCCTTTTTCTCCTTGGGTCACGCTTTCTTAAGCCACGCTTTCTCTTTTCTTCTTTTCTTCACCTACAATCAACCAAAACAACCACTCAAAGTATCACTAAATTCACAAGGCTTATAAATCAATTAAAAATCAATTAAATTCAGCTTAAACCTTATGAGTTAACATTAATTTCATGGTGGTTGTTTGATTTAAAGAAGTTATGCATTTTCA
>NC_029777.3:44665498-44685804 GCF_000817695.3 Arachis duranensis | reverse complement strand
TAGCCTCCGGGGTCCCAAACTAGGCATGTGAAGCTTCTGAGCAGCTTCAAACAGATTTTCAGACTCCCGGGGTGAATATCAGAGTATTTTCCAGGATCCCAAACTTTGGTTCCAAATCCGCCTTCGTTTTGATCTATACTTTTCCATCGGGCGGTTTGGAAATTAGATTCTCACCAAGATGACCAAACGTTTTTCGAGATCCTATCAAGTGAGCTTGACACCAACTTCTGCACCTCAAATTGAAGTGCGAAACCTCACTTAATCTTGCATACCATCTCTGAGTGCGAGTCATTTCCCTTTTACTCTTAAAGCCACAGAGAACTTTAAGCTGGCCATCTGTTTCAAGTAAACTATATTCAAGTGGAAAAATAAAGATAAGAGTCAAGGATTTTACCCACTTGAAGTCTGTATTGGGTGGTAATGGCCTTGGGATCAGTGTTTCCAGTAGTTCTGCAAGATCTACTCCCTTGTGGTCTTCAGTGGATTCCTCCACTTCCTTGCAAACCTTTTCCATTCCAGCCATGTTCTGGTCAAAGTCTTCCATATCTTCCTCATCACTTGAGTCATAAATAGGAGGTTGAAAAAAGTCGACCTCTGTATCATCTTCGTATTCACTTGGGAAAGATTCTTCTGTCTCAGAGAATTCACTTGCGGCTGCAAGTTCATCACTAGGAGGACTTGACTGGTGACTATCATCATCAAAGAAACATGCGTCTCGAGTTACTCCGTCCAGTTCTTCATAAGATATTTGTAGTGGAGGCAGTGGAAAATCCTCCTCAGCATCAATTGTAACATCCTTGACGAAATTTTCCATAACTTTGGATTCAGGTGGCGGTTCGGCGTCTCCTGAATCTTCAACCAACTCTTCTTCTTCTGCAATGACAGATTCCTCTACTTGTTCCAGTACGAAGTTATGCTCTATGCTGTTCACTGGAGCTTCTAGCGTCTTTTTTGTACTGCGTTCTTCATTGGATTCTCCACATAAAGCCATGGGAGTCTGTTGAGGGGCTGAACGTCTGGAAGATAATTGATTTATTGCTTGCTCCAGTTGATGAAGGGTTGCAGTAAATTGTGTTATTGATTCTTCAAGGCGAAGCTGTGATTCTGGCTTTGATGGATATAGGTACGGTGTATGGGGGAGTGGTGGTTCTTGGGAGTAATTGGATTGGTGTTGGGTTGGATAAGGATCGTATGGTGGCGAATGGTGAAAAGAAGGTTGCGAGTGTGGTAGTTCGAGGTTATGTTGAGAGGATGGTCTATAGGCACGGGGTGGGGCTTGTTGGTAGTTACAAGGTTGTCCACCATATCTCTCAGCTGGGTATGCATTGTAGAATGGTCGTTGTCCATGATATCTTGGAGGGTGTTGTTGCCTAAAGGGTTGATTAGATCCTCTTGGCTCCATCCATTCTTGATTGGTCTGACCTTCATGCATATTTCTGCTGTGGTTTCTATTTCCTTCAACAAAGTTAGAACCAAACTCAAAGCGAGAGGGGTGAGAATTCATAGTAGTTATCAGTAATAAAGGGGAAAAAGGAGAAACAAATAAACAAGTAAAAGAAAAAAAAATATATATATATATATTGAAAAATATTTACAATAACCAATAATAAGGCACACGTTTGCAATTCCCCGGCAACAGCGCCATTTTGACGTTAGGATTTTTACTAGTAAAGAATTTATAAAAATATTCGCGTTGTAGATATAACTTCTAAACTAACAGAAATCCCTTCGTACAAAAGTTTTGGTTGTCACAAGTAACAAACCCCTTTTAAAATTGATAACCGAGTATTTAAATCTTGGGTCGTCTTCTCAAGGAATTGCCGGGAGGTATGTTCTTATTATTGGTTATGCAAAAGTATGTTTGGGGTTTTGGATTAAGGTAAAAGGTATGTTGAATGACACTTAAAATAAAATAATAACAACTGTAAAATAAACTCTTGGTAAGGTATGAGAACTGGAAGCCCTATCCTAGTTATCCTTATCAATTGTGATGAGAATTTGATTTTTTTCCCACTTTGTTAACCTCTAACTATGAAGGTAAGTCAAGTGAATGAATTAATTCGAATCCTCAAGTCCCAGTCTTTCCTTCGGAAAAGTCAGAGTTATTCGATCTCGAATCAATTCTTGAAGAATTCCAATTTTCAATCAACAATGAGTTTGATAACTCAAGAGTCACCAATTAATCAACCAAAGCCAAAAGGGAAAAACATCTAAATTAAATTAAAAGCATTCATGTAAATAAAGCAATCAAACTACGTTTAAACATAAATTCAAATTCAAAATAAATGAGTTCATAAATTAAATTGGAAAAATAAGTAAAGGAAATATTAAACCTAGAATTCAGAAAAAAATTGTAAGTTGGAATAATAATAAATCCTAAATCCTTTAAGAGGAATCCTAATCCTAATCCTAAAAGAGAGGAGAGAACCTCTCTCTCTAAAAACTACATCTAAAATATTAAAAAGTGAATTATGAATAGAATGATTATGAATGAATGGATTCCTCCACTTTATAGCCTATAATCTGTGTGTTCTGTGCTGAAAACTGGGTCAAAAACAGCCCAGAAATCACTCCCAGCGCTTTCTGGTCCATACAGGTCACGAAAGAGTGACGCGGAGGCGTCGTCCACGCATTATCTTGGGGTCAGCTATGGTAAGTTATATATGTTTGCGAAGCCCCAGATGTTAGCTTTCCAACGCAACTGGAACCATCTCATTTGGACCTCTGTAGCTCAAGTTATAGTTGTTTGAGTGCGAAGAGGTCAGGCTGGACAGCTTAGCAATTTCTTTAACTTCTTGTATTCCTTCCACTTTTGCATGCTTCCTTTCCATCCTCTGAGCCATTCATGCCCTGTAATCGCTGAAATCACTTAACACACATATCACGACATCTAATGATAATAAAAGAGGATTAATATTAACAAATATAAGACCAAAGAAGCATGTTTTCAATCATAGCATAAAATCCGGAAGGAAAACGTAAACTCATGCAAATAGTATGAATAAGTGGGTGAAAAGTTGATAAAAACCACTCAATTGAGCACAAGATAAACTATAAAATAGTGGTTTATCAGTGCTCTTGATGTTCCACCCTTAATTGATCCATATTGTAACTCAAATCTTCAAGAGAAGTGTTGAGTTGTTCCCAATAGTTGTTGGGAGGAAAGTGCATCCCTTGAGGCATCTCCAGGATTTCTTGGTGATGAGCTTCCTCATGCGTCTCTTGGGTTCCATGAGTGGGCTCTCTTGTTTGCTCCATCCTTTTCTTATTAATGGGCTTATCCTCCTCGATGGGGATGTCTCTTTCTATGATGACTCCAGCTGGGTAACATAGATGGCTAATAAGATGAGGAAAAGCTAGCCTTGCCAAAGTAGAGGGCTTATCGGCTATTTTGTAGAATTCAAGGGAGATAACTTCATAAATTTTTACTTCCTCTCTAATCATGATGCTATGGATCATGATGGCCCGATCCACAGTAACTTCAGATCGGTTGCTAGTGGGGATGATGGAGCGTTGGATGAACTCCAACCATCCTCTAACCACAGGCTTGAGGTCTAGTCTTCTTAATTGAACTGGCTTGCCTTTGGAGTCTCTTTTCCATTGAGCTCTTTCAACACATATGTCCCTAAGGACTTGGTCCAACCTTTGATCAAAGTTGACCCTTCTTGTGTAAGGGTGTGCATCTCCTTGCATCATGGGCAAGTTGAATGTCAACCTCACATTTTTTGGACTAAAATCTAAGTATTTCCCCCGAACCATTGTAAGATAGTTCTTTGAATTCGGGTTTATACTTTGATCATGGTTCCTAGTGATCCATGCATTGGCATAGAACTCTTGAACCATCAAGATTCTGACTTGTTGAATGGGGTTGGTCAGAACTTCCCAACTTCTTCTTTGAATCTCATGTCGGTTCTCCGGAAACTCATTTTTCTTGAGCTTGAAAGGGACCTCAGGGATCACCTTCTTTTTTGCCACAACATCATAGAAGTGGTCTTGATGGGCTTTGGAGATGAATCTCTCCATCTCCCATGACTCGGAGGTGGAAGCTTTTGTCTTCCCTTTCCCTTTTCTAGAGGTTTTTCCGGCCTTAGGTGCCGTCAATGGTAATGAAAAAAGAAAAAGCTTATGCTTTTACCACACCAAACTTAAAATATTGCTCGCCCTCGAGCAAGAGAAGAAAGAAAAGAAGACGAAGAAGAGAAAATATGGAGGAGAGTAGGGGAGGTGTATTCGGCCAAGGTGTAGAAGAGGGGGTTGTGTTGTGTGAAAATTAAGGAGAATGGAGGGTTTTATATAGGGAGAGGAGAGGGAGTAGGTTCGGCCATTTAGGGTGGGTTTGGGTGGGAAAGAAATTTGAATTTTGAAGGTAGTTTCTGGGGAAGAGTGGATGGATGTGAGTGGTGAAGGGGGTAATTGGAAAGAGAGATTGAGGTGATTAGTGAAGGGTTTTGGGAAAGAGTGTTTATTGGAAAGAGAGGATGAATGTTGAGAAGAGGGGACAATATGGTAGGTGGGAATCCTGTAGGGTCCACAGATACTGAGATGTTAAGGATTTACATCCCTGTACCAATTAGGCATGTAAAATGCCTTTGCATGCAATTCTGGTGTTTAAACGCCGAAGTGATGCATGTTCTGGGCGTTCAACGCCCATGTGTAGCATGTTTCTGGCGTTGAACGCCAGTTCCATGCTTGTTTTTGGCGTTCAGGCCAGCTCTCCTCAGGGTGCATTCCTGGCATTTGAACGCCAGGGTGTTGCTTGTTTCTAGCGTTCAATGCTAGATTCATGCTCTGTTCTGGCGTTGAACGCCAGACAGATGCTCCTTACTGGCGTTTAAATGTCAGTAAGTCCTTCCTCCAGGGTGTGATTTTTCTTCTGCTGTTTTTTATTCTGTTTTTAATTTTAATATTTTTTTCGTGACTCCACATGATCATGTACCTAATAAAACATAAAAGAACGATAAAATAAAAAATAAAATTAGATAAATAAAAATTGGGTTGCCTCCCAATAAGCGCTTCTTTAATGTCAATAGCTTGACAGTGGGCTCTTAAGGAGCCTCACAGGTGATCAGGTCAATGTTGTATAGTCCCAACACCAAACTTAGAGTTTGGTTGTGGGGATTCAACACCAAACTTAGAGTTTGGTTGTGGCCTCCCAACACCAAACTTAGAGTTTGACTGTGGGGCTCTGTTTGACTCTGTATTGAGAGAAGCTCTGCATGCTTACTCTCCTTTGTTACAGAAGGATAGCCGTGTGCCTTAAACACAAGGTAGTCCCCATTCAATTGAAGGACTAATTCTCCTCTGTTAACATCTATCACAGCTTCTGCTGTGGCTAGAAAAGGTCTTCCCAGGATGATGCATTCATCCTCCTCCTTCCTAGTGTCTAAGATTATGAAATCAGCAGGGATGTAAAGGCCTTCAACATGATGGCTCCTAGATATTGAGCAACTTGCTCTATAGTTACATCTTCATCTTCTTCAGAGGAAGAATAATCTTCAGAGCTCATGAATGGTAGAAGGAGGTTTAATGGGATCTCTATGGTTTCTATATAAGACTCAGATTCCTTTGGATCCTCAATAGGAAACTCCTTCCTTCTTGAGAGACGTCCTATGAGATCTTCCTCATTGGGATTCACATCCTCTCCCTCCTTCTTGCATTCGGCCATGTTGAGTATATCAATGGCCTTGCACTCTCTCGTTGGATTCTCTTCTGTATTGCTTGGGAGAGTACTAGGAGGGGTTTTAGTAACTTTCTTACTCAGCTGACCTACTTGTGCCTCCAAATTTCTAATGGAGGATCTTGTTTCACTCATGAAACTTAAAGTGGCCTTAGACAGATCAGAGACTAGATTAGCTAAATTAGAAGTGCT
Organism: Arachis duranensis; assembly: GCF_000817695.3. Classification (NCBI taxonomy): domain Eukaryota; kingdom Viridiplantae; phylum Streptophyta; class Magnoliopsida; order Fabales; family Fabaceae; genus Arachis; species Arachis duranensis. The sequence goes on along the minus strand of NC_029777.3, from coordinate 44,679,935 downwards.
TTGCTCAGGATTCTCTGTTTGTTGCTGAGAAGATGATGGAAAAGGCTTGCTATTACTAAGCCTAGTTTGTCCACCATTATTAAAGCCTTGTTGAGGCTTTTGTTGATCCTTCCATGAGAAATTTGGATGATTTCTCCATGATGAATTGTAGGTGTTTCCATAAGGTTCACCTAAGTAATTTACCTCTGCTATTGCAGGGTTCTCAGGATCATAAGCTTCTTCTTCAGAAGATGCCTCTTTAGTATTGTTGGATGCATTTTGCCATCCATTCAGACTTTGGGAAATCATGTTGACCTGCTGAGTCAACATTTTGTTCTGAGCCAATATGGCATTCAGAGAATCAATTTCAAGAAATCCCTTCCTCTGAGGCATCCCATTATTCACGAAATTCCTCTCAGAAGTGTACATGAACTGGTTATTTGCAACCATGTCAATAAGTTCTTGAGCTTCTGCAGGCGTTTTCCTTAGGTGAATGGATCCACCTGCAGAATGGTCAAGTGACATCTTAGAGAACTCAGACAGACCATAATAGAATATATCCAGAATGGTCCATTTTGAAAGCATGTCAGAAGGACACCTTTTGGTCATCTGCTTATATCTTTCCAAAGCTTCATAGAGGGATTCACCAACTTTTTGTTTGAATGTCTGAACATCCAATCTAAGCTTGCTCAGCTTTTGAGGAGGAAAGAATTTAGCCAAGAAGGTCGTGACCATCTTATCCCAGGAGTCCAGGCTATCCTTAGGTTGTGAATCAAACCATGTTCTAGCTCCGTCTCTTACAACAAAAGGGAAAAGCATGAGCCTGTAAACTTCAGGATCTACTCTATTCGTCTTTACAGTCTCACAAATCTGCAAGAACTCAGTTAAAAACTGATAGGGATCTTCTGATGGAAGTCCATAAAACTTGCAGTTTTGTTGCATTAGAGCAACTAATTGAGGTTTCAGCTCAAAATTGTATGCTCCAATGGCAGGAATTGAGATGCTTCTTCCATCAAACTTGGAAGTAGATGTAGTATAATCACCAAGCATCCTTCTTGCATTATTGTTGTTGGGTTCGGCTGCCATCTCCTTTTCTTGTTCGAAAATTTCAGCAAGGTTGTCTCTGGATTGTTGTAATTTAGCTTCTCTTAGTTTCCTCTTCAGAGTCCTTTCAGGTTCTGGATCAGCTTCAACAAAAATGCCTTTTTCCTTGTTCTTGCTCATATGAAAGAGAAGAGAACAGAAAAAGAAGAGAACAGAAAAAGAAGAGGGATCCTCTATGTCATAGTAAAGAGGTTCCTTATTATTAGTAGAAACAGAAAGGGAATAAGAAGAATGGAGAATCCAAACACAAGGGTAAGGATAGAGGTAGTGACTTGAGATGAAGAGAAGTGTTAGTGAATAAATAAATAAATAGAGGAAAATAAGAGAGAGAATTCGAAAATTAATTTTGAAAAGCAGTTAATGATTTTCGAAAATTAAAGGTGTGATAGAATTAAAAATAAAATTTAAAACAATTAGTTAATTAAAAAGAATTTTGAAAAAGGGATGAGATATTTTCGAAAAGTAGAGAGGGAAAAGTAGTTAGGTGGTTTTAAAAAAGATAAGAAACAAACAAAAAGTTAATTAGTTAGTTGAAAAAGATATTAAAATCAAATTTTAAAAAGATAAGAAGATAAGAAGTTAAGAAGTTAGAAAAGATATTTTAAAATCAATTTTTTGAAAAAAAAGATAAAATTTTGAAAAAAATATGATATAAAAGATAAAATGAAAAGATATGATTAAAAAGATATGGGTAGAAAATATTTAATTTTTTAAAAATTAAAATTAATTACTTAACTAACAAGAAACTAAAAGATATGATTCTAGAATTTAAAGATTGAACCTTTCTTAACAAGAAAGTAACAAAGTTCAAATTTTTGAATCAATCATATTAATTGTTAGCATAATTTTCGAAAATAAAGATAAACCTAAGAAAAAGATTTTTGAAAAATATTTTAAAACATTAAATTTTTGAAAATTAATAAGAAAAATGAAAAATATTTAATTTTTGAAAAAGTTTTAAAAAGATAAGATTTTTAAAATTTGAAAATTTGACTTGACTTACAAGAAATAACTAATTTTAAAATTTTTTGACTAAGTCAACCCAAATTTTCGAAATTTTGAGAGAAAAAACGAAAATATATTTTTTTTATTTTTGAATTTTTAATGATGAGAGAGAAAAACATAAAAATGACCCAAAACATGAAGATTTTGGATCAAAACACATAATGCATGCAAGAATACTATGAATGTCAAGATGAACACTAAGAACACTTTGAAGATCATGATGAACATCAAGAACATATTTTTGAAAAAGTTTTGATGCAAAGAAAACATGCAAGACACCAAACTTAGAAATCTTTAATTCATGGACACTATGAATACAAAAATGCATATGAAAAACAATAAAAGACACAAAACAAGAGAACATCAAGATCAAACAAGAAGACTTACCAAGAACAACTTGAAGATCATGAAGAACACCATGAATGCATGAATTTTTGAAAAATAATGAATAAATTTTTACAAGCATGCAAGTGACACCAAACTTAAAAATTGACTCAAGACTCAAACAAGAAACACAAAATATTTTTTGTTTTTTTTTTATTTTTTTGTATTTTCTTTTATATATTTTTCGAAAAACATATAGGAAAAATAAAATAAGAAATTCAAAATTTTTAATAAGAATTCCAAGAATCTTTCAATGTTAGCCTAAAGCTCCAATCCAAGGGTTGGGCATGGCTTAACAGCTAGCCAGCTTCAGAAGATATAAATCAGGCATGTAACAACTGATATTCCAATTAACTTGCCTCTATGCTGATGGTTTTGAAGCCTCAATCCAATTGAGTTAGACATGGCTTTATAGCCAGCCAAGCTTGAACATACTTTATGAAACACTAGAATTCATTCTTAAAAATTTTGAATAATTTTTCGAAAACAAGTGAGAACATTTTGAAAAATGTTTTGAAAAAATATATATATTTTTTTGAAAACATTTGAAAAGAAAATAAAAAGAAAATTACCTAATCTGAGCAACAAGATGAACCGTCAGTTGTCCAAACTTGAACAATCCCCGACAACGGCGCAAAAAACTTGGTGTACGAAATTGTGATCATCAACAATGGCGCCAAAAAAACTTGGTAGCGCTCTCAACGTGAATCACACTTAGTCACAACTCCGCACAACTAACCAGCAAGTGCATTGGGTCTTCCAAGTAATACCTTATGTGAGTAAGGGTCGATCCCACGGAGATTGTTGGTATGGAGCAAGCTATAGTCATCTTGTAAATCTCAGTTAGGCGGATAGTAAATGTTATGGAGTTTTCGAATAATAATAAAATAGAAAATAAAGATAGAGTTACTCATGTAATTCAATGGAGGGAATTTCAGATAAGTGTGTGGAGGTGCTTGTCCCTGTTGGATCTCTGCTTTCCTACTGTCTTCCTTCAATCCTTCTTATTCCTTTCCATGGCAAGTTGTATGTAGGGCATCACCATTATCAATGGCTACATCCCACCCTCTAAGTGAAAAAGGTCCAAATGCTCTATCACGGCACGGCTAATCATCTGTCGGTTCTCGATCATGTTGGAATAGAATCCCTTGATTCTTTTGCATTTGTCATCACGCCCAACAATCGCGAGTTTGAAGCTCGTCATAGTCATTCAATCCCTGAATCCTACTCAGAATACCACAGACAAGGTTTAGACTTTCCGGATTCTCATGAATGCCGCCATCAATCTAGCTTATACCACGAAGATTCTAATTAAGGAATCCAAGAGATATGTGCCCGGTCTAAGGTAGAGCGGAAGTGGTTGTCAGTCACGCGTTCATAGGTGAGAATGATGATGAGTGTCACGGATCATCACATTCATCATGTTGAAGTGCAACGAATATCTTAGAATAAGAACAAGAGGAATTGAATAGAAAATAGTAGTAATTGCATTGAAACTTGTGGTACAGCAGATCTCCACACCTTTAATCTATGGTGTGTAGAAACTCCACCGTTAAAAATACATAAGTGATGAAGGTCCAGGCATGGCCAAATGACCAGCCCCCAAACGTGATCAAAAGATCAAAAAATACAATCCAAGACCGTCTAATACACTAGTAAAAAGTTCTATTTATACTAAACTAGCTACTAGGGTTTACAAAAGTAAGTAATTGATGCATAAATCCACTTCCGGGGCCCACTTGGTGTATGTTTGGGCTGAGCTTGATCTTTACAGGAGCTGAGGCTTATCTTGGAGTTGAACGCCAAGTTGTAACGTGTTTTTGGCGTTCAACTCTGGTTCGTGACGTGTTTCTTGCGTTTGACTCCAGAATGCAGCATAGAGCTGGCGTTGAGCGCCAGTTTACGTCATCAAATTCCGAATAAAGTATGGAGTATTATATATTGCTGGAAAGTTCTGGATGTCTACTTTCCAAAGCCGTTGAGAGCGCGCCATTTAAAGTTCTGTAGCTCCACAAAATCTATTTCGAGTGCAGGGAGGTCAGAATCCAATAGCATCAACAATCCTTTGGCAGCCTTTTATCAGAGTTTTGCTCAGGTCCCTCAATTTCAGCCAGAAATTACCTGAAATCACAGAAAAACACAAAAACTCATAGTAAAGTCCAGAAATGTGAATTTAGCATAAAAACTATTGAAAACATCCGTAAAAGTAGCTAGATCCTACTAAAAACTACCTAAAAACAATGCCAAAAAGCGTATAAATTATCCGCTCATCACTACTGCTTTCATCCAATCATTCTTACTCCTTTCCATGGCAAGCTATATGCAGGGCATCACCATTGTCAATGGCTACTTCGCATTCTCTCAGTGAAAATGGTCCAAATGCTCTGTCACAGCACGGCTAATCATCTGTCGGTTCTCGATCATGTTGGAATAGAATCCAGTGATTCTTTTGCGTCTGTCACTACGCCCAACACTCGCAAGTTTGAAGCTCGTCACAGTCATCCCATCTCAGATCCTACTCGGAATACAACATACAATGTTTAGACTTTCCAGATCTTAGGAATGGCCGCCAATAATTCTAGGTTATACCACGAAGACTCCGATCTTTTGGAATGGAGGCTAAGAGACACGCGCTCGATCTAAGGTAGAACGGGAGTGGTTGTCAGGCACGCATTCATAGGTTAGAATGATAATGAGTGTCACGGATCATCACATTCATCATGTTGAAGGGCAGTGAATATCTTAGAATAAGAATAAGCTAAATTGAATAGAAGAATAATAGTAATTGCATTAATACTCGAGGAACAGTAGAGCTCCACACCTTAATCTATGATGTGTAAAAACTCCACCGTTGAAAATACATAAGTGATGGTCCAGGCATGGCTGAATGGCCAGCCCCCATGAAGGTCTAAAATCGCATACACTGATTAAAGATCCATCCAAAGACTAGACGCCTAGTACAATAGTAAAAAGTTCTATTTATACTAAACTAGCTACTAGGGTTTACAGAAATAAGTCTAAGTGCAGAAATCCACTTCTGGGGCCCACTTTGGTGTGTGCTTGGGCTGAGCTTGAGCTTTACACGTGTAGAGACTTCTCTTGGGGTTAAACGCCAAGTTGTAACGTGTTCTTGGCGTTTAACTCTAGTTTGTGATGTGTTTCTCGCATTTTACTCCAGAATGCAGCATGGAGCTAGCGTTGAATGCCAGCTTGCGCCATCTAAGCGCGAATAAAGTATGAACTATTATATATTTCTGGAAAGCCCTGAATGTCTACGTTCCAACGCAATTAAGAGCGCGCCATTTGGAGTTCTGTAGCTGCAGAAAATTCATCTCGAGTGCAGGGAGGTCAGAATCCAATAGCATCAGTAGTCCTTTTTCAGCCTGAATCAGAGTTTTGCTCAGGTCCCTCAATTTCAGCCAGAAAATACTTGAAATCATAGAAAAACTCACAAACTCATAGTAAAGTCCAGAAATGTGAATTTTGCATAAAAACTAATAAAAATATCCCTAAAAGTAGCTAGATCCTACTAAAACTACCTAAAAATAATGCCAAAAAGCGTATAAATTATCTGCTCATCACCACGCCTGTGCATTTTTGTGGCGTTTTCCCCAAGTGACACACCAGTTTCACATGCCCAGCTTCTTGTTTGTCTTCTTCCCATTTTTGATGTCCTTTTTCACCTACAATTCAGCACAACTCATCTCAAAGTAGTGTACCTTAATATTCACCAAATAATGCATATATTGTACTGATTCAAATGAGATTTATGCTCTTTTATAGTCTTCTTTATGCAAGAAAGAAGGGTAGATGATGCAAGTTATCAATCACATCACCGGTTGTGCAATCAACACCCGCCCTCCTAATACTTATTTCGTGGATCGCCAAAGTGAGAGACCAAGTACCTTGGTTAACCGAAGAGCCGACTCCCAATATAAAGCAATCGAGAAAAGAACAATCCAATGGGAGAGGACACTGAAGGTTCCAAATAAATACAAGGTGATCATCCATGATTAAATTGCCTCACTTTAGTGGGAATTTCTTGAGTAGGACCCCATTGAAGTTAATGAATCCATGGTTTGGGAATTCTACGCTAACTATCAAGCTTGGGAAGCGGAGTCCGTATTCCTCTGAGGGAAGACATTGGATACTTCCAACAAGGCTCTAGAAACCCTTCTAAAGATTCCCCATATTTCGCCTGCTAAGGATGCTTATTTGAGGATCAAAGCGGATGTGTTCAACGGGAGGATGTCTTTGGCTCCTATTCTTAAGAGAATTGGCCGTCTCGGTGCCTCTTGGGAATATAGCAAGGGAGGAAAATCTATTTCCACTAGCATTTCTTACTCTGATTTGAATGCCATTTTGGAAGGAAAGAAAATAACCATTTTGCCTTTGATGCGCACATCGATTTGGAAACTTATTGAAAAGAAAAAGATCAACATTTTTTTCTATCGAGGGTGATGCGATTGCCTATAGCAGCAGGGGTAGAGAGGCGACCTACGAATGTCATTTTCACGATACCAAGAGGCAACCAATTCATTCCATGCGGATATTCGGATGGATCGACAAAGAAGACACCATCTAAGAGGAAAGCACCTACAATACCATCATTAAATCCACCAACTTCATCAACTCCTCTACCATTTCTCCGGTCTCTTCCGGACTTCTTCCAAGACATATTGTATGATATCCACGACATGGAGCGACTTGAGCACAAGCATTCGAATGGGTAGTGGCAAGACTACAAGGACGAGACCCCGGCCCAAATCCCAAAACTTTGTCAGAGTTAGTTGGGGAGGAGCATGATGGAAGTCATCAACCCATGTTAATGACCACCAGCTGAAGGTGGAGTCCCCAAGTTATCGTTCTCCCAGATTATTCAAATGCACGGAGGACCGTGCATCAATTAAGTGTGGGGGAGGATTGACAACTTTGAGTGGGGTAAAATTCTTTTCTTAGACACTTTACAATACCTTCTGGTCTTTTTCTTCATTTTTGGTAATTTTCTTTTTACTGCATCCTGCTTGGTTTGTTTGTATATATTTCTTTAGTGCTTATAGTTTTATGGTAGTGAATATTTACCTTTGCATGTTGCATGGTAGAGTAAATAAGTTCGGTAAAACAAAAAGAAATTTTCATGAAATATCTCTTAGGACGTGCCATTGATTGAATTTGAAAAATTGTTTTTCAACTTGCTTGAAGCATCCTTTTTCATAGAACATAGAAAAAAGAGCTAGAATAACATATCTTGTGAGATTTGAGCTCTAATAGATAGTTGCACATCTTCAACCATAAAGTTTGTTCTTGTGTGTTATACTCCTTTTTTTATTGTGTTCTTAGATTTGTTTGAATCTTTATGTCCTATATTTGGTGTTTGAATGCATTTAGTAAGATTGAGGCCATTTTTGATATTGAACTCACTAACCCATATGGCTAACCCTTACATTCGCCTTTGTAACCATTTTTTTAGCCTTTAAATCCCTTTTTATTTTGATTCAAAGCACATTATTCTCCCCAAAGTGAAAAACCATTGATGTCCTTGGATTGCCTCTTTGATTAGCTTGGGTGGAATAGTGTGGGGGAAAATTGTTGGGAAACATTAGTGATGAAGTTACATGGGGTATTAATTGTGAAAATTTGGAAAATGGGTATACACTCATGCATTCATTGTTCAAGACATATGCATCTCTTGTTGTTGAAAAAAACAAGGAAATTTTGATTTTGTAATAAAAAAATATCAGAAATCAAATCAAATCATGTGCATAATAGCATATGAAATAAAAAGGTAAATAAAGGATGCATATGTTTGTATTTTGGAAAGGAAATGCATGAGTGGATGTAAGAAATGGGTGGTTAGGTTGTTTTGTTATGTGTATATAGGATGATATAGGATTAGGTGGACACTTGGACTAATCAAAGATCCAATTTACTAAGTCCACTTAGCCATATTAATCTTACCTTAACTCTAGCCCCATTACAACCCTCTAAAGACCTCATGATATTTGTTTTCATGCATCAAATATTAGTTGATTGTTAGACGACTTGCAAATATTTGAAAAATATGATTAAAGGAGAATTGAGTGATTACGCTCTAAACACTGAGCGAATAGAGTGAATACACGTTCGGTGAGGGGTTCAATCGTTCAATTCTATGTTCTTGTCTCTTGTATTGTATCTTCTCGCAAGTTGTTTGTTAGTTTTGAAAATCTCAATTCAATTCTTTAGACATTGATCATAGTGCATTGATTCTTTGCCTTGGCCCTAAGGCTTTCTTGGGATTGATTGGAATTTCATGGTTTGTTTCTACCAACTATCAGTAGAATAGATATTAGTAGGTAATATATAGGATAGTTGCATGCGTATAGGTAGTACACCAAATTAATCGTTTGCCCTTTTATTCATCTCCTTTGATTGTGATTAGTATGAGGACATGCTAGTGTTTAAGGGTGGAGGAATTGATGAATCTATATTTTACGACAATGTTTTGTTAGAATTGAGTGGATTTTATCATGCAAACTTACACTTGTTCCCTTAAATAGCATGCTTTTGAGTTTTCCTCCTAAATTATGCTTGATTATGAAAACATGCTCTTTTGTGCTTAATTTAGTAAATTTTATTCCATTTTGCCTTCCATTCGATACCTTGATGCTGTTGGTGAGTGATTTCAGATGTATAAGGTAAGAATGGCTTGGTGAGAATGGAAGAAGAGCATGCAAGGAGGAGGAAGCATGAAGAAACAAAAAAGAAGAGCATCGCGATGTATGCGTGCGCACAGCCTCTTGTGCGTACGCACATGTAGCAAAGCAAAGTGAAGTGTGCGAGCGCACAGCATCTTGCGCGTTGCACGATCACCCAAAGTATCGCGAAGTGTGTGTGCGCACAGCCTCTTGTGCGTACGCACAATCTGAGATTTTGGCCAAGTGTGCGTGCGTACACGTCTGTACGTATGCACAAGTACCCATGCGTGCCTTCGTTAAAAAGCACGTGACTCACATTTTTGAGGGATTAGAGCCCTAATTCTGATGTCCTAGAGCTCATATTGCAAGGGGCAAACAATGGAGAATCATAGCATATCATTAGGACTAGTTATTAGATAGTAGTAGGAGGCTTTAGGTTTAGTTTTTCTTTAAGTTTCTCTCAACACCATTAGGGTTTCTATTAGGATTTTATATTTCAAGTGCCATTTTTCATTTTTGATCTTGGATTTTTGCTTGCCTCCATTGTAAGTATTTCTTAATTCCTACTTTTTATAGTTACAATTTTGATACTCTTTCTTATAGTTAAAGTCATATTGTTAATACATATACTTTTTGCAATTTTGATCTCTTGTTGATGATTTTGATGATTGATGATTGTTATATGCTTGGTTGAGTTAGCATTGTTGATTTAGATTAATTGTCGCTCATAGTTTCAAGCATTTTCTCAATTTTGTCATGATTTGTGTTCATGCCCACCAAGTGCATGTGGAAATGTCAATTTTGATTATGGGTTAAATTTTCACCTCTTGGCTTGGAAAAAATGAGCATATGGGTTTCCAAAGTTGGAATGTCCAACATTTAGTGATAATTCTTGGATTGTTAATTGTTCTTGTTTTCACTAGCACTAACTTGTTGCTAAGGCAATTAGCAAGTGAGTTAGGATTTGTGGATTAAGAACAACTATGCTCACTTGACCTACTCTTCGATGTAAGAGTTAACTAAGTGAGATTAATCCATTATAATTGTCATAGTTGTGGTTACAACAAGGAAAGGATTCGTTAGCCCTCCCCAAGCCAAGATTTGATTTACGCTTTGAATCACACACACACACACACACACACATACATCAATCACTTTTATATCTTAGTTGTTCATATTACATAGCTAGTTATTTAATCCCTTTATTAGTTCATTAATTGCAATTTTGAATGTTCTTTCATTCCTTTAATTGTTTATCTCTTTATTGAAAATCCCTTTTGCCTTCACAACTGAAATTGCGCACTCATTGATTATTAGTCCTCGGGAGACAACCCGGGAATTAAAAACTCCCGGTTTATATTTGTTTTGAATAGTGACAATTTTTTATTCTAAACTTTGGTGTTGGTCGATTGTTGGGTTGAGGCTATACTTGCAATGCTAATTCCATTTTTGAAGAAAATACCTAACCCGCTCTAGGCCACGCACCAACTATCAGCATGAGCTTGCACCTTAATATCTCGTCCACGAATCATTGTTTCAATGTCATCACCAACAATTATAGCTACTACATACGACGCAGTTGGAAGACTATATTGTGGCTAATTAGTAGGTCACTCTCTAATGACCAAACTACACTTATGCACATCTGACCGTTATGCAAGCTAGCGAAACACGTGGAGAAAAGGATTATACCGGTGTAGCAATTGTTGTAACTTGAAAACTAATGTTTCATGTAGTTGTGTGTTCTCCAGCATCTTATTCTGCAACTCGTGCTCAGTATCATACATGTACAGTTGCAAAAAACGTGGTCGCATGCCATGATCCGGATAAAATTCCCCTATACTGTGATATATTGAGCCTTAAGCACAAAATGTATATATACCATGACCTGTTATAGCCAATTGTTCGTCTATGTGCACGCCACATGAAGTGAAGGAAAATACATGGTTGTATCCATGAATATTTTCTAAAATGGGTTTCCTTCTACAAAGGGATCTAGAAAGATTTCAAGCAATTTCTGAGGAGCATTTACTCGGGGAACAGAGAATTTTCCCCCATTACAACACATTTCGAACGTTTCATGGTGAAATACACATGTGCTACAGTAATGACATGTCCTTGGAATTGGTAACGAATTTCGAATTATTGTTGCATCCTCTGGAAAATTTTGAGCACAATTGTGGGATGTTCGAACATTTTGTCTAATTTTTATACTCGTATTAAATTTATATATATTTTGTTACATTCATAATGAAAATAAAAAAAATGATAAATTCTGTAACAACCAAAAAAATAGTACTTTGTTGATTATAAAAACAAAGAATTACTTCCATTATAATGATCATAAAAAAGAGATAAGTAACTATCAAATATTTAAGTGATGTTTCAATAATTCTTTTTAACTTTGTTACCCTATATAATATTGTGATGTTGTTTGACTTTACTTTTTTCAAATTTTGTTATTTAGATGTATTTAACAACCTTAATTATAAAATATTTTATTTTATTCTTTGTAAAGCTATTTTTTATTCGTTAAATAAATTCTTTTATTCTTTTAATTATAAATAAATATTATTTATTGTGTAGTAAAATAGTTTTATTCTTTTTTCTAATAAAATCATTTTGTTTAAAACCTTTTATTCGAAATTGTTATAACCAAGTTAAAACCACATACGATCTATAACAACACTATATTATTTTAAATGTTTATTATTTCCTTTTTCTATTATATGTTTTTGTTTACATGTTAATATTATATGTTTGTTATGGACTATTTTTTTAGATGAAATAGTCAATACAATATAGTTTGAGTCTGAAATACATAAAAGTTTTTTTAAGAATGCTATTTTTTTAAGAATGCTATCTTTATATATCATAATTTTTTTTGTATAAAGTTCTCAGTTGCATCTATTGTTTTATAGTATTTTTTAGTTAATTATCTTATACAGGGTATGACAATTTTTGCCTTTACTTAAATTTTTTAGTTTTTATGTTTTGTTTCATGTTTTTAAATGTTTAGATATTACTGATCGAAGTAATACAATACATGACGATAATATTGGTTCGTATTTTATTTGTTCTATTACTTCTAATAATTTTTATTTTGTATACTTTCGCCTAGATTTATCATTTTAATTTTTACTATTCATTTTATTTCCTGAAATATATTTTATTTAACTTTTTTATTTTGCCATATTTGTGTGAATTATATCAAAGTAATTCAATAAAATATAAAGTATTTTAAATTTACTATTTTTTTGTTTTCGTTAAAGTTTACATATTTTTCATTTTAATTGATAAATAAATATTTTAAGTATCATTTTGATTTTTATAAAATTTTATGTATATAGATTTTATTTTATTTTCTTTTTTTATAAGTGTCACTCTTTTTTATAATTGGATTTTGTAATGATCTTAAATAAATAAATTTTTTAACATCAATTATGCTCACACTTAATGTCTACTATGAATACATTAATATGCTAACATATAAGGATAAAATAATAATTTTTTATTAAATTTATTTATCTATTAAAATTGTGTCACAATACTAAATATAAAGAAAAAAAAGTAAGATACTAACCAATTATATTTTCTTCAAATCTACTGCTTTGATCAGATCTATTTTCATGAATTTCTAATAATATTTAAAACGAACACATTAACAAAATTATAGAATTGTTCAATGAATTAATTTTGTACAGTGTCAGTGGTAATTAAAAGGTTGATTTGAAGCAATAGAATACGTAGAATACCCATTAATATTATCATTATCCAAACTCTGGATAACTAAAAAAAATAGATAGTTGCACGTAAAATACAAATACATGATAGGTAGTTTGAGTTCCTGTAAAAAGATACTGTTCATACCCTGACCGAGCTCCCCCAAACTCGGAAGTTCATAGAAAGGTCCGACCTCGTCCCAAGGCCCACGCCTGAGGTCGGACCTCGGACAAATAAGCTAAGAAGGCCCATCAGAAGGAACGAAGCCCAAAACCTAAAGGCCGAAAAGGCCTAAAGAAAGGCGGTTCCACAAAGATAGGGATAAAGCTCCCAAAAGATAAGATAAGATAAGAATATCTTATCCAGGGAGGATCACGACCAACTACTATAAATACACTGGAGCACCCAGGTATAACTCATACTCTAATTCTACTCAATATCTGCTTGGACCCATGCTAACTTAAGCATCGGAGTGTCATTGCAGGTACAACCACCAGCCGCTCGGCACATCAAGCTCGGGTCACAGCACCCTCACCTCGGGTCTTGCCAGACGACCGAGCTACACGTTTCAGACTCGAAGATGACGTAAAGAAGCAGAAAGAAACTGAACAAGATTTGAGAAGGGAGGCTCGCAAGCGCAGAGAATTAGAAGAAAAACTGCGGAAAATAGAGGCCAACCTGAAAGATCGGTCAGACCGCGGCCCCACCCCCGAAGGCAACCATGATCCCTTCACGCAAGAGATCATGAAGGAGAAGGTACCGTGAAACTTTAAACCACCCGATATGGATCTCTAAGACGGCACCACCGATCCAAGTCACCACCTCAGCAACTTTAGAAGCAGAATGTACCTAGTCGACGCCTCCGACGCGATTCGGTGCAAAGCCTTCCCCACCACTCTCACCAAGTCAGCCATGAAATGGTTCGACAACCTGCCACCAAGATCAATCACCAGCTTCGAAGACCTAACCAAAAAATTCCTAACAAGGTTCTCCTTTCAAAAGGACAAAGCAAAACATGCCCCCAGTCTACTCGGGATCAAACAAGGCAACCAGGAAACTCTCCGAGAGTACATGGAGCGATTCAACAAAGCCTGCCTGGACATACAACACTTGCCCACTGAAGCAGCCATCATGGGACTAGCAAACGGCCTAAAGGAGGGACCATTTAGCCAATCCCTATCCAAACGATACCCGACCTCCCTATACGAGGTGCAGGAACGGGCAGAAAAATATATCAACATGGAGGAAACCCCCCAGCTAAGAGACTCTTCTAGGAAAGAATCAACCTACCCACTCCGAGATCGAGATCGGGAACAGAAAAAGAAAGAAGAATCCAACTCGGACAAGCCGCGGAAGTACCACAGCTACACCCCCCTCCGAGTCTCCCTGGTAGACGTCTACAGAGAAGCATGCCACACCGAAAAGATCCCACCACCCCGACCTCTAAAACACAAAAGAGCGGGAAGAGATCGGTCCGAATACTGTGAATATCACAACCTCTACGGTCATTCTACTAACGACTACTACGACCTAAAGAATGTTATAGAAAAGCTAGCCAGAGAAGG
>NC_029777.3:44664695-44665473 GCF_000817695.3 Arachis duranensis | reverse complement strand
CGGTGCAAAGCCTTCCCCACCACTCTCACCAAATCAGCCATGAAGTGGTTCGACAACCTGCCACCTAGATCAATCACCAGCTTCGAAGACCTAACCAAAAAATTCCTAACAAGGTTCTCCATTCAAAAGGACAAAGCAAAACATGCCCCCAGTCTACTCGGGATCAAACAAGGCAACCAGGAAACTCTCCGAGAGTACATGGAACGATTCAACAAAGCCTGCCTGGACATACAACACTTGCCCACTGAAGCAGCCATCATGGGACTAGCAAACGGCCTAAAAGAGGGACCGTTTAGCCAATCCCTATCCAAACGATACCCGACCTCCCTATACGAGGTGCAGGAGCGAGCAGAAAAATATATCAACATGGAGGAAACATCCCAGTTAAGAGACTCTTCTAGGAAGGAACCAACCTACCCACTCCGAGATCGAGATCGGGAACAGAAAAAGAAAGAAGAATCCAACTCGGACAAGCCACGGAAGTACCACAGCTACACCCCCCTCCGAGTCTCCCTGGTAGACGTCTACAGAGAAGTATGCCACACCGAAAAGATCCCACCACCCCGACCTCTAAAACACAAAAGAGCGGGAAGAGATCGGTCCGAATACTGTGAATATCATAAACTCTACGGACACTCTAACAACGACTGCCACGACCTAAAGAATGTTATAGAAAAGCTGGCCAGAGAAGGAAAACTCGACAGATACATAGCAGAGAAAGGAGAAGAGACCAGGAAGAGAAGGCGGGGAGATAACGAAGATCGGGCCGAACAAACCT
>NC_029777.3:44663253-44663928 GCF_000817695.3 Arachis duranensis | reverse complement strand
CCGATCCATCCCTTAGGATACATCTCGCTACACACTACCTTTGGAAGAGGCGAGCAATCTAAAACATTAAGCATCGACTACATTATAGTCGACGTCACTTCAGCATACAATGCCCTCATTGGACGACCAACCCTAAACAGGTTGGCAGCTATAGTCTCGACCCCACACCTCTGTATGAAGTTCCCTACCGCAAAAGGAATCGCTACCCTAAAAGGCGACCAAAAACTAGCACGGCGATGCTACAACGAAAGCCTGAGCCTAAAAGGGAAGGAGGTCAACACAATAGAACTCGGACGAGTTCAATCCCGAGAAGATCTTCGGCCACAACCAGAGGGAGAAACCGAAAAAGTCCAGATTGGGAACACACCTGAAAAAATAACAAACATAGGAGCAAACCTCGAAACAGGCCTAAAAGAGGAACTCATAACCCTCTTAAAAGAGAATTCCGACATCTTCGCCTGGAAAGCCTCCGACATGCCAGGCATAAGCCCCGACCTGATGTGCCATAAGCTATCAGTATACCCGGGGTCCAGACCTGTCCAACAAAGACGCCGGAAGCTCGGACCTGAGCGCATGCAAGCAATAGAAGAACAAGTACAAGCACTACTAGACGCAGGGTTCATTCGGGAAGTAAAATACCCCCTATGGCTCGCAAACGTGGTCCTGGTAAAAAAG
>NC_029777.3:44659698-44661368 GCF_000817695.3 Arachis duranensis | reverse complement strand
AAATACAAATCCAGCACATACCTCGGGAACAAAACGCCCGGGCAGACGCTCTCTCAAAGCTCGCCAGCATTAAGCCCGGAGGCAACAACAGAAGTCTCCTCCAAGAAACCTTACAATCTCCCTCCGTATTAAGAGAGGAAGAAATACTAAATATATCCGACCAACAACAAGGATGGATTACCCCCATACTCAACTACCTGAAGTCGTGAACTCTCCCCGCCGAAAGAAAAGAAGCTAAAAGGCTTACAAAGGATGCCCAGAATTATACATTAATTCACGATGTATTATACAGAAGAGGATTCTCAAATCCCCTCCTTAGGTGCGTTCCGACCTCAGAAACAAAAAGCGTCCTCGAAGAAGTCTCCCGACCTCAGAAACGAAGAACGTTCTCGAAGAAGTCCACGGAGGCATGTGTGGGAATCATCTCGGAGCTCGGGCATTATCCAAGAAAGTAGTCCGAGCCGGGTTCTACTGGCCGACCTTGCAAAGAGACGCAGCGGAGTTTGTGAAAATATGCCCCCCCTGCCAAAAACACGCCAATTTACACAAGGCACCGCCCGAAGACCTTATCAGCATCACTGCGCCATGGCCCTTCGCAAAATGGGGACTCGACCTACTCGGCCCGTTTCCACAAGGACCGGGGCAAGTCAAATACCTCATAGTAGGGGTCGACTACTTCACAAAGTGGATCGAAGCTGAGTCCTTAGCCACCATTACGGCTCAGAAAAGCCGCAAATTCCTATACAAAAACATTGTCACAAGGTTCGGAGTCCCCTACTCCATCACAACAGACAATGGAACACAGTTCACGGACACAAGTTTTCAGAACTTGGTGGCCGAACTAAAAATCAAACAGCGATTCACATCGGTCGAGCACCCACAAGCCAATGGACAAGCAGAGGCTGCAAATAAAGTCATCTTGGCCGGGTTAAAACGAAGACTCCAAGAGGCCAAAGGGGCATGGGCCGAAGAACTCCCCCAGGTACTATGGGCATATCGGACAACCCCGCACTCTACAACGGGAGAATCCCCATTCCGACTAGCTTACGGGATGGAGGCAATGATTCCTATCGAAATAGATGAAGGGTCGCCCAGAGTTATCTTCTACAACGAAGGAGGCAACCCACAGGCACAAAGAGAAGAACTCGACCTCCTCCCCGAGGTCCGAGAAAGAGCCCGAATCCGAGAAGAAGCCTTAAAACGGCGAACGGCCCTCAGATACAATCAAAAGCAAATCCTAGAAAGTACCCCACCAAGGCGCATTAATTTATGCTCGCAAAACGCAAAAAATCATTTGCCAAGAGACCATACAAGGTCGGCAAAGATGAAGCGACGAGGTTCAAATTAATGTGAGAAGTTATAAAAGTAACTCTGAAATGGCTCGAAAAGCCAAATGAAAAAGAGGTTACAAAAATAACTTAAAAAGGCCGACCAAACGACGAAGTCGGACCCGACAAAGGAAAAGTTATAAAGTAACTCTGAAATGGCTCGAAAAAGCCAAATAAAAGAGATTGCAGAAATAACTCAAAAGGGCCGACCAACGACAAAATCGGACCTAACAAAAAGGAGGTACTCGAGCACCCGATGTCCGAGAAGAAGCTCGGACCCAAGAAAGAAGCCTCAAAACGGCAAGAACCAAGATTTCGAAAAACGCTTACTAAAAAGTTGCT
>NC_029777.3:44657232-44658748 GCF_000817695.3 Arachis duranensis | reverse complement strand
CTCAATCCAACCAAGAGCGTCAAAGTCCTTATCATTGAAACCGGCAAGCTCTTGAGAGGTCTTCTGCTTCTTGGGAGGAGGACCCGAGAATGGAGGAGGAGAAGAGGTAGCAGGCCCAGAGGTCGGAGGATCCTGACTTAAAGCTCGGAACTGGGGAGTCGGAATAGTCTTCAACCGAGTCTGAACACCTATAGTAGTCTTCTGCGGAGAAGATCGGGCAGAAGCATCCCCGGCCTCGAGATTTCGAGCAGCCACCGACTTCTTCGTCCGACGAAGAAACTTCATAGAATCCGCCTGAGAAGACATCTCTGCAGAAATAAAAAGGAAAAAGATCACCACAACAGAAATTCCACCAAAATAAAACCCAAATACTAAGAAGGATAAATCTCAAAGAGGTCGGGAACTACCTAACTCGGAACGGAGAAGGCTTGGATCTCCCAACATTTTCTTCGTGTCCAAGTGAGGTGCCCGATCCCATAAACTGCTCACCACACCCACAAAGGCCTGCTCCACCTCATCTAAACTCTCAAAAGTATACTTAGCAGACACTATATTCTCCTGCCAACAAAGAGGAAAAGAAGGCTCCCCACTCTCATCTAGAAAGAAAGGTCGGACGTCTCCAACAGCCCGGACCTTGAAATAAAAGTTCTTAAAATCGTGAAAAGACTCATCATACAGGCTACAGAACTTCCTCCCCTGGTTAGCCCTAAAAGAAACCCAAGACACCTTCCCTCCGCCCGACCCCGGCTTCGTCAACACAAACAAATAGAAAAAAAAGGGAAATAGAGGGAGAGACACCCAGAAACTGACACAAAAGTTGAAACAGCTTTAAAAACGCCCAAGAATTCGGATGGAGCTGCGTAGGGGCGAGGTTACAAGACCACAACACCTCGGACTCCAGGTCGGTAAAAGGAAGTCAGACATTCAGCTTAGAGAAGAAACAGTCATAAGCATAAAAGAAGAACTTCTCGGAACTATCTAAAGGCGGAAAGCACACTCTCTCCTCAGAATCCGGGGCTACTAATTCATAATCCCTCTCAGACTCTCTATCTTCACATATGCTACATTGCCTACGAAACCTAGCTAAATACTTAGAATCTACCACGGAAGGGACTCTTAAAGGAACAGGATCTACCCAACCAAGACCACTCGGAATCTTGGTCGACATTGCTTGAAGAAACCTTTCGAGACATAAAAATCTTGCCTACAAAGAAGAATACAACAAGCAAGGCAAAAATCACATAAAGGCAGACAGCGAAAACCCATTCAGCAAAGCGAGAAAACCAAGTTCTTTTAGAAGAAAATACAGAAACCCGAAAACAAAATACCAAGAGAAAAGAGCCCCCCCGACATACAAACAACCAAAGCAATGGCGGCGCCTCTTTTCGGGGCAAACCCAGGCATAGAAGAAAAAAGAAAACAGAAGCATATGTGCGCAAAGAAAATGAAGACGAGAACAAACCTGGAAGAAAGGAAGAAGACGACGAGCTCCGATGCAAGGAAAACGGAAACGGCG
>NC_029777.3:44655797-44657225 GCF_000817695.3 Arachis duranensis | reverse complement strand
TGTTCATACCCTGACCGAGCTCCCAAACTCGGGAAGTTCATAGAAGGTCCGACCTCGTCCCAAGGCCCACGCCTGAGGTCGGACCTCGGACAAATAAGCTAAGAAGGCCCATCAGAAGGAACGAAGCCCAAAACCTAAAGGCCGAAAAGGCCTAAAGAAAGGTGGTTCCACAAAGATAGGGATAAAGCTCCCAAAAGATAAGATAAGATAAGAATATCTTATCCAGGGAAGATCACGGCCAGCTACTATAAATACACTGGAACACCCAGGTATAACTCATACTCTAATTCTACTCGATATCTGCTTGGACCCATGCTAACTTAAGCATCGGAGTGTCATTGCAGGTACAACCACCAGCCGCTCGGCACATCAAGCTCGGGTCACAGCACCCTCACCTCGGGTCTTGCCAGACGACCGAGCTACACGTTTCAGGTAACCCCCGGAACAGATACCATTTAAAAAATGATTCAAGTGTAATCGTATAATAAATTTTTTAAGTGAAAAAATTGTCATTTATAATTTACAATGTTATATATATTTATTAAAAATATTTGAACCTTTTTGGTGTATTAAATAAAACGTTTAAAAGAGTTTTAGAATATTAAAAAAGATATGAAATGTAAAATTCTATTGGATATTACTTGGACCACTATTATTACGAGCATCTGAATAATAGTAATCATATTATTGGAATAAAAATAGTGTATTTTAAATGATTATATTTTATAGTGTATAATTATTCTTTAGAGATAAGTAATTTGTGAATATAAAAATTATATTAAACAGGTAGCATAGTAATTATATTAAAAATAGTAAATTTATCAATTTAAATCTATGTAGCGAAATAATTGCCACTTCTGATATATCTATTTTTTAGAAGGAAAAGTAAAAAAGAAAATATTAGAATTATCAACTAATTTTTTTGTTATACAGTGAAAAAATTTAATAACAATTATATTATTAAACATATATCTAATATAATTTTTATAATGATACGGTGGGAATATTTTATATTATTATAATAATATTATTTAGGACAATAATAGAAGGTTTATTGAATCAAAATTTAAGAAAAAATAAATTATTATTAATTAAATAAATATATAGGATTCCTACCCATATTATTACCCTTCGATCTGTTATTTGAATCAGTTTCGCTTTTATGATGAGTATCTAAATATTTAAAAAATTTATTATTAGCACGGAAATAATGTATGTTGAAAATGTAAGAGTACATTCGGTAGATAAATTACAGATAAATAGTACTAAGAGTATATTAACATAGATCAGATATATTGTAAAAAAAATTCAAATTAAATGACAAACTAAATTGTTGAAAAAAAAGTTAAAAAAATATACCAATATTATCCACTAAATTTTGTTTTTATAGAGTGAGGAAATTTAATCACAAATATATTATTAAACATT
>NC_029777.3:44651670-44655662 GCF_000817695.3 Arachis duranensis | reverse complement strand
CAATAATTGAGATTATAATTATGTAAAGTATATTAAGAAAATATAATAATATTTATAACAATATTATTTAGGAAAATAATGAAAGATTTATTGAATCAAAATTTAAGAAAAATATATAGGATTTTTACTCATATTTTTACTCATATTTTTAAATATATAGGATTTTTACTCATATTTGCACCATTCTGTATGTTACTTGAACCAGTTCTGCTGTTATTATGAATATATCTGTTGTTCATACCCTGGGTCAAGCTGTCCGACCTGGGATGTTTAGCGACAAGCCGACCGACCTCCTTAGGTCCGACTAGCCGACCTCTTCTCAAAGAGTTCGGCCAAATCGACAGGAGAGCCCAGTAAAGGGCCCAAACAGAGGAACACGACCCAAATCCTAGGGCAACCCAAGCCTATAGAGATAATGGCGGTTCCATTGAAGATACGCTGACCTCAACTCAAAGATAAAGATAAGATAAGATAACTAACTTATCTTATCCAAAAGGTCACATCTCATCATTATAAATACGCTGGAGCACCCAGGTATAACTCATACTCTGATTCTACTCAATACCTGCTTAATACCCTTGCTAACTTAAGCATTGGAGTCCATTGCAGGTACCCCCCACCCTCCGGGGACGAAGGATCAGCACCACCACCAAGTCCAACAAGTCGGACACGATGGCTCCAGCCACCATCAACAAGTCGGACACAACAGTTCTGACCAGTACAGAAGATCTCGTCCGAGATCGATCTACAGTTTCAGGTAACCCTCGGAACATTGGTGCCGTTGCCGAGGAACTTGGAAGTCATCCCATCACCATGGCGGACAACCATGACAACGACCATGATTCAGATCTAGAGGATAGAACGCCGCACAAAAATGCGGACACTAACACCAAAGGATACTCCTCAACTTAACAACGAAAAGGATTCTCCAAATACGGGAGCCGTGGAGGCGCTTCAAGACCGTTTAAAACAACTGGAAGAAGAAGCCCTACATCAACGAGAGGCTAAGAAAGACCTACAAAGGGAGATAAAGCGACGCCGGGAATTAGAGGACAAACTCCTAAAACTCAAAGCCGATCTCAACGCCAAAGCTAATCGATCCTCTCATGAGGATAGCTCCTGCAAGGACTAAGATCCATTCACCAAAGAGATCATGAAAGCTAAAGGTCCCAAAGGACTTCAAAGCTCCAGGCATGACTCCGTACGACGACACATCAGATCCAAGCCATCATCTTAGCAATTTCATAAGCAGGATGTATTTCACAGAGGCCTCAGATGCAATCCGTTATTCTCCATCCAGAAGGACAAAGCCAAACACGCACCGAGCCTATTAGGGATCAAGCAAGAAGATCGAGAGAGCCTTCGCAACAACGTGAAAAGATTCAATAAAACATGTATGGGCATACAAAGTCTGCCAACAGAAGCAGCTATCAGGGGCCTCATCAATGGTCTACGAGAAGGACCTTTTAGCCACTCAATATCTAGGAAGCACCCAGACATCTCTAAACGAGGTACAAGAACGAGACGAGAAGTACATCAACATGGAGGAAAACTCTCAACTAGGATAGATCTCAAAAACCGAACATTCCTACTCTTCCCGGGATAAGGATAAAGAATCCAAGAAAAAAGAAGATCAACATGGAGAGAAGCCTAGAAAATACCACAATTACACCCCTTCGGGTGTCTCTTGTGGATGTCTACCGAGAAATATGCAACACTTAGAAGATCCCACCACCTCGCCCAATCCAAAACCAAAGAGGTCGGACGCGTTGAAGGTCCACCTCACACCAACGAGGTCAGAGACGTTGAAGGTCCACCTCACACAAAGGAGGTCGGACGCGTTGAAGGTCCACCTCACACCAACGAGGTTGGACGCGTTGAAGGTCCACCTCACACCAAAGAGGTCGGACGCGTTGAAGGTCCACCTCACACCAAAGAGGTTGGACAAAGTTGAAGATTCATCTCACACCAAAGCGGTCGGACAAGTTGAAGGTCCACCTCACACCAAAGAGGTCGGACGAGTCGAACGCCTCACACCAAAGAGGTTGGACGAGTTGAATGTCCACCTCACACCCCAGAGAGACATGTTCATGAAGGATTCGCAGGAGGAGGGATCTCTAAATCATCTCGCAAAGGACACCTCAAAGAGGGATATTAAGGAAGGGAGAGAGGTTTGAATAGGACAACGGGGTGCAAACAAGCCTTCCGATATTTTGAAAATTCTTAGGGCAACCACCCATTCTTACCCGACCAAGGGAAAGTGAAAAGCTCATATTATACCTCGTAGTGGGAAGTCGGGCAATAGCCTCATCACTAGTTAAAAAAGACAAAAGTGGGCAACAACCCGTCTACTTCATCATCAAGGCTCTACAAGGGGCCGAACTAAACTATCAAGAGACAGAGCAGTTCGCCTACGCCCCCATACTCACCTCTCGATGACTCCACCCATACTTTCAAGCTCACACTATCAGAGTTCGGACCAACCAGCCCATAGAAGGCATCCTACAGAAAACAAACTTAGCAGAAAGAATTCTATAGTGGACAGTCAACTTATCCAAAATCGATCTTTGACATAAAGCTCAGATTGTGATGCCAGGGCATTTTGGCCAGTTTTACTGACCTTTCTTTGCTGTTTTTAGGGTAGTGATGACAAGTCATCATATACCCATTTTTCAAGCTAATTTCACTTGTTTTATTAGTCTTTATGCACTTTCTTGCATCCTAAGTAAGTGATTTGGAATGAAAATGCACAACTTCTTTAGATCAAACAACCACCATGAAATTAATGTTAACTCATAAGGTTTAAGCTGAATTTAATTGATTTTTAATTGATTTATAAGCCTTGTGAATTTAGTGATACTTTGAGTGGTTATTTTGGTTGATTGTAGGTGAAGAAAAGAAGAAAAGAGAAAGCGTGGCCTAAGAAAGTGTGGCCAAAGGAGAAAAAGGCGTGGCGCATAAAGGAGAAGTGCAAGTATTGCCCTCCACAAGGGCACACTGCCCTCTAGGAGGGCAACATAAGGGAACAAGGCAAAGAAGGCAACTCTGCCCTGCCCACTACAAGGGCAGAGAGCCTCATTATGGTGCCAAGAAAGCCAAGGAAAAATAGTAGCGTGTGCATCGGCCAAGTCTCGAACACGGGACTTCAATTTGGAAAGGAGGGCAGGGCAGCATTTTGTTGTGGCACGGCCAGCGGACCAAACTGGTGCACCAAGGCATCACTCGGCAGCACCAGCAGCACACCACGCTCGCACCAAGGCCGCACGCATCAAATCCTGCCCTACCCTCCACAAGGGCAGGGCAGCCTCCTGGAAGCAATCCTTCATGGGCTAAAATTGGATTAAAAATCCAATAAAATTCATTCCTTCACTAAATCAAAAGCCCATCCAAATCCTAAGATCCAAGAATAGAGAGTGTATAAATAGGAGCTAGTTTGATGTAATTGAAAAGCTTTTCCTTTACTTTTGAACTTTGAATTTTCCTTGAATCTTTACTTTTATTTTGAGCTTTTGAACTTTCTCTTAGGACCTCACTGAGATTTCAGAGAATTAGGGAGGAGAATTGATCTCTCTTCTTCCTCATTCTTACTTGGGCATTTTTACTTTTCTTGTTTTGAGTTTTGGGTGTGAAGAATTGAGGAAATTCTGTCTCAATCTCCATTCAAAATCTCTTTAATTCCTCTTCTGCATAATTAAGTTGAATTTTAATTCCTTTACTGCTTCTTCTTCAATTTCTTGTCAATTGCTTTGAAAACTTAGATCTACGAAGGCAATTGAGATCTAGGCTCTGCTACCTAGTCTCTGGAGTCCTGAGATCCCAATTTCCTTTTGGTTCTTCTATGAACCTTTGCTGCACTTAATTTCTTTACTGTTTGAGTTCTAATTACTTCTAATTCAATTTCTGCTCTATTAACTGTGGCAATTCAATTTCTCTCTGTTTAGATTCTGCAATCCCAGTCCTCAAATCCCTTTTACATTCAAGCAATTTACATT
>NC_029777.3:44647490-44651533 GCF_000817695.3 Arachis duranensis | reverse complement strand
GTGTTGGATCGTTTTCCACACATCAAGTTTTTGGCGCCGTTGCCGGGGATTGAAATAGATTGACAATGATTAAGTGAAGTGGAGGTCTAGATCAAGCACTTTTTCTTTTCTGTTTCTTTAATTTTGACTAACACACTAACTGTTTGAGTTTTTGCTTAAACTAACTAAAACTTCATTCTAGCTATAGATTGAAGTTTCATTGGTTTTCTGGGTCTATGTGTTTTTTGTTGTGTGTTTGTATGTCAGGTACAGGAAGATCTTCCCCTGTCTTCTCTGAAATTAACCAAAGAACTCTTTGAAGAATAAGAAGAGCTGAAAGAGGAAAGAACGTTATTGGAGAGGAAGAATCTGAGGAGGAATTCCAAGAGATGGAAGGAGATCCATCAAATCTCAATCAACCAGGACGAGGGGCCAACAATAACCCACAACAAAGAAGAGTCCTGGCTTCATACACATTTGCAAATGCTAGACACTGTGGAAGTAGCATTCTTACTCCTAATGTCAATGCAAACAATTTTGAACTAAAGCCACAGCTCATCACTTTGGTTCAAAACAACTGTTCTTTTGGAGGAGGGCCATTGGAGGACCCAAATCAACACTTATCTACCTTCTTGAGGATTTGTGATACTGTGAAAACCAATGGTGTGCCTCCTGACAGCTACAAGTTGTTGCTCTTTCCATTTTCCCTCAGAGACAAAGCTACTCAATGGCTAGAGACCTTTCCAAAAGAAAGCATCAACACTTGGGATGACTTGGTAAGCAAATTCCTTGTCAAATTTTATCCCCCTCAAAGGATCATAAGATTGAAGACTGAGGTGCAGACATTCACTCAAATGGAGGCTAAAAATTTATATGAAGCATGGGAAAGATATAAGGCACTATTGAGGAAATGTCCACCAGAGATGTTCACTGAGTGGGACAAGCTGCAGAACTTTTATGAGGGGCTCACTCTTAAGGCCCAAGAAGCACATGATCATTTAGCTGGAGGCTCTTTACAACTCATGAAAACTATAGAGGAAGCTCAAAACCTCATTGATATGGTGGCTAACAACCAATATTTCTTTGCTCATCAAAGACAACGCCAACCATCAGAAAGAAGAGGAGTAATGGAGTTGGAAGGAGTGGATTCAATTCTAGCTCAGAACAAGATAATGCAGCAGCAAATTCAACAACAATTTGAGCAAATGGCCAAAAGGATTGATCGCCTGCAAGTTGCATCAGTAAGTGCAATGAGTCAACCATCAACTACTTGGGGGCAAAATGAAGAAATTCAAGAGGAGCAACAGCAAGAGCAAGTCCAATACATGCACAACCAAAATCCTGGAACTAATGAAGTCTATAGAGATACTTACAACCCTTCTTGGAAGAACCATCCCAATCTCAGATGGGGAGATAACCACAATCAAATTCAGCAGCATGGCAAAGAAACTCAACTCAAAACAATTGGAAAAACACAAACAACAACCAGCCAAACACTAATCAAAACACATACAGAAAACCACAAAACACTTATCCCAACTCTAACCATTATCCACCCAATAACCACCCAACTAACCAAAACACCTATCATCATCCATCAACAACCCAAAACCAACCAATCTCACAAGACTCTCAGAGGATCACTAATCTTGAAATGCTCATGGAAAAGATGATGAAAAACCAAGAAATGACAACAAAGAACCAAGAAGCTTCCATGAAGAACTTAGAAAGGCAAATTGGACAAATCTCCAAACAAATTTCTGTTGAAAAACCATCAAGCTCACTACCAAGTGACACCATTCCTAACCCAAAGAAGAATGCAAAGCTGTGCAATTAAGGAGTGGAAAGACATTGGTGGATAGCAACCAAGGAGTAACCAAGAAACTTATGGAGAATGACAAAGAGCCAACAAGGAATGATGAAGCTAACAACAAGGACATAACAAGCAAGAATGTCCCAAAAAAATTCACAGAGGAAAACAACCAACCACAGAAACAAAAAAAAAGAAAGCAGATCATGGAAGAACCAAATCCAAGACAATACCAAGTGGAGAAGAGCTCAACACCACCACTACCATGTCCTCAAAGATTCCACAAAGAGACAAAGGATCAACATTTCCACAAATTTCTTGAAACTTTCAAGAAACTGGAAATCAACATACCTTTAGCTGAGGCATTGGAGCAAATGCCTCTGTATGCCAAGTTTTTGAAGGAGCTCATCAATAAGAAGAGAGATTGGAATGAGGAGGAAACGGTAATGCTCAGTGAGGAATGTAGCGCCGTGCTCCAAAAAGGAATTCCACCAAAGCTTAAAGATCCAGGGAGTTTTGTAGTGTCATGCACCATAGGCAAACTAGCCTTGGACAAAGCTCTCTGTGATCTTGGAGCTAGTATCAACTTAATGCCCTTATCCATGATAAAGAAGCTGGCCATAAAAGAGCTCAAACCCACCAGGATGTCACTAGTCATGGCCGACAGATCAATCAAGACACCAAATGGAATTGTAGAAAATTTGCTAGTAAAGGTTGGAGAATTTATCTTCCTTGCGGACTTTGTAATCCTAGACACTGACGAGGAAGGAAACAATTCAATCATCTTGGGAAGACCATTTCTAGCAACTGCAAGAGCCATCATAGATGTGGAAAAAGGAGAAATGATTTTCAGAGTACACAATGAGCAAATGATCATAAATGTTTTTAAGTCAAACACCCTCCTGAGCAGGAAGATCATTTGAGAGTGGATATGATAGAGAGCCTGGTGGAAGAAATGTTAGATACTAATCAGCATGAGCAAGAAAAAGACAATCAGGAAACAATAGAGGAACACGCAGCTGAAATTTCCATAGACAAAGAGGTGGAACCAAACAAGAAAGAAGAAGTGCAAAAGCAAGAACTGAAGCCATTACCTTCTCATCTCAAATATGCATTTCTTGGCACTTCAGAGAGCTTCCCAGTGATCATTAATTCATCCTGACAAAGAAAGAAGAAGGAGAGCTTCTTGATGTTCTCAGAGCTCACAAGAATGCCTTAGGATGGACCATTGATGACCTGAAAGGCATCAGCCCTATAGTATGCATGCATTAATATGTATTCATAAAATTCTTTTGGAGGACAATTCCAAAGCAGTAATTCAACCTCAGAGAAGACTAAATCCTACAATGAAGGAAGTCGTCCAGAAGGAAGTGATGAAATTGTGGAATGCAGGAATAATATATCCTATTTCCGATAGCTCATGGATAAGCCCAGTCCAAGTGGTACCAAAGAAGGGTGGGATGACAGTCATTATTAATGAGAGGAGTGAACTCATTTCCACAAGAACTGTGACGGGGTGGAGGATGTGTATTGACTATAGGAGGCTGAATGATGCCACACGCAAAGATCACTTCCCACTTCCTTTCATTGATCAAATGCTTGAAAGGTTGGCTGGCCATGCTTATTATTGCTTCCTGTATGGCTATTCTGGGTATAATCAGATAGTGGTAGATCCAAAGGACCAAGAAAAGACTTCATTCACATGCCCAGTTGGAGTTTTTGCTTATAGAAGAATGCCATTCGGATTATGCAACGCCCCAGCCACTTTTCAAAGGTGTATGCTCTCCATTTTCTCATATATGGTTGAAAAATTCTTAGAGGTTTTCATGGATGACTTCTCTATTTTTGGTGATAATTTCAATACTTGCCTAAACCATCTAACTCTTGTTTTGAAACGGTGGCAAGAAACTAATTTGGTTTTGAACTGGGAGAAGTGCCATTTCATGGTGCCTGAGGGGATTGTTCTTGGTCATAAAGTTTCAAGAAAAGGGATAGAGGTTGACAAGGCAAAAGTGAAAATAATAGAAAAGCTCCCTCCACCAACTAATGTGAAATCTGTTAGAAGTTTCTTGGGGCATGCAGGATTTTATAGAAGGTTTATCAAAGATTTTTCTAAAATAGCCAAACCTTTGAGTAACCTTTTAATGATTGATAAACCTTTTGTTTTTGATGAAAATTGCCAGCATGCTTTTGAAACTTTAAAACAGAAACTCACAACAGCACCAATCATCACACCCCCGGATTGGAACTTACC
>NC_029777.3:44644366-44646730 GCF_000817695.3 Arachis duranensis | reverse complement strand
AGGAAGTTGGAAGATGCACTTTGGGCGTACAGAACAGCTTTCAAAACTCCCATTGGGAAGTCCCCCTTTCAGCTGTTATATGGCAAATCTTGTCATCTCCCTGTAGAGCTTGAGCACAAAGCCTTTTGGGCTACTAAACTTTTAAACCTTGATTCTGAAGCAGCAGGAGAGAAAAGGTTGTTGCAGCTAAATGAGCTGGATGAGTTTAGGCTAGAAGCCTATGAAAATACCAAGATATACAAGGAAAAAGCTAAGAGATGGCATGACAGGAAGATTTTGAAGAAAGAATTCAAACCTGGACAACAAGTACTCTTGTACAACTCACGACTCAAGATATTCCCTGGCAAGCTTAAGTCTAAGTGGACTGGTCCATATTTGGTAACTAAAGTCTTTCCTTATGGAAATATTGAATTGCTAGATGAAGCAACTAAGAGTCGGTTTACAGCGAATGGTCACAGAGCAAAACTATACCTAGGAGGACAATGGGACAAGGAAAAAGAGGTTCAGAACCTAAATCCTCCTTAAAGTAAAAACAGAAGATGTCAAGCTAGTGACAATAAAAGAGCGCTTGTTGGGAGGCAACCCCACCTGAGGTAGTTTTCTTTCATAGCTTTTTCAATAAAAATGTTGAATAATTGGTATGGATTGCAAGGAGCTAAGTTTGGTGTTGCACACCAAAACAATTTAAGGGAGGATGAAAAATTCTAAGTTTGGTGTTCCACCAAAAATATTATTTAAAAACACATTCTCACCTCTTGCATGATGCTAGCTCCAAGCAACCAAACACATTATTTAACTGTTTAATTGCTTTCTAGCTTTAATTTCATTAACCTTTAGCAAGGACACAAGGTTTCACATATGGTTAAATTGTTGCATAAGAGGCAGTGGCAAACAATTAAGTTTGGTGTTCCCACACCAAAATAAATCCAGGAGCCACACTATGCATACTAACCAAGGAATTAAGGGCTTGAGAAGCAAGCAACTTTGAGAATTATGCAGGACATGAGTCAACAATTGAAGATATTGTGCATCTTAACTCAAAGAAAACACAACAGAAGGAAGAATCAAAGGGCTACAACTTCAAAAGTTGTATCTAAACTTAATCCTTGCTGCTGTGAATTGTTTTGAACATGGAAACCATTATATATCCTGCTAAAGTGTTTATCTAGTTGCAAGTGAAGTAGTTTGATTAAGTATGCTAAATCTGCATAATGCTTGTTATCCATCACTTAGCTAAATTTTGATTTGTTTCCCACATGCGTGAATAAAAGAGAATTGTTAGAATTGAAAAGAGAAATATCCAATGTTGCATAAGTAAGAATGGAAGTTAATGGTGGTATATGTGTTTGATTAAATGCATAACTCATGAAATAATTGTTGCATAATATCATTTTCATTTAAGTGTGAGTTAGCTTGCTGTTATAAAGATTCTTATCAATAAAAGAAAAAGCTCTTGGGAACAAAAACAGAAAGAAAAGGAAGAAGAAAAAGCCAAAGTGGCAAGAAAAACAAAGAATAAAGGTTGGACACCAATAGCTTGGACCCTAGGACATATGCCTGTGGTGTTCTTGTACTAAGATATGCTTGGATAAGTAAATTCTAAGGGGTATTTTAAAACCCGGTCACTTAGATCAACTGATTTGGGATGGCCAATTGAAAGTCCACAATAAAGAGCAACTTAGATACAGAACATTTAGTTATCCAAAGAGATGCTGGGCATCAATGATCCAAGGAAGAAATAGTGAGCCATGTGTCTGTGGTGGAAAGATGTTGAGTAAAAGAAAAAAATAAAGAAGTTATCAAGCAAGGGAGTAATTAAAAAAATAAGTCTTATAACAACAAGTTTAGCAAGCCTTTGAGGAAAGATGTATATTATGTAACAGCAACAATAATTGAGTTATCATTGTCTGCATAAAGACTTCATAAATCAAGTTCTGCTATATGCCTAATAAGGATATGTGTCTTTTCTTATTCATTTCAATTGCTCTTAATTTTGATGCTTGCTTGGGGACAAGCAAGATTTAAGTTTGGTGTTGTGATGACAAGTCATCATATACCCATTTTTCAAGCAAATTTCACTTGTTTTATTAGTCTTTATGCACTTTCTTGCATCCTAAGTAAGTGATTTGGAATGAAAATGCACAACTTCTTTAGATCAAACAACCACCATGAAATTAATGTTAACTCATAAGGTTTAAGCTGAATTTAATTGATTTTTAATTGATTTATAAGCCTTGTGAATTTAGTGATACTTTAAGTGCTTATTTTGGTTGATTGTTGGTGAAGAAAAGAAGAAAAGAGAAAGCGTGGCCTAAGAAAGTGTGGCCAAAGGAGAAAAAGGCGTGGCGCATAAAGGAGGAGTGC
>NC_029777.3:44642157-44644311 GCF_000817695.3 Arachis duranensis | reverse complement strand
AGTGCAAGTATTGCCCTCCACAAGGGCACACTGCCCTCTAGGAGGGCAACATAAGGAAACAAGGCTTGAGAGGCAACTCTGCCCTGCCCACGACAAGGGCAGAGCACAAAATTGTGCCTTGGATCAAAGAAGAGCAAAACCTTGCCCTGCCCTCCACAAGGGCAGTATCGGGCCTTCATGGAAAATAAATCAAAGGAAAAAGCCTACCAATGCTTGCCACAAGAGTCGAACACGGCACAAGGAGAAAGCAAGGAACTAGGCCTCATTATGGTGCCAAGAAAGCCAAGGAAAAATAGTAGTGTGTGCATCGGCCAAGTCTCGAACACGGGACTTCAATTTGGAAATGAGGGCAGGGCAGCATTTTGTTGTGGCACGGCCAGCAGCACACACAGGCACCAAAATGGCGCACCAGAAATTTCTGCCCTGCCCTCCGCGAGGGCAGGGCAGCATCCTGCGCACCAAGCTCGCACACCACGCTCGCACCAAGGCCACACACATCAAATCCTGCCCTGCACTCCACAAGGGCAGGGCAGCCTCCTGGAAGCAATCCTTCATGGGCTAAAATTGGATTAAAAATCCAATAAAATTCATTCCTTCACCAAATCAAAAGCCCATCCAAATCCTAAGATCCAAGAATAGAGAGTGTATAAATAGGAGCTAGTTTGATGTAATTGAAAAGCTTTTCCTTTACTTTTGAACTTTGAATTTTCCTTGAATCTTTACTTTTATTTTGAGCTTTTGAACTTTCTCTTAGGACCTCACTGAGATTTCAGAGAATTAGGGAGGAGAATTGATCTCTCTTCTTCCTCGTTCTTACTTGGGCATTTTTACTTTTCTTGTTTTGAGTTTTTGGTGTGAAGAATTGAGGAAATTCTGTCTCAATCTCCATTCAAAATCTCTTTAATTCCTCTTCTGCATAATTAAGTTGAATTTTAATTCCTTTACTGCTTCTTCTTCAATTTCTTGTTAATTGCTTTGTGAAATTGGATCTGGGAAGGCAATTGAGATCTAAACTTTGCTTTCTAGTCTCTTGAGTCCTGAGATCCCATTTTCTTTTTTGTTCTTCTGTGAACCCTGCTGCAATTTAATTTCAATTTCTGTTTGAATTCTAGTTGTTTCTAATTCAATTTCTGCTTATTTAATTGTTGCAATTTACTTGCCTTTGCTGAAATTCTGAATTCCCAATCCTCAACCCTTTTCTATTCAAGTAATTTACATTTCTTGCAATTTAAGTTACTGTGATTTACATTTCTTGCACTTTAAGTTTCAGTCATTTAATTTCTTGTTCTTTAAGATTCAGCACTTTTACTTTCCTGTCTTTTAATTTACTGCAATTCTCCCCTCTCCCTTTACATTCCAAGCAATTTAGTTTCTGTTAATGATAAATCACTCAACCAATATTTGATTCGCTTGACTAAATCAACCACTAAACTAAAATTGCTCAATCCTTCAATCCATGTGGGATCGACCTCACTCCCGTGAGTTTTTATTACTTGATGCGACCCGGTACACTTGCCGGTGAGTTTTGTGTTGGATCGTTTTCCACACATCAGGTAGTTTCATGTATTTTCTTAAGAAATAAACTAGTTTTGGGTGGATATTCACTTACATCTTGATTCAAGCTTACATTGTGCACTTTACATGATTTCATGAGAATTTTGCATGAATTATATGACAAATTGGATGATGCATGACTCATGACTTGGAATGTTAGTGACAAAGGTAAGTGTCACTAACGTTCTCGAAGGATTAGCATTACTACGTTAGAAGCCACGTTAACTGATGAGCGGATAATTTGTACGCTTTTTGGCATTGTTTTTAGTATGTTTTTAGTATGATCTAGTTAGTTTTTAGTATATTTTTATTAGTTTTTAGTTAAAATTCACTTTTCTGGACTTTACTATGAGTTTGTGTGTTTTTCTGTGATTTCAGGTATTTTCTGGCTGAAATTGAGGGACCTGAGCAAAAATCTGATTCAGAGACTGAAAAGGACTGCAGATGCTGTTGGATTCTGACCTCCCTGCACTCGAAGCGGATTTTCTGGAGCTACAGAAGCCCAATTGGCGCGCTCTCAACGGCGTTGGAAAGTAGACATCCTGGGCTTTCCAGCAATATATGATAGTCCATACTTTGCCCAAGATTTGATGGCCCAAA
>NC_029777.3:44640543-44641006 GCF_000817695.3 Arachis duranensis | reverse complement strand
TACAAAATCATAAAATCCAAAAATATTTCTTGTTTGAGTCTAGAGTATCATTTTAAGTTTGGTGTCAATTGCATGCATTCATTCATGTGTCTTAAGGATCTTCAAGTAATTCTTGATGATTTCTTACTTTGATCTTTGAATTCTCTTGACTTGAGTGTTTATGTGTCTCATATGCATTAGTGTTAGTAGTATACAAACTGCTAAGTTTGGTGTCTTGCATGCATTGTTATTTGATTCTTGTTGCATTTTGATTTTTCTTTATTATCAAAAATCCAAAAATATTTTTAATTTGTGTCTTCTCAAGTCAATAATACAGAGAATTGAAGATTCAGAACATACTGCAGAGGAATTGCACAGAAAAAGCTGGGCGTTCAAAACGCCAAGTGAAGAAGGACAGACTGGCGTTTAAATGCCAGCCAGGGTACCTGGTTGGGCGTTTAACGCCCAAAAGGGTATAGTTTTG
>NC_029777.3:44624079-44624517 GCF_000817695.3 Arachis duranensis | reverse complement strand
CAATACTTTTGTCTTCTGAATGTATGCTTAAACAGTGCATATGTCTTTTGAATTTGTGGTTCATGAATGTTGGCTCTTGAATGAATGATGAAAAAGGAGACATGTTACTGAGGATCTGAAAAATCATAAAAATGATTCTTGAAGCAAGAAAAAGCAGTGAATTCAAAAAAAATTTCGAAAAAAAAATAGAAAAGAAAGGAATAAAGTTGTGATCCAAGGCAAAAAGAGTGTGCTTAAGAACCCTGGACACCTCTAATTGGGGACTCTAGCAAAGCTGAGTCACAATCTGAAAAGGTTCACCCAATTATGTGTCTGTGGCATGTATGTATCCGGTGGTAATACTGGAAGACAGAGTGCTTTCGGCCACGGCCAAGACTCAATAAGTAGCTATATTCAAGAATCATCATACTTAACTAGGAGAATCAATGACACTATCTG
>NC_029777.3:44620097-44623802 GCF_000817695.3 Arachis duranensis | reverse complement strand
CGCTTGTTCTTGTTCTAAGATATCACTTGTTCTTCAACTTGATGAATGTGATGATCCGTGACACTCATCATCATTCTCACCTATGAACGTGTGACTGACAACCACCTCCGTTCTACCTTCGATTGGGTGAATATCTCTTGGATTCTTGATACACGATGCATGGTTGATCGCCTGACAACCGAGTGCTCGCCTGACAAACGAGCCAGCCATTCCGTGAGATCAGAGTCTTCGTGGTATAGGCTAGAACTGATGGCGGCATTCAAGAGAATCCGGAAGGTCTAACCTTGTCTGTGGTATTCTGAGTAGGATTCAATGATTGAATGACTGTGACGTGCTTCAAACTCCTGAGGGCGGGGCGTTAGTGACAGTCGCAAAAGAATCACTGGATTCTATTCCGGCTTGATCGAGAACCGACAGATGGATAGCCGTGCCGTGACAGGGTGTGTTGAACATTTCCACTGAGAGGATGGGAGGTAGCCACTGACAACAGTGAAACCCTTGCTTAAGCTTGCCATGGAAAGGAAGAAGAAGGATTGGATGAAGACAGTAGGAAAGTAGAGAGACGGAAGGTAAGGCATCTTCATACGCTTATCTGAAGTTCCTACCAATGAATTACATAAGTATCTCTATCTTTATCTTTATGTTTTATGCATTTATCACCATACCCATTTGAGTTTGCCTGACTAAGATTTACAAGGTGACCATAGCTTGCTTCATACCAACAATCTCTGTGGGATCGACCCTTACTCGCGTAAGGTTTATTACTTGGACGACCCAGTACACTTGCTGGTTAGTTGTGCGAAGTTGTGTTTATGCCATGGTATTGAACACCAAGTTTTTGGATTCATTACCGGGGATTATTTGATTTGTGAAAAGTATTGATCACAATTTCGCGCTATCATTAACCTAGTTAACGTGGACTCTAACGTAAGGAGAAAGGGTGACTCACCACGTTGTTGGGAAAGGTAAGTCCCAATAACGTATGCAAAGGACCAAGAAGCAACGTTAGTGGTGACGTTAGTGCCACTAACGTTGAAGTCAACGTGATCATATTTGGATTAGGAACGTTAGTGAAAAAGGTGATTGTCACTAACGTTCTCGAACCCACACTTTCCCTTAACGTTGACACCACTAATGTCCTAAGCCAAAGTCCCTGCCTACTTTACATTTTCTCTCTGCAAGCGAAGCTAAGCCCAATAAAGAGGATAACTGCTTCAAACTCAAGATCCAGATGCCCATACCCAAGACTTGAAGAGCCAACTAGAGGATCAGAAGAGTAGTATATATAGGAGTAGCTTTGAATTAGAGGAGGAGTTTTTTTTTTTGGGAAACTTTAGGAGCCTTGGGCATAGAACTACTCTCTGTATTTTACTTTCTCTGCAACTTCTAGTTTTACTTTCAGGATGTATTCTCCATCTTTGTTTTCATTTTCCAGAGCTATGAACAACTAAACCCCTTTCATTGGGTTAGGGAGCTCTACTGTAATTTGATGGATCAATATTAGTTTTCATCCTTCTTCTTCTATCTTTTCTCTTGATTTTACTAGAAAGATTTCAATCTTCATCCAATTAGGTAGTTATCTTGGAAAAGATGCTATTCATACTTGGATCTCTTCGGAACCTTGGAAGAGGAATGAAGAGATCATGCTAGAAATGCTTTCTCATGCTGGACCAAATTGGGTTTGGATGGATATGTGACTATAATCCTACCAATACTTGATTTGGGAATGCATGTGGTATAATCAGTGACCATACTTCATCTCTTCTCATGAGCAATTGACCAAGGAATTGGCTATTGATCAAGATTTGAGAGATTGGATTACCAAGGAATTGGAATTCGATCACTTAAGATTGCCAAGGAGATCAATGAACGCATTGATTGAGGAAGAGATGAAAATGAATTTGATCCGGAGAATGCAACATCTCCTAAGCCCAATGAACTCCCCATTTCTGATCTTACCCATTCTCTTTAATTTCTGCCATTTACTTTTTTGAGCATTTCCCCCATTCCCATTTAAGATTCTGCAATTTACTTTATGCCATTTACATTCAGCTCTTTATTTCTAGCATTTACTTTTTCTGCTATTTACTTTTCCGCTATTTAATTTTCTGCAAATCTCAAATCAAATTCTGATTCGCTCAACTAGAACATTCCTCTAATTAAAGTTGCTTGATCAATCAATCTCTGTGGGATTCGACCTCACTCTATAGTGATTTTTTACTTGACGACAACTCGGTACACTTGCCAAAGGAAATTTGTTACGAGACGAATTTTCCGTGCATTAGACAGCCATTAAATCACAATATCTGGTCGACTTTATTATAGAGTACACTGACACCCCGGGAAATCTTACAAAATGGAAACTCTACATGGACAACTCTTCAAAAAAAATCGGGAGTGGTGCATGCGTAATTATATAAAGCGATCAGGGAAGCCAAATCAAGCTAATTACCAAGCTGAATACGAGGCACTACTGGCTGGTTCAAGGCTAGCTAAGAAGGTAGGAGCTTACCATGTCCAGTGATTCACAAGTAGTCACCTCACAAATAGAAGGGAGCAACCAAGCTGAGGATCCCACCATGAAAAAATACCTCGCGTAATTCGGGGGACCCTGGACAAAACTAGAGAACAGCTCAGACAATTCGGGGGACCCTGGACAAAAATAGAAAATAGCTCGGACAATTCGGGGAATATGAAGTCTGACACATACCTCGGGTGCAGACAAAACTAGAGAACAGCTCGGACAATTCGGGGGACCCTGGACAAAAACAGAAAACAGCTCGGACAATTCGGAGAATATGAAGCCCGACACATACCTCGGGGGCAGAATGCCCGAGCTGATGCATTTTCAAAACTAGCCAACACCAAACCAAGGGGCAATAACAGAAGCCTTATCCAGGCTACATTACAAGACCACAACAAGGAAGGAAAACAAAACCTCTCCTTAGGGTCCGGTGACACCAACTCATAATTCTTCTCCTCATCCCTATCCCTACAAATTCTACAGAACCTCCTAAGTCGCACACAGTACTCAGGGTCAGCCACAGTAACACGCATTAAAACTATAGAATCCAGTCAATCAGACATGCCGTCTAGGATCTTAGTAGACATCTCAGCAATAATATTTCAAGAAGACATAGGTCAACCATGGGGTTATTACCAAACAACTCGGATAAATAAAGAAACAACTCAGACAATAACAGCAAAACATCAGATATTAGATACAACAGTAAAAGAGAAACCCCAGGACTCACACAAAAGTCCAGAGGCACCATTTGGAGGTAACAACTGATGGTGTTTTTGTGGAAAAATAAATTTCCAACACACAAATCCAACCGGCAAGTGTACCGGGTCGCATCAAGTAATAATAACTCACAAGAGTGAGGTTGATCCCACAGGGATTGATGGATCAAGCAACTTTAGTGGGTGATTAGTTTAGTCAAGCTAACATTGAGTGAATTGTGTAAAGTTGATCAATAGAAAGTAAATTGCAAGGAATTTAAAAGATGCAGAAAATAAAATTGCAGGAAACTTAAAGAACAAGAAAGTAAAAGAGCTGAAACTTAAATTGCACGAAATGTAAATTACAGGAAATGTAAAGGGGATTGGGTGCAGGAAATTTAAGAGAGCAATAGATTAAGCAACTAGAAATTTAAATTGCAGAAAATGTAAATGTGCAGGAAATTAAATCAAGCTCAATGTGAA
>NC_029777.3:44618780-44619931 GCF_000817695.3 Arachis duranensis | reverse complement strand
TGGAGGAGACTAGAAAACAAGTCTAGATCTCAATCCCTTCCTTGATCCAACAGAGAATAATTGCAGAAGAAAAAAGAGAAGCAATCAGTGAAGACTCAAATTCAATCCTCAATTTCTTAGAAATCTGCAGAAAGTAAACAAATAGAATTCTCAAAGTGAGAATGAAACAGAATTCCTCCAATCTCACTCAAGAAAAAAACAAAAAAGAAAACTAAGAGAGAGCTATCTATTACTACTACTCCCTAATAGCGCAAGCCCCCTAGTGAGATGGAATTAATGCCTTTATATAGGCTTTACAAAATAAAAAATGAAAATGAAATTAAAACAAATTACAAAAATGAAAATCCTAATTTAATGGATCCATGTGCCTTTGAGTCATGTTGAGTGGGCTTTGCTTGCTTTGGATTTGAGGGAAATGGGTATTGGATGGCCTTGGTTCAATTGGTGAAGATTTGAGTTCAAAGGGAATTTGAATTGAATTTTGACCCATGGGTGTTCCCAGGAGGCTGCCCTGCCCTTGTGGAGGGCAGGGCAGAAAATTGATGCGTGGTGCGTGCGTGGTGCGGGCGTGGTGTGGGCTTGGTGTGTGAAGATGCTGCCCTGCCCTTGTGGAGGGCAGGGCAATGTTGCCTTGCATGTGTGTCTTGCGCACTCACTTCCTTGGACCGTGTCATGATGCGCTCCTCACTCCCCTTAGGTGCTTGGTTCGAAACTTGGTGAAAGCACTTTAGGAGCAATTTTTTTCTTGATTTTCCATGAAGAGCACGACATTGCCCTGCTCTCCAAGAGGGCAGGGCAGAAAATTGAGCGCTACTTTGTTTTGGAGTAAGGCTCCAGCTTCGAGCCTTGGTGGAAGCACTTTAGTTTATTTTTGCTTATTTTTTGCTCTTAAAGATGCCTCTCGTTCCTGCCTCAATTTTACGCCAAATATGGATTGCTATATAACGTTGCAAAGCTCTGAATGTCAACTTTCCAACGCAACTGGAAGCACATCAATTGGACGTCTGTAGCTCAAGTTATAGCCCTTTGAAGGAGGCATGGTCATGCTGTGAGCGCCCAGATTTTACCTTAGCGAAATTCTTGCTTCCAACCTCAATGTGCATCACGATTCTGCCCTGCCCTTGGCAAGGGCAGGGCAGTGTGCGTGCTGG
>NC_029777.3:44617510-44617997 GCF_000817695.3 Arachis duranensis | reverse complement strand
TATATTTGCTTCTTCAAGGTTTTCATGATTTCAAAAGATTTCACAAAATATACTAGATGAAAAGCTTCAATTAAATAAAATTCAATGCAATTGAGCAACAATCAATCACACTAGCTTTCCAAAACTTTTATGCACATGCTAAAATCTTCTTTAATGCCTTGTTTGTTTATGATCATGATGCTTCATTGCTTTTGAACTCACAAAATTCAAGTTGGTAGTTATAATGCCACAGCAACATATTACAAATCAAGATTCAAGCTATGCTTTATTCATACACACATGTAAACAGAAAAGATAATAAGACAATCATGCAATTTAAAGTACTGGAAACAAAGGAGAGGAAAAGGAACTTTACAACCTTGTAGTTCATCTTCATTATTGTTGTCCTTTTTCTCCAATTCTTCCCTTTCCCTTGCCAACTTAGAGTGCTTGCTCATCCTCAAGCAACAATTAGAACAATGGCTATGGGGCTAAGATGGATCATGAA
>NC_029777.3:44616146-44616496 GCF_000817695.3 Arachis duranensis | reverse complement strand
TCAGGTTCTCTTGTCATCTCAAGTGCAGTTTCAGGTTCAAATATTTCCACCACCTCTTTTTTCATTGAAATTTTACTTGACACAGAGGCTTCCTAATCTGGCCCTTCCTCTTTCCTTGTTGCACTCACCACTTGAGCTAACATTATTTTCATGTTTTTGAATGAATTTTCTTGCTCGTTCCATGATACCTGTGCCTCCCTCTCATATTTTTCAAACATGGTCTCAAGCTTTGAGAGGCTTTGGTTCATGGAAGTTTGTGTGGGTGGTGAGTTTTGAAAGAGGCTTTCTGTTGAAGCATGGTCAAGTGATGATATCTTTGGATGAATATCATATGGAGCATTAGAATTCCA
>NC_029777.3:44608059-44616088 GCF_000817695.3 Arachis duranensis | reverse complement strand
AAAAAAATGCTTGATCTAGACTTCTCACCCACTTAATCATTGTTGATCTAATCAATCCCCGGCAACGGCGCCAAAAACTTGATGGTGTTTTTGTGGAAAAATAAATTTCCAACACACAAATTCAACCGGCAAGTGTACCGGGTCGCATCAAGTAATAATAACTCACAAGAGTGAGGTCGATCCCACAGGGATTGATGGATCAAGCAACTTTAGTGGGTGATTAGTTTAGTCAAGCTAACATTGAGTGAATTGTGTGAAGTTGATCAACAGAAAGTAAATTGCAAGGAATTTAAAAGATGCAGAAAATAAAATTGCAGGAAACTTAAAGAACAAGAAAGTAAAAGAGCTGAAACTTAAATTGCACGAAATGTAAATTGCAGGAAATGTAAAGGGGATTGGGTGCAGGAAATTTAAGAGAGCAATAGATTAAGCAACTAGAAATTTAAATTGCAGAAAATGTAAATGTGCAGGAAATTAAATCAAGCTCAATGTGAACAAAGATGTGAAAGTGCAGAATACAGGAAAGGAAATTGCAGAAAAGTAAATGTAGCAGAAGAGGAATGAAACAGAAAGTAAAATGCAGCTCAATTTCAATAGCTAAGGGAAAGTTGAAGATCTCAGGGATGGAGGAGACTAGAAAGCAAGTCTAGATCTCAATCCCTTCCTTGATCCAACAGAGAATAATTGCAGAAGAAAAAAAGAGAAGCAATCAGTGAAGACTCAAATTCAATCCTCAATTTCTTAGAAATCTGCAGAAAGTAAACAAATAGAATTCTCAAAGTGAGAATGAAACAGAATTCCTCCAATCTCACTCAAGAAAAAAACAGAAAAGAAAACTAATTGAGAGCTATCTATTACTACTACTCCCTAATAGCGCAAGCCCCCTAGTGAGATGGAATTGATGCCTTTATATAGGCTTTACAAAATAAAAAATGAAAATGAAATTAAAACAAATTACAAAAATGGAAATCCTAATTTAATTGATCCATGTGCCTTTGAGTCATGTTGAGTGGGCTTTGCTTGCTTTGGATTTGAGGGAAATGGGTCTTGGATGGCCTTGGTTCAATTGGTGAAGATTTGAGTTCAAAGGGAATTTGAATTGAATTTTGACCCATGGGTGTTCCCAGGAGGCTGCCCTGCCCTTGTGGAGGGCAGGGCAGAAAATTGATGCGTGGTGCATGCGTGGTGCGTGCGTGGTGCGGGCTTGGTGTGTGAAGATGCTGCCCTGCCCTTGTGGAGGGCAGGGCAATGTTGCCTTGCATGTGTGTCTTGCGCACTCACTTCCTTGGACCGTGTCATGATGCGCTCCTCACTCCCCTTAGGTGCTTGGTTCGAAACTTGGTGAAAGCACTTGAGGAGCAATTTTTCCTTGATTTTCCATGAAGAGCACGACATTGCCCTGCTCTCCAAGAGGGCAGGGCAGAAAATTGAGCGCTACTTTGTTTTGGAGTGAGGCTCCAGCTTCGAGCCTTGGTGGAAGCACTTTAGTTTATTTTCGCTTATTTTTGGCCCTTAAAGATGCCTCTCGTTTCTGCCTCAATTGTACGCCAAATATGAATTTCTATATATTGTTGGAAAGCTCTGAATGTCAGCTTTCCAACGCAACTAGAAGCACATCAATTGGACGTCTGTAGCTCAAGTTATAGCCCTTTGAAGGAGGCATGGTCATGCTTTGGGCGCCCAGATTTTACCTTAGCGAAATTCTTGCTTCCAACCTCAATGTGCATCACGATTCTGCCCTGCCCTTGGCAAGGGCAGGGCAGTGTGCGTGCTGGTTGTTTTCCTCTTTAATTTGGTCATGGGCCACGCTTTTAAAAGCGTGGCCTAAGGCTCCAAAGTGTGCTCCAACTTCAAAGTGTGTCCCAAAGCTCTTTTTTTCTCCTTTTTTGTGCTTCTTTGCTTCTTTTTCTTCTTATTTCCTACAAGATTTATAAAATTAAAATATCAAGAAAATATATCATTTAAGTACAAAAGCATTCAATATTTAAGCACAAATTATCAATTTCTTGTATGAAAAGCATAGAAAAATAGGTATATGATGACATGTCATCAACAACAGGGCAAGAACACAGAGAAGAGAAGCCGATAATCTATACCCAAACAGTCTGAACACCTCTCAAACAAAAGGTCAAAACAAAAGCTAAAACTTTTGTACAAAAGGAGTCAGGTAGCGATGAAAAGAAACAGGAACAACAGCCAAATCCTAAGCAAAACACACTTTCTCCTCAAAGGCGAATACGCAAACTTTTTGCAGAAAGAACCAAAGTTCTTTAGATAAAAAATGGAGCTTGGGCTGACGAGCTCCCACAAGTCCTATGGGCATATCGGACAACTCCACACTTCACCACGGGGGAATCACCCTTCCGATTGACTCGCGGAGTGGAGGCAATGATCCCAGTAGAGATCGAAGAAGGATCCCCCAGAATGATCCTCTACAATAAAGAGGTCAACTCCCAAATCCAACGGAAAGAGCTCGACCTACTCCCAGAAGTCCAAAAAAGAGCTCAGATCAGGGAAGAAGCATTAAAACGTCGCATGGCCTTAAGGTACAAATGAAAGGTAGTGTAGAGAAGCTTCGCCAATAACGACCTCATCCCAATCCGAAATGATATCAGAACAAGTCGACCGGGAGAGGAAAAGCTAGCAGCTAATTGGAAAGGACCCTGCCAAGTCACGGAAGTACTGGGGAAAGGTGACCACAAAGTGTTCGACCACGAGGGGTGAGAGCTACCAAGGTCATGGCATGCCTGCAATCTAAAAAGGGCGCCAGGCAGAGATCCAAAAAGATTGCCCGACCTAGAAGGGTAAGTACTAACATGTACACACTCTTATTTATATCTTCATTTTATTGTTTAAAAGTTCACAGATTCCCAAAAAAGTTTCCTACCAAGACATCCGATTACGATAGGTCGGCAAGGTGAAAACCAAATTCACCACCCGATCACGACAAAATTGGCAAGATAAAAACCAAATTCATCGTCCGATTTCAAAGTGACAGGTCGGCAAGGTGAAAACCAACTTCACCGCCCGACCACGATGAAAACCGAATTCATCGTTTGATTTCGACAAAGATCGACAAAGTGAAAATCAAATTCACTGCTCAATCAAGCCGCATTAATCTGAAGAATTCATCGTCCGATTATAAAGCAACAGATCGACAGAAAGTGAAGAACTGATTCACTGTATGATCTCGATAGGAATGATCGTCCGAAAAAGGTGAAAATGCGATTCACTTAAAGGACGATCAAATCGGGACAGAAACCACCATCTACAAATCAGCAAAGATGAACATAGAATAAT
The DNA here is from genome assembly GCF_000817695.3 of Arachis duranensis. NCBI lineage: Eukaryota > Viridiplantae > Streptophyta > Magnoliopsida > Fabales > Fabaceae > Arachis > Arachis duranensis. The sequence continues at coordinate 44,612,788 of NC_029777.3, read as the reverse complement.
GCAAGAAGTTATCAAAAGTGATCCCAAAAAGAACCTGACGAGGTCTTATGGATTGCTATATAATAACTTAAAAAGACTGGCCGACACTAAAAAGTCGGACCAAGTCAACCCAAGTTATCAGCAAATCCCTGGAAAGAGGTCTGGCCAACCCTGTTAAAGAGGAATTGCTATAACTTAGAAGAGATTGACCTAACAAAGTCGGTCTCCTACAAAACAAGTTATAAAAGTAATCCCTGAAAGAGACCTAACAAAGGTCCAAGAAAGAGGATTACAAAATAACTTAGAAGAGATCGACCTAACGAAGTCGGTCTCCTACAAAAAGAGTTATAAAAGTAATCCCTGAAAGAGACCTGAACAAGGTCCAAGAAAGAGGATTACAGAAATAACTCAGAAGAGCCCGACATGACAAAGTTGGCCCAAACGACAAAAGAGTTATAAAAGTAATCCCTGAAAGAGACCTGAACAAGGTCTAAGAAAGAGGATTACAGAAATAACTTAGAAGAGCCCGACACGACGAAGTCAGGCCCGTTACACAAAAGTTATAAAAGTAATCCCTGAAAGAGACCTGAACAAGGTCCAAGAAAGAGGATTACAGAAAAAACTTAGAAGAGACCGACAAGAAGAAGTTGGACCAACGAAAGCTACAGCTTGGACCGACAAGAAGAAGTCAGACCAACGAAAGCTACAGCTTGGACCGAGAAATAGAAGTCAGACCAACGAAAGCTACAGCTTGGACCGACTAGAAGAAGTCGGACCAACAAAAGCTACAGCTTGGACCGTCAAGAAGAAGTCAGACCAACGAAAAACGTGCGCAAAAACGGACATAGCTCCGCCCAAAAAGCCACGGCTCCACGACAAGGCTATCAAAATTGTTCAGATTGACTAAAAAGTGTTATACGAGAACACTAAAAAGTCGTCGGACAAGTTAGCCCCAAGGACCACCTCGACCAAGCAGAAAGGGGACAAAATCAGAAGTGAACAAAAGAGGCCGGACAGCAAAGTACCGACACTCTACAAAGATCCACAAAAAAAGACAAAGACATCTCGCAAACGGCCAGAGGAAGGCCATAAATGCTTTGCTAAAAGGTACGAGGTCTTGAAAAAAGACACTACTTAAAAGGGAAAGGCATAAATCAAAACGGCGCTAAAAATTCATCTAAACAAACTGTAAAAAGGTTCCCCATCGGAACACTACCTAAAAAATTGTTGGATTATGACTAAAAAGCCCGAACAGCGAAAACAAACAAGTTGGAAGAAGGCTGAAAAGTCCCCTCAACAAAGTAAAAGGGGCAATACCAGACTCGCACAAGGAGAAACTACTCAAAGATCGACCAAAGACAGGATGCTTGAGCACGACTTCCCTAAAGAGATCGAAACTCCGAAAGCACGGTCTCACGGAAAAGTCCGAACTCAAGCAGGGGCAAAGTCATACAGGTCGACGTCAGCTAAAGAAGAGGCGCAAGTACGACTTCAAAAAAGAACAAGCCAAAAAGGTTGGGAAACAACTTAAGGCTCAAATGTGCTTAGCCAAAAGGGATACAACTCCACTCAAAGAAGGCACAATCTCAAATAGGGCTACGAACATCATCCATGACTAAAAAAAAGGGGGGTCTATATAAACAACACTAAAAAGTCATTGGACAAATCACAAAAAATTCCGGATATCAAGCCGCAAGGATAACTTCGCCAAAGCAGAGGGTTGTCAACACAAACTTAAAGCAAGGCGTGATCCAGAAGGCAAGGGTAGAAAACCTAAACTACCACTCAAAAGAGGTTGGACTGTGAAGTACCAAACCTCTAGAAAATCTGCAAAGATTGCAACGCAATGAAGAAACAAGCCAGACAGATGCTTGAGCACGACTTCCAAAGAGATCGAAGCTCTGAAAAGCACGATCTCATGGAAAGATCGAACTCAAGCAAGGGCACTTTTCATACCCTGGGTCAAGCTGTCCGACCCGGGATGTTTAGCGATAAGCCGACCGACCTCCTTAGGTCCGACTAGCCGACCTCTTCTCAAGGAGCTCGGCCAAATCGATAGGAGAGCCCAGTAAAGGGCCCAAACAGAGGAACACGACCCAAATCCTAGGGCAACCCAAGCCTATAGAGATAAAAGGCGGTTCCATTGAAGATACGCTGACCTCAACTCAAAGATAAAGATATGATAAGATAACTAACTTATCTTATCCAAAAGGTCACATCTCATCATTATAAATACGCTGGAGCACCCAGGTATAACTCATACTCTGATTCTACTCAATACCTGCTTAATACCCTTGCTAACTTAAGCATCGGAGTCCCTTGCAGGTACCCCCCACCCTTCGGGATCGAAGGATCAGCACCACCACCAGGTCCAACAAGTCGGACACGGCGGCTCTAGCCACCATCAACAAGTCGGACACAACAGTTCCGACCAGTACAGAAGATCTCGTCCGAGATCGACCTACAGTTTCAGGTAACCCTCGGAACATCTGTGTATTTAGAAAATTTATTATTAGGATGAAAATAATGTAATTTGATAATTTAAGAGTACACTCAAGAGATAAATTATACATAATTGGTACTAAGAATACAGTCAGTAACATAGATACATCGTAAAAAATAATTCATATTAAATGATAAACTAACAACATAGATTTATTAATGGGAAGTATAATTTAGAGTACCTGATACAGAGTATTGATGAGCGGGTATATTTGTGATATCTTGTAAATGTGTTGTCATATTAGTTAGAACACTCGATGTATCAATTTGTTTTCCTCGTCTAATACTCTCTCGGTAACTGGCATGGCTTCTGGCGAGGTGTTGCTCATATTTTGTCTTTGTCGCTTGGCATAGTCTTGCCAATTCGGTTGACCACTTCCATATGAATCTTCCATTGGTATGTTGTCAACTGTAATTAATCAAAAAACATATAAACATAGTTTTTCACTTTTATTTAATGATGAAAAGTAAATTATAGTAGGTTTTACGTTATATTTAGGTGAAGTGAGAAGGATGCAGGAGAACATGAATGAGAAACGAAGGAAGTTTTTTCTATTACACAGTAACAGTAATGTGAAGTGAGAGAGATTAAGGGAAGAAACTGGTATCCTATTAGTTCAGTCACTGAGATAATCATAGGAGTTACATTGACGTATGACATAAGAGAACGCTAATGAAGATGAGGTAGTGGGAATTCTATAACTAACAAATACTGGGTAAGTTATTAGAAAGGATAAAAGTGGAAAAAAATTTTGGACATCAAAATGGATTTTACCATTATATATTGTTATAGATGTGCATATATGTTTTAATAAAGAAGAATGTATCTCTAAGTAATAATTCGTCTGCCAATCTTCCCAATAAGAATGATGTTGCTAATCTTAATCCTTCTAGTTCTAGCAATAGTCAATCACAAGGTTCTTTTAATTTACGGAGAAAAATATATTTAAGATTTATATTAGATTATAATTTTATTTTATGATGTTTTTTTATAATTTATTTATTATTTTATTCTAAAACAATTCTTCCAATTGAACCACCGATTGCACCAACAAACTAGTAAACCAGTAAGTAGAACGGTTTGATGACCGATCTAGTTTTTCGAACCTTGGTTTTAAGTTAAAATTTGGGTGTTATAGCAGCCATACATTCAGTCTTTATAATAGAGTTTTGAAAAATCTCATATCACCTCGATAGTTTTTTAATCCAAAATCACGTGGAAAAGGAAGCAAGCTAAGGCAAGGTCCCAACCAAAAAAAAATGCAAGATGACGGCCATGTTTTCCCACATGGATTTTCATGTAACAAGATGAATTATCTATTTTTGAGAATTAATCTCTCCAATTTTTTCTTAGATGTTCATTCACTATTTTTCGTTAACTGTATATCGATATGCACTATGAGAGTTGGTGGACAAAATTGTGATACAAGAGTTCCAAGCACGGTTAGAGAAGCTCACAACTCCGCTCAACTTAACCAGCAAGTGTACTGGGTCATCCAAGTAATACCTTACGTGAGTAAGGATCAATCCCACAAAGATTGTTGGTATGAAGCAAGCTATGGTCACCTTGTAAATCTCAGTTAAGTGGATTCATAGGGTCAAATGTAATTGGATTAGATATTTAAAAGATAAATAAAATAAAAGGGATAGAAATACTTATGTAAATCAATAGTGGGAATTTCAGATAGGTGTGTGGAGATGCTAGAATCCTTTCGAATCTCTACTTTCTTATTGCTTTCATCCAATTCTTCTCACTCTTTTCCATGGCAAGCTGTATGTAGGGCATCACCATCATCAATGGCTACTTTTAATGCTCTCGGGAAAATGGTCCTATGCGCTGTCACTGCACGGCTAATCGTCTGGAGGCATCACCCTTGTTGATGGCTACATCCCATCCTCTCAGTGAAAATGGTCCAAATGCTCTGTCACAGCACGGCTAATCATCTGTCGGTTCTCAATCAGGTTGGAGTAGAATCTATTGATTCTTTTGCGTTTGTCATAATGCCCAGCCTTCAGGAGTTTGAAGCTCGTCACAGTCATTCAATACCGGAATCCTACTCGGAATACCAAAGACAAGGTTAGACTTTCCGGATTTCCAGGATCCTACTCGGAATACCACAGACAAGGTTAGACTTTCCGGATCCCCATGAATGCCGCCATCTATCTAGCTTATACCATGAATATTCTATTGGGGAATCTAAGAGATATGCGCCCGGCCTAAAGTAGAACGGAAGTGGTTGTCAGTCAC
>NC_029777.3:44598522-44607711 GCF_000817695.3 Arachis duranensis | reverse complement strand
ATAGAAAGTAATAGTAATTGTATTGAAACTTGAGGTACAGCAGAGCTCCACACCCTTAATCTATGGTGTGCAGAAACTCTACTGTTGAAAATACATAAGTGAAAGGTTCAGGCATGGACGAATGGCCAGCCCCCCTGGTCTAAGGACTAGGCGTCCAAAGATGCTAATACACTAGTAAAAAGTCCTATTTATAATAAACTAGCTACTAGGGTTTACATGAGTAAGTAATTGATGCATAAATCCACTTCCGGGGCCCACTTGGTGTATGCTTGGGCTGAGCTTGATCTATCCACGAGCTGAGGCTTTTCTTGGAGTTGAACGCCAAGTTATAACGTGTTTTGGGCGTTCAACTCCAGATCATGACGTGTTTCTGGCGTTTAACTCTAGACAGCAGCATGTACTTGGCGTTCAACGCCAAGTTACGTCATCAATTTCCGAAAAAAGTATGGACTATTATATATTGCTGGAAAGCTCTGGATGTCTAATTTCCAACGCCGTTGAGAGCGCGCCAATTGGAGTTCTGTAGCTCCAGAAAATCCATTTCGAGTGCAAGGAGGTCAGATTCCAACAGCATCAGCAGTCCTTTTGTCAGCCTTTTTCAGAGTTTTGCTCAAGTCCCTCAATTTCAGCCAGAAATTATCTGAAATCACAGAAAAACACACAAACTCATAGTGAAGTCCATAAATGTGAATTTAACATAAAAACTAATGAAAATATCCCTAAAAGTAGCTTGAACTTACTAAAAACTACCTAAAAACAATGCAAAAAAGCGTATAAATTATCCGCTCATCACAACACCAAACTTAACTTGTTGCTTGTCCCCAAGCAACTGAAAATCAATTGAGATAAAAAGAAGAGAATATACTATAAATTTCAAAATATCAATGAATATTAATTCTAATTAGATGAGCGGGACTTGTAGCTTTTTGCTTCTGAGCAGTTTTGGCATCTCACTTTTTCCTTTGATGTTTAGAATGATTGGCTTCTCTAGGAACTTAGAATTTCGGATAGTGTTATTGATTCTCCTAGTTAAGTATGTTGATTCTTGAACACAGCTACTTATGAGTCTTGGCTGTGGCCCTAAGCACTTTGTTTTCTAGTATTACCACCGGATACATAAATGCCACAGACACATGACTGGGTGAACCTTTTCAGATTGTGACTCAGCTTTGCTAGAGTCCCCAGTTAGAGGTGTCCAAAGCTCTTAAGCACACTCTTTTTGCTTTGGATCACGACTTTAACCACTCAGTCTCAAGCTTTTCACTTGGACCTTCATGACACAAGCACATGGTTAGGGACAGCTTGATTTAGCCGCTTAGGCCTGGATTTTATTTCCTTGGGCCCTTCTATCCATTGATGCTCAAAGCCTTGGATCCTTTTTACCCTTGCCTTTTGGTTTTAAGGGCTATTGGCTTTTTCTGCTTGCTTTTTCTTTTTCTTTCTATTATTTTTTTCGCCATTTCTCTCTTTTTTTTTTCGCAAGCTTTCTTTTTCACTACTTTTTCTTGCTTTAAGAATTAATTTCATGATTTTTCAGATCATCAAGAACATTTCTCTTTGTTCATCATTCTTTCAAGAGCCAACAATTTTAACATTCATAAACAACAAGATAAAAAAATATGCACTGTTTAAGCATTCATTCAGAAGACAAAAAGTATTGTCACCACATCAATATGATTAAATTAACTTCAAGGATAAATTTGAAATTCATGTACTTCATGTTCTTTTGAATTAAAACGTTTTTTTCATTTAAGAGAGGTGAAGGATTCATGGAATTATTCATAACTTTAAGACATAGTTACTAACTACTAATGATCATGAAGTAGAGACACAAAACATAGATAAACACAGAATAAAAACCGAAAAGCAGAAAGAAATAAGAACAAGGAATGAATCCACCTGAGTGAGGGTGGCACCTTCTTGAAGGTCCAATGGTGCTTTTTGAGCTCCTTTATGTCTCTTCCTTGCTTCCGTTGCATGATCCCTAGTAATTTTGGTGTTCCTATCCTTAGTTGCTCCCAATAATTGTGTAGAGGACAATTTATCCCCTGAGGTATCTCAGGGATCTCTTGATTTGCAGTCAAATGTTCTACCACTGAGCTATAAACCCTTTACATGAGTCTTTCCATCTCCCATGACTCAGAGGTGGAAGCTTTTGTCTTCCCTTTTTTCTCTTCTTCTTCTTTTTTTTCTTTTTTTCCTTTTTTTTTGGATGTCTCTGGCCTTAGGTGCCATTAATGGTTATGGAAAAGCAAAAAGCTATGCTTTTACCACACCAAACTTAAAAAATTGCTCGCCCTTGAGCAAGAGAAGAAAGAAAAGATGAAGAATAAGAAGAAGATATGGAGGAGATTGAGGGATGTGTGTATTCGGCTATATGGGTGGATTGGGTGGGAAAGAGAATTTGAATTTTAAAGGTAGGTGGGGTGTATGAGGAAGAGTGGATAGATGTAGGTGGTGAATGAAAACAGAAGGGATGACCATGAATGGAGAGAGAGGGTAGGTGGGGATCCTGTGGGGTTCACAGATCCTGAGATGATCCTGTGGGTCCACAGATCCTGAGGTGTCAAGGAATTCCATCCCTGCACCAAATAGGCATGTAAAATGCCTTTGCACACCATTCTGGCGTTTAAACGCCGAGTGGTGCACATTCTGCGCGTTCAACGCCCACATGTAACATGTTTCTGGCGTTGAACGCCAGTTTCATGCTTGTTACTGGCATTCAGCGCCAGCTTTTCCTCTAGGCACATTCCTGGTGTTTAGCGCCAGAATGTTGCTTGTTTCTGGCGTTCAGTGCCAGTTTCATACTCTGTTCTGGCGTTGAACGCCAGCCAGATGCTCCTTACTGGCGTTGAACGCCAGTCTGTGCTTCCTCTAGGGTGTGTTTTTTTTCTGCTGTTTTTGATTCTGTTTTTAATTTTTATATTTTTTTCGTGACTCCACATGATCATGTACCTAATGATGTGTGGAAAACGATCCAACACAAAACTCACCGGCAAGTGTACCGGGTCGCATCAAGTAATAAAACTCACGGGAGTGAGGTCGATCCCACAGGGATTGAAGGATTAAGCAATTTTAGTTTAATGGTTGATTTAGTCAAGCGAATCAAGTATTGGTTGAGTGATTTTGTATCCAACAGTAAGTAAATAGCAGGAAATGTAAAGGGAGAGGGATGAATTGTAGAATTTAAAGAGAACTGAAAGTAAAGGTGCTGAATCTTAAAGAACTAGAAATTAAATGACTGAAACTTAAAGCGCAAGAAATGTAAATTGAAGTAACTTAAAGTGCAAGAAATATAAATTGCTTGAATGGAAATAGGGAGTTGAGGTTTGGGAATTCAGAATTTCAGTAAGGGAAATTAAATTGCAACAATTAATAAAGCAGAAGATGAATTGGAAGTAACTAGAATTCAAACAGTAAATGAAATTTAAATTGCAGCAGGGGTTCACAAAAGAACCAAAAAGGAAAATGGGATCTCAGGACTCCAGAGACTAGAGAGCAAAGTCTAGATCTCAATTGCCTTCCCAGATCCAAGTTCACAAAGAAATTAACAAGAAATTAAAGAAGAAGCAGTATAGGAAATGTAATTGAACTCAATTATGCAGAAGAGGAATTAAAGAGATCTTGAATGTAGATTGAGACAGAATTTCCTCAATTCTTCACACCCAAGACTCAAACAAGAAAAGTAAAAATGCTCAAGCAAGAACGAGGAAGAAGAGAGATCAATTCTCCTCCCCAATTCTCTGAAATTCTAGTGCCTAGCTCTCAATGAAGTCTCAAAAATCAAAAGAAGGTTTAAAAGTCAAAAGTAAAGAAAAGCTCCAAAAGTCCTAATTACATCAAACTATCTCCTATTTATACACTTTCTATTCTTGGATTTTGGAATTTGGATGGGCTTTTGATTTGGTGAAGAATTGAATTAAATTGGATTTTTTTATCCAATTTCAGCCCATGAGAAAAGTGGCTTCCAGGAGGCTGCCCTGCCCTTGTGGAGGGCAGGGTAGGAAATGGTGCGTGCGGCCCTTGTGTGTGCGTGTTGGTGCATGTGGTGCTGCAGGATGCTGCCCTACCCTTGTGGAGGGCTGGGCAAAGTTTTCTTGGTGCGCCAGATTCTGCTGCCCGTGCGTGCTGCTGCTGGCCGAAACTCCCTTGGTGCGTGCCAATCTAGTGCGCTGGCTGTGCACCACAAAATGCTGCCCTGCCCTTGTGGAGGGTAGGGCAATATGCCAAAGGTGAAGTTCCATGTTCGAAACTTGGTGGAGGCACATGTTGCTCCTTTTTCTTTGGTTTTCTTGGCACCAAAGTAATGCTTAGTTCCTTGTTTCCTCATGGTGCCGTGTTCGATCCTGGGAGATTGACAACAAGCTTGTGAGTAGCGCTCCCCTACTCCCCCTTGCTCATGAGTTCGAACCTTGTGGCAAGCATTGGTAAGCTTTTTCCTTGAATTTATTTCTTTGATGAGCCCGATATTGCCCTTGAGGAGGGTAGGGCAGAGTTTTTACTCCCTTTGGTCCTTGGCATCAAATTGTGCTCTGCCCTTGTTGTGGGCAGGGCAGTGATGCTTTTCATGGTTTGGCTCATTATGTTGCTCTCTTGGAGGGCAGTGTTTGCTTCCTCCTTCTATGCGCCACATTCCTTCTTTCCTTGGGCCATGCTTTCTTAAGCCACGTTTTTCCTCTTTTCTTCCTTTCCTCACCTACAAGAAACCAAAACAACCACTCAAAGTATCTCTAAACTCATAAGGTTTATAATTCATAAAAAATCAATTAATTCTTACTTAAACCTCATGATTTAGCATCAATTTAATGGTGGTTGTTTGATTTAAAGAAGTTATGCATTTTCATTCCAAATCACTTACTTAGGATGCAAGAAAGTGCATAAAGACTAATAAAACAAGTGAAATTAGCTTGAAAATGGGTATATGATGACTTGTCATCACAACACCAAACTTAAATTTTGCTTGTCCCCAAGCAAGCATCAAAACTAAGAGAAAATGAAATGAACAAGAAAAGAAAACATATCCTTATTAGGCATATATCAGAACTTGATTCATGGAGTTTTTATGCAGACAATGATAACTCAATTATTGTTGCTGTTACATAATATACATCTTTTCTCAAAGGCTTACTAAACTTGCTGTTATAAGGTTTATTCTACCTTGCTAACTTTTCTTTTCTCATGTTGCTTAATAAGCTTATTATTCTTTTGTATGCTTGGTGTCTAATGTTGCAGTAGTAGCCTTTGGCTTTATTTTTTTTCTTTTACTCAACATCTTTCCACCACAGACACATGGCTCACCCTCCTAGGATCATTGATGCCCAGCATCTCTTTGGATAACTAAATGTTCTGTATCTAAGTTGGATAACTAAATGTTCTGTATCTAGGTTGCTCTTTATTGTAGAATTTCAATTGGCCATCCCAAATCAGTTGATCTAAGTGACCGGATTTTAAAATACCCCTCAGAATTTACTTATCCAAGCATATCCTAGTATAAGAACACCACAGGCATGTGTCCTAGGGTCCAAGCTATTGGTGTCCAACCTTTATTCTTGGTTTTTCTTGCCACATTGGCTTTTTCTTCTTCCTTTTCTTTCTGTTTTATTTTCTTTTGTTCTCAAGGGTTTTTTTTTCTTTATTGATAGGAACCTTTATAACAGCAAGCTAGCTCACACTTCAATGAAAATTATATTATGCAGCAATTATTTCATGAGTTATGCATTTAATCAAACACATATACCACCATTAACTTCCATTCTAACTTATGCAACATTAGATATTTACTTTCCAATTCAAACAATTCTCTTTTATTCAAGCATATGGGAAACAAAACAAAATTTAAGCTGAATGATGAATGACAAGCACTTATGCAAATTAGCATTCTTAATCAAGCAACTTCACTTGCAACTAGATAAACACTTTAGCAGGATATATAATGGTTTCCATGTTCGAAACAATTCACAGCAGCAAGGATTAAGTTTAGATACAACCTTTGAAGTTGCAGCCCTTTGATTCTTCCTTCTGTTGTGTTTTCTTTGAGTTAAGATGCACAATATCTTCAATTGTTGACTCATGTCCTACATAATTCTCAAAGTTGCTTGCTTCTCAAGCCCTTAATTGCATGGTTAGTATGCATAAATTGAGTGTGGCTCTTGGATTTATTTAGGTGTTGGGGACACCAAACTTAATTGCTTGCCACTGCCTCTGATGCAACAAGTTAACCATATGTGAAACCTTGTGTCCTTGCTAAAGGTTATGGAATTAAAGCTAGAAATCAGTTAAATAGTTGGATAATTTGTTTGATTGCTTAGAGCTATCACTATGCAAGAGGTGAGAATGTGTTTTTAAATGAGATTTTTGGTGGAACACCAAACTTAGAATCTTTCGTTCTCCCTTAAATTGTTTTGGTGTGCAACACCAAACTTAGCTCCTTGCAATACATACCAATTATTCAACATTTTTATTGAAAAAACTATGAAATAGAACTACCTCAGGTTGGGTTGCCTCCCAACAAGCGCTTTTTTATTGTCACTAGCTTGACATCCTCCATTCTGCTGATCATGAAGATTGAAAATCACAATGCCTTAGCTTGTCTTTCTTCACGGTGAACTTCCTTCCGGTTTCCTCTTTGATGGCCTCTATGAATTCCTGTGGAAGGGTCTTAGTCACAATGTAGTGATCAGACAGCTGTGGGGACACCTTCATGGTTTGACTGTTTATCATTACTCTATCCCCTAGTGAAAATCTTCCAGTGGGGATTTTCTGCTTTACTTTATCCTCTGTCTCTCCTTGTAAGAATTCCTTGTTGTGTTTTTCTTGGCTGGTACTTTCTTTGTCCAAGGTTTTCTTACTTTCCTCTATGATCTTTTTCCATCCTTCCTTCTTTGTAGCATCTTCGTTGTTAGTTGGTTTGTCTTCAGTGGCTCTGGGGAGAGTATTTCCCCTCTTCTCACCCATTTCTGCAAAGTGCTTCACCAGTTGAGCTAATTGCCCCTCAATTCTTCTGATTGAAATCTCTTGGTTCTTTGTTATCTCCTCTTGGTGTTTCATCATTCTCTCCATTAAGATCTCCAAGTTAGTGATCCTCTGAGAGTCTTGTGAGATTGGTTGGTTGTGGGATGTTAAAGGTTGGAAGGGTGGGTGTTGTGGTGGCATGTAGTGGTTGTTGTTACTATAATGGTATTTTTGTTGGGTTGTGAAGCTGGGGTTGTTATAATTGAAGTCCCTTGGTTCGTGATTTTGGTACTCGGTCCTTCTCCAGTTGGATTAAGTTTGGAAGTGTCTGTTTTGTGAGTATTGGCCTTGATTGGTATTAGTGGGTGAGTGATGGTTGTTTGTGGTCATGGATTTGCCCTGGTTGAAACTTCCTTGCTCTTGATTTTGAGACTCTCTCATTCTCAGATAAGAATGGGGTCTCCATGGTGGGAATTGGGCATTTACTGCAGCAGATTGCAGGCAATCAACTTTTCTATCTCTCAGCTCCATATGTTGCTGTATTTGATGGTGCATTTGTTTGTTCAGGTTCTTGAATGCATTCACTCCTTCAATATTCATCACTTCTTTTTCTGACATTGCATTATGTGGTTTCTCAAATGAGTGTTGGTTGTTGACTCCTCTGTCATTGAAATTTGCAATTCCTTGGGCAGTTGTTGTTGCTTTGAGTAGGCCATCTGAGAAGTAGTCCACTGCTTTTCTTGTTTCTGGGGTTAATCCTTCATAGAAAGCTCGGAAGCCCACTTTATCAGTTGCTTTCTTGTATCTTTCCCATGCCTTGAAGAGTGGTTCTTCTTCTCCTTGTGTGAATAGATATTCCCCCTCTTCCAGCTTGATGATCTGTCAGGATGAGGAGAATTTGGCCAGAAATTTGGTGACCAAATCGTCCCAACTAGTGATACTTCCTTGGGGAAAAATTTCAAGCCATTGTGCAGCTTCACCCCTTAATGAGAAAGGGAATAACAAGATCTTATAAGTGTCATGATCTAGACCATCAGTTTTGACAGCACCACAGAGCTTTTACTTTCCAATAGACACCAACTCAAATAAATTGATCAAGCTTTTCACCAATTGGACTTAAGCTACTCCTTAAGTACTTATGAAGCTACTTTTCGATCACAATTTATTTGCTCAAAGGTAAAAGACAATAATATTGAAGAGATGAGTTTGGAGAGATGCAAACGCTATTTAGAGTGGTTCGGCACAATCCTTGTCCTACGTCCACTTTCTTTCTCAATCGCAATTGAGAAGTTCCACTATTGCCAAGCTTCAAGGTGCTCGCGCAAAACCTTTTACAATCTGAGTCCTTACTTTCTAACACCTCACGGTATATGATTACCACTCGTATACTAACCCACTCCACTTAGAGATACCTTCTCTAAGATTTGCCTTGAGTACTTAGTATACCTCTTTGGTATCCTCACCGACTATAGTGTTTATAACTCTTGACTCAACCTTGGAGATCACACTCCAATTTACAAAGTGTACAAGAAAACAATTCTCAAAGAATTGTTAAGATGAAATGAGTACTCTCTAGAAGAGTGTATGATTACAATTTTAGAACTATTGAACCAATTGATATTGCTCTCTCAAATTGTGTATTATAACACCTTAAAAATGTGTAGAATGAAAGAATATGAACAAGATAGTTTGCAAATACTCAAGCCACTGAAATAAGGCTTCAATCCATCTATTTATAGATTCCCCAAACCTTAGAAACGTTGGGGAATTAATAGGATGGAGCCTTTTTGTCAAAACTAGCCGTTTTTTATGTTTTTGAATTATTTGCATCAATGCATAACACTTTGCATCGATGCAAATGTGTCTTTGAAGCTGAAATTTGAATTTTCAGCTAGGTTGCATCGATGCAAACATCTTTGCATCGATTCAACAAGTCGTCGCATGCTTTGCATCGATGCAAACCTTAAAGAATGGCTTAAAATCACTTTAAAATACTTAGGATTGATCTCAAACTTGTTGGAGTCAATTCCTATGCTTTTGTACCTTTGAAAACAAGTTTTAAACCATTTGGCTAGCATCGAATTGCAAGATGTGCATCAAAACATTTTGTGAGTGTGTGTTGAGAGCTTTAGCAATTGGTTCTTAACAAGAAGTTACCTAAGTCCTAAGACTCTATACTTGTCTTCAAATGTTGTGGACTTGAGTTTCTTGTTGTTGTTGTGTTACTTTCAACTCTTT
>NC_029777.3:44595657-44597351 GCF_000817695.3 Arachis duranensis | reverse complement strand
TATGAAGTGATGTCTAATCTCAATATGCTTGGTTCTTGAATGTTGAACCGGATTCTTGGTTAAATTTATTGCACTAGTATTATCACATTTGATAGGAATGTGATCAAGCATGAGTCCATAGTCCATAATTTGTTGTTTCATCCATAAAATTTGGGCGCAACAACTACCGGCGGCTACATACTCGGCTTCGGCGGTAGACAAGGCTACACTTACTTGTTTCTTACTATGCCATGAAACAAGAGAGTTTTCTAGCAAGTGACAAGTGCGGCTAGTGCTTTTCCTATCCAATTTGCAACCGGCAAAATCGGAATCGGAATAACCAATCAAATCACAAGTGGATTCTTTCGGATACCACAATCCAACATTTAATGTTCCTATGAGATACTTCATAATCCTTTTTACCGCACTTAAGTGAGATTCCTTAGGATTAGCTTGGTATCTCGCACACATGCATACACTAAACATGATATCTGGCCTACTTGCCGTTAGATAAAGTAATGATCCTATCATGCCTCTATACTTCTTTACATCTATGCTTTTACCTTGTTCATCTTTGTCAAGGTAGCAAGTAGTGCTCATTGGTGTGTCCATTGCCTTAGCATTGTCCATTCCAAATCTTTTGAGCAGTTCCTTGCAATATTTGGTTTGGCTAACGAAAGTTCCTTCTTTTCCTTGTTTGATTTGCAGAGCAAGGAAGAAGTTGAGTTCGCCCATCATGGACATTTCAAATTCACTTTGCATGAGGTTTGAGAAAAACTTGCAAAGTGATTCGTTAGTTGAACCAAATATTATGTCATCGACGTAAACTTGTACTAAAAGGATATTTTTGTTTTCAATCAAGATAAATAAAGTTGTATCAACCTTCCCTCTTCTAAAACCCTTTTCTATTAAAAACTTGCTCAAACGTTCATACCAAGCTCTTGGAGCTTGTTTAAGACCATAAAGAGCTTTCCTGAGTTTAAAAACATGATTAGGTTTTTCATAATCATCAAAACCGGGAGGTTGTTCAACATATACTTCTTCTTTAATGAAACCATTAAGAAAGGCACTCTTAACATCCATTTGATAAAGTTTGAAGTTATAAGAGGGTGCAAAAGCAAGTAACATCCTAATTACTTCTAATCTAGCTACGGGAGCATAAGTTTCGTCATAATCAATGCCTTCCTCTTGATTATAACCTTTAGCTACTAATCTAGCTTTGTTTCTAACAATTGTACCATTTTCATCGAGTTTATTTCTAAAAACCCATTTTGTTCCTACAATTGTTTGATTACTTGGTTTAGGCACCAATTCCCAAACGTCATTTCGTTTGAATTGGTTAAGCTCTTCTTGCATTGCCATAGCCCAATGTTCATCATCAATTGTGGACTCAATGGTAGATGGTTCAATTTGAGAAACAAAAGCACTATATGCAAATAAATTTCTAAAAGTGGTTCGAGTTGCTACCCCTTTCGAAACATCACCAATGACGTTGTCTAGAGGATGATCCTTTGAAGTACGCCAATCCTTTGGAAGTGCATTTATTTGTGCTTGTGATGGTTCAATTTCTTCAACTTGAACACTATCCTTTGTTGAGCTTGTAGAGGCTTCATTTAAATCTTTTTCTTTGTCTGCACCATTCAAATTTAGTGAATCAAAGTTTTCTACATTTTCATCAAAATCTTTTCTAGCACAACAACGGTTAGTTTCATCAA
>NC_029777.3:44591800-44592574 GCF_000817695.3 Arachis duranensis | reverse complement strand
GAGCTTTTACTTTCCAATAGACACCAACTCAAATAAATTGATCAAGCTTTTCACCAATTGGACTTAAGCTACTCCTTAAGTACTTACGAAGCTACTTTTCGATCACAATTTATTTGCTCAAAGGTAAAAGACAATAATATTGAAGAGATGAGTTTGGAGAGATGCAAACGCTATTTAGAGTGGTTCGGCACAATCCTTGTCCTACGTCCACTTTCTTTCTCAATCGCAATTGAGAAGTTCCACTATTGCCAAGCTTCAAGGTGCTCGCGCAAAACCTTTTACAATCTGAGTCCTTACTTTCTAACACCTCACGGTATATGATTACCACTCGTATACTAACCCACTCCACTTAGAGATACCTTCTCTAAGATTTTCCTTGAGTACTTAGTATACCTCTTTGGTATCCTCACCGACTATAGTGTTTATAACTCTTGACTCAACCTTGGAGATCACACTCCAATTTACAAAGTGTACAAGAAAACAATTCTCAAAGAATTGTTAAGATGAAATGAGTACCATCTAGAAGAGTGTATGATTACAAGTTTAGCACTATTGAACCAATTGATATTGCTCTCTCAAATTGTGTATTATAACACCTTAAAAATGTGTAGAATGAAAGAATATGAACAAGATAGTTTGCAAATACTCAAGCCACTGAAATAAGGCTTCAATCCATCTATTTATAGATTCCCCAAACCTTAGAAACGTTGGGGAATTAATGGGATGAAGCCTTTATGTCAAAACTAGCCGTTTTTTATGTTTTTGAATTATTTG
>NC_029777.3:44589310-44591782 GCF_000817695.3 Arachis duranensis | reverse complement strand
CTTAGGATTGATCTCAAACTTGTTGGAGTCAATTCCTATGCTTTTGTACCTTTGAAAACAAGTTTTAAACCATTTGGCTAGCATCGAATTGCAAGATGTGCATCAAAACATTTTGTGAGTGTGTGTTGAGAGATTTAGCAATTGGTTCTTAACAAGAAGTTACCTAAGTCCTAAGACACTATACTTGTCTTCAAATGTTGTGGACTTGAGTTTCATGTTGTTGTTGTGTTGCTTTTAACTCTTCATTCCTCAACGTTGAATGTTGGTTGATCTTTCAACATGCTTGTTCATTCAAGTTGTTTGTTGGTTTGTCTTTCATGTCGTTTGTTGGTTTGTCATTCATCAAAACCTACGAATACAAACTTCGCATACAAGCAACATGATTTACATAGTTTTGACAGCACTACAAGTCCTCAGAAAAGTGGATATGTGCTGTTGAGGATCCTCCAATGGATTTCCGTCGTAGGAACAATTGTTCTTGATTAGTGTAATGAGTGGTGGCTTCATGTCATGCTATTCTTCATCTGCAGAGACTTTTTTTCCAATGATAGTCTTTCTTCTGACTTTCCTATTTTCCTGTGGCCTGCAAACAATCAGGAGGAACAAATAGTAGCACTCTTGAGAATTGAGTGCAGTTAGTTGAGACAAACTCTCAAACAGTTAGCGAGTTGATAGAGGCAAATTTTCAAACAGTTAGTGTGTTAGTAAAAACTTAAAGAAATAGAAAAGAAAGAATGCTTGATCTAGAACTCCACTTCACTTAATCATTGTCAATCTATTTCAATCCCTAGAACTCCACTTCACTTAATCATTGTCAATCTATTTCAATCCCCAAAAACGGCGCCAAAAACTTGATGTGTGGAAAATGATCCAACACAAAACTCACCGGCAAGTGTACCGGGTCGCATCAAGTAATAAAACTCACGGGAGTGAGGTCGATCCCACAGGGATTGAAGGATTGAGCAATCTTAGTTTAATGGTTGATTTAGCCAAGCGAATCAAGTATTGGTTGAGTGATTTTGTATCCAACAGTAAGTAAATAGCAGGAAATGTAAAGGGAGAGGGATGAATTGCAGAATTTAAAAAGAACTGAAAGTAAAGGTGCTGAATCTTAAAGAACAAGAAATTAAATGACTGAAACTTAAAGTGCAAGAAATGTAAATTGCAGTAACTTAAAGTGCAATAAATATAAATTGCTTGAATGGAAATAGGGAGTTGAGGTTTGGGAATTCAGAATTTCAGCAAGAGAAATTAAATTGCAACAATTAATAAAGCAGAAGATGAATTGGAAGTAACTAGAATTCAAACAGTAAATGAAATTTAAATTGCAGCAGGGGTTCACAAAAGAACCAAAAAGGAAAATGGGATCTCAGGACTCCAGAGACTAGAGAGCAAAGTCTAGATCTCAATTGCCTTCCCAGATCCAAGTTCACAAAGCAATTAACAAGAAATTAAAGAAGAAACAGTATAGGAAATGTAATTGAACTCAATTATGCAGAAGAGGAATTAAAGAGATCTTGAATGGAGATTGAGACAGAATTTCCTCAATTCTTCACACCCAAGACTCAAACAAGAAAAGTAAAAATGCTCAAGCAAGAACGAGGAAGAAGAGAGATCAATTCTCCTCCCAAATTCTCTGAAATTCTAGTGCCTAGCTCTCAATGAAGTCTCAAAAATCAAAAGAAGGTTTAAAAGTCAAACGTAAAGAAAAGCTCCAAAAGTCCTAATTACATCAAACTATCTCCTATTTATATACTTTCTATTCTTGGATTTTGGAATTTGGATGGGCTTTTGATTTGGTGAAGAATTGAATTAAATTGGATTTTTTTATCCAATTTCCGCCCATGAGAAAAGTGGCTTCCAGGAGGCTGCCCTGCCCTTGTGGAGGGCAGGGCAGGAAATGGTGTGTGCGGCCCTTGTGCGTGTGTGTTGGTGCGTGTGGTGCTGCAGGATGCTGCCCTGCCCTTGTGGAGGGCAGGGCAATGTGCCAAAGGTGAAATCCCACGTTTGAAACTCGGTGGAGGCACATGTTGCTCCTTTTTCTTTGGTTTTCTTGGCCCCAAAGTAATGCTTAGTTCCTTGTTTCCTCATGGTGCCGTGTTCGATCCTGGGAGATTGAAAACAAGCTTGTGAGTAGCGCTCCCCCACTCCCCCTTGCTCATGAGTTCGAACCTTGTGGCAAGCATTGGTAAGCTTTTTCCTTGAATTTATTTCTTTGATGAGCCCGATATTGCCCTTGAGGAGGGCAGGGCAGAGTTTTTACTCCCTTTGGTCCTTGGCATCAAATTCTGCTCTGCCCTTGTTGTGGGCAGGGCAGTGATGCTTTTCATGGTTTGGCTCATTATGTTGCTCTCTTGGAGGGCAGTGTTTGCTTCCTCCTTCTATGCGCCACATTCCTTCTTTCCTTGGGCCACGCTTTCATAAGCCACGTTTTTCCTCTTTTCTTCCTTTCTTCACCTACAAGAAACCAAA
>NC_029777.3:44588567-44589101 GCF_000817695.3 Arachis duranensis | reverse complement strand
AAGATGCAAGAAAGTGCATAAAGACTAATAAAACAAGTGAAATTAGCTTGAAAAATGGGTATATGATGACTTGTCATCACCTAATAAAACACAAAATAACAATAAAATAAAAATTAGATAAATAAAATTGGGTTGCCTCCCAACAAGCGCTTCTTTAATGTCAATAGCTTGACAGTGGCTCTCATGGAGCCACAAAGGTGATCAGGTCAATGTTGTATAGTCCCAACACCAAATTTAGAGTTTGGATATGGGATCTTGACATCAAACTTAGAGTTTGGTTGTGGCCTCCCAACACCAAACTTAGAGTTTGACTGTGGGGGCTCTTCTTGACTCTGAACTGAGAGAAGCTCTTTGTGCTCACTCTCTTTTGTCACAGAGGGATGGCCATGTGCCTTAAACACAAGGTAGTCCCCATTCAATTGAAGGACTAGTTCACCTCTGTTGACATCTATCACAGCTCCTGCTGTGGCTAGGAAAGGCCTTCCAAGGATGATGCAATCATCCTCTTCCTTCCTAGTGTCTAAGATTATGAAA
>NC_029777.3:44573782-44587405 GCF_000817695.3 Arachis duranensis | reverse complement strand
AGGCTATCCTTGGGTTGTGAATCCAACCATATTCTAGCTCTGTCTCTTACAGCAAATGGGAAAAGCATGAGTCTGTAGACTTCAGGGTCAACTCCATTCGTCTTTACAGTCTCACATATCTGCAAGAACTCAGTTAAAAACTGATAAGGATCTTCAGATGGAAGTCCATAAAACTTGCAGTTTTGTTGCATTAAGGCAACTAGCTGAGGTTTCAGCTCAAAGTTGTTGGCTCCAATGGCAGGAATGGAGATGCTTCTTCCATCAAATTTCGACGTTGGCTTTGTGAAGTCACCAAGCATTCTCCTTGCATTATTATTATTTTCGACTGCCATCTCCTTCTCTTGTTCTAATATTTCTGAAAGGTTACCTTTAGATTGTTGTAACTTAGTTTCTCTTAATTTTCTCTTCAGAGTCCTTTCAGGTTCTGGATCAATTTCAACAAGAGTGCCTTTTTCCTTGTTCCTGCTCATATGAAAGAGAAGAAAACAAGAAAAAGAAAGAGGAATCCTCTATGTCACAGTATAGAGATTCCTTTATGTTAGTAGAAGTAGAAAGGGGAGAAGAGTGAAGGAGAATAGGTTCGGATTTTTAGATGAAGAGAGGTGAAGAGAAGTGTTAGTAAATAAATAATAAACGGAATAAGAAAAGAGAGGGGAATTTCAAAAATAATTTTGAAAAAGGGGTTAGTAATTTTTGAAAATTAGAGAGGGAAAAGTAGTTAGGTGGTTTTGAAAAAGATAAGAAACAAACAAAAAGTCAAAGAGTTAGTCGAAAAAGATATTAAAATCAAATTTGAAAAGATAAGAAGATAAGAGGTTAGATAAGATATTTTGAAATCAAATTTTGAAAAAGATAAAATTTTTGAAAAAGATAAGATAAAAGATAAAAAGATTTGTTTGAAAAAGATTTAATTTTTAAAATTACTTAACTAACAAGAAACCAAGAGAGAAGATTCTAAAACTTAAAGATTGAACCTTTCTTAACAAGCAAGTAACAAACTTCAAATTTTTTAATCAATCACATTAATTGTTAGCTAATTTTTGAAAATATGATATAAAGATAAGAAAAAGATTTTGAAAAAATTTTTTGAAATTTTCGAAAAAGAGGAAAAATTGGAAAAGATATGATTTTTGAAAAAAGATTTTGAAAAGATAAGATTTTTAAAATTGAAAATTTGACTTGACTTGTAAGAAACAACTAATTTTGAAAATTTTTGACTAAGTCAACTCAAATTTTCGAAAATTTGGAGAGAAATAAGGAAAAGATATTTTTTTGATTTTTTTGAATTTTTAATGATGAGAGAGAAAAACACAAAAATGACCCAAAACATAAAAATTTTGGATCAAAACACAAGATGCATGCAAGAACACTATGAATGTCAAGATGAACACCAAGAACACTTTGAAGATCATGATGAACATCAAGAACACATTTTTGAAAAATTTTTTATGCAAAGAAAACATGCAAGACACCAAACTTAGAAATCTTTAATGCATGGACTCTAACAAACAAAAAATGCATATGAAAAACAATAAACAACACAAAACAAGAAAACATCAAGATCAAACAAGAGGACTTACCAAGAACAACTTGAAGATCATGAAGAACACTATGAATGCATGAATTTTCAAAAAATGCAAGAAAAAAATTTTAAAGCATGCAATTGACACCAAACTTAAAAATTAACTCAAGACTCAGACACGAACACAAATATTTTTGATTTTTATGATTTTCTAATTTTTTGGATTTTTATTAATTTTTTCAAAAATATTTTTGGAAAAAACGAAAAAGAAAAGAAAAATTTTGAAAAAGTTTTTGAAAAGAAAATTACCTAATCTGAGCAACAAGATGAACCGTCAGTTGTCCATACTCGAACAATCCCCGGCAACAGCGCCAAAAACTTGGTGGACGAAATTGTGATACAAGAGTTCCAGGCACTGTTAGAGAAGTTCACAACTCCGTTCAACTTAACCAGCAAGTGTACTGGGTCATCCAAGTAATACCTTACGTGAGTAAGGATCGATCCCACAGAGATTGTTGGTATGAAGCAAGCTATGGTCACATTGTAAATCTCAGTTAAGTGGATTCATAGGGTCAAATGTAATTGGATTAGATATTTAAAAGATAAATAAAATAAAAGGGATAGAAATACTTGTGTAAATCAATAGTGGGAATTTCAGATAGGTGTGTGGAGATGCTAGAATCCTTTCGAATCTCTACTTTCTTATTGCTTTCATCCAATTCTTCTCACTATTTTCCATGGCAAGCTGTATGTAGGGCATCACCATCATCAATGGCTACTTTTAATCCTCTCGGGAAAATGGTCCTATGCGCTGTCACTGCACGGCTAATCGTCTGGAGGCATCACCCTTGTTGATGGCTACATCCCATCCTCTTAGTGAAAATGGTCCAAATGCTCTGTCACAGCACGGGTAATCATCTGTTGGTTCTCAATCAGGTTGGAGTAGAATCCATTGATTCTTTTGCGTTTGTCATCACGCCCAGCCTTCAGGAAGGAATACCACAGACAAGGTTAGACTTTCCGGATCCCCATGAATGCCGCCATCTATCTAGCTTATACCACGAAGATTCTGTTGGGGAATCTAAGAGATATGCGCCCGGCCTAGAGTAGAACGGAAGTGGTTGTCAGTCACGCGCGTTCATAGGTAAGAATGATGATGAGTGTCACGGATCATCACATTCATCAAAGTGTTGTGCAACGTATATCTTGGAATAAGAATAAAAGAGAATTGAATAGAAAGTAATAGTACTTGTATTGAAACTTGAGGTATAGCAGAGCTCTACACCCTTAATCTATGGTGTGCAGAAATTCCACTGTTGAAAATATATAAGTGAAAGGTTCAGGCATGGCCGAATGGCCAGCCCCCCTAGTCTAAGGACTAGGCGTCCAGAGATGCTAATACACTAGTAAAAAGTCCTATTTATAATAAACAAGCTACTAGGGTTTACATGAGTAAGTAATTGATGCATAAATCCACTTCCGGGGTCCACTTGGTGTATGTTTGGGCTGAGCTTGATCTATCCACGAGCTGAGGCTTTTCTTGGAGTTGAACGCCAAGTTATAACGTGTTTTGGGCGTTCAACTCCGGATCATGACGTGTTTCTGGCGTTTAACTCTAGATAGCAGCATGTACTTGGCGTTCAACGCCAAGTTACATCGTCAATTTCCGAATAAAGTATGGACTATTATATATTGCTGGAAAGCTCTGGATGTCTACTTTCTAACGCCGTTGAGAACGCGCCATGTGGAGTTTTGTAGCTCCAGAAAATCCATTTCGAGTGCAGGGAGGTCAGATTCCAACAGCATCAGCAGTCCTTTTGTCAGCCTTTTTCAGAGTTTTGCTCAAGTCCCTCAATTTCAGCCAGAAATTACCTGAAATCACAGAAAAACACACAAATTCATAGTAAAGTCTAGAAATGTGAATTTAACATAAAAACTAATGAAAACATCCCTAAAAGTAGCTTGAACTTACTAAAAACTACCTAAAAACAATGCAAAAAAGCGTATAAATTATCCGCTCATCAAGAGTATCAGTGCCACGACTAACATTATTCAACCATGTGTAATAGAATGACGATATGTCAGTTAAAAATATGTAGCATATCAATGTGGACGATAATGGCACATATCATAATATTATTTGTATCAGTGTCACTAGATATCATTATTACAAACGATTCAGATTGTAGTGAGGTGTACATATCATCGGCTATGGAAAATGGGATTTTTTTTATCACAATTAACAAGCAAATTAAATGACAAAAAAATTAAAGAAGCATGCAAGAAATTAAACAAAAATCAAGTAAAGCCATGAAAAGGAGATTCAAATGCTAAAAAGGGTATTGGCAAGGGTTGAGAGTCCAGGTTTCTTATCCTAGTCATTGACTACAAACATGACAATTATGAAGAGTTAATCACAAGTAGTCAACCTTTATACATTGAAGAAAGTCAAATAGGCATAATTGATCTTAATCCACAAATCCTAACCAACTCACTAATTAGCTTAGTGAAAGACTAGCGTTAGTGGAAACAAAATCAATTAACAACCCTAAATTAAACCTTGTGCCGGTTCAACTCATTTATAAGGTTGAAGAACGAAGATACATTTTAGAATAGAGAATCAAACACGAATTGAGATAGAACAATAATACTTTTATTAATCCATAAAACTCAGCAGAGCTCCTTCCTTTAACCTAGGAGGTTTAGAGACTCATACTGATAGAAAATACAATCAAAGGTTTGAAAGATAATGGGGGAGGAAGAAGATCCTAAACATGGGTGATCTTCTCCTATATATACTAATATAATGACTAAGGATTACAGAAATATGATAGATTAGACTTAGGAGTGCATAAATCCACTTTTAGGGCCCACTTGGTGAGTGTTTGGGCTGAGCTTGAGTGTTTCCCACGTGCTAATGTCCCTTAGGGGCGTGAACTCTAGTTGCTCCCTTGTGGGTGCTGGACGCCAGGAATGGGGCTAGCATTTTAGGCCTTCAATTCTGAAACAAAGAATAGACTATTATATATTTCTAAAAATCCATGAATTTTAGCTTTCCATAGCCGTTGAGAGCACGTCATTTGGACTTCTATAGCTCCAAAAAAGCTCCTTCGAGTGCAGAGGTCAGATCTTGACAACATCTGCAGTCTTTTCTCTGCTTCTGAATCAGACTTCTGCTCAAGCTCTGCAATTTCAGCCAGAAAATACCTGAAATTACCATAAAACACACAAAATCAAAGTAGAATCGAAAAATATGAATTTTGCAGTAAAACCTATGAAAATATAATAAAACTTAAATAAAACATAATAAAAACTATACGAAAACAATGCCAAAAAGTTTATAAAATATCCGCTCATCAGAACACAAAACTTAAACTGTTGCTTGTCCCCAAGCAACCAAAAACAAAATAGGATAAAAAGAAATATAAAGATGTAGTAAATTTCAGAGTTCTCAATGAGGCTCAGTTTCAAATCGGGACTAGTAGCTTTTCGCTTCTGAATAGTTTTGGCATCTCATTATCCATTGAAGCTCATAATGATTGGCATCTTTAGGAACTTAGAATCCAAGTGATATTATTGATTCTCCTATTAAGTTTGTTTTGATTCTTGAACATAGCTTTTAGAGTATTGGCCGTGACCCTAAGCACTTTGTTTTCCAGTATTACCACCGGATACATAAATGCCACATACACTTAACTGGGTGAACCCTTTCGGATTGTGACTCAGCTTTGCTAGAATCTCTAGTCAGTAGTGTCCAGAGTTCTTAAGCACAATCTTTGATTTGGACCACGACTTTAACTGCTCAGTCTCAAGTTTTTCACTTGACACCTTTACAGCACAAGCATATAGTTAGGGTAGCAGCTCAATTGAACTGCCTATGCTAAGATTTCTCTTTTAGGTCATCCTAACCATTGATGCTCAAAGCCTTGGATCCTTACTCTTGCCTTTTGGTTTAAAGGTTACTGGCTTTTCGCTCTTGCCTTTTAGTTTAAAGAGCTATTGACTTTTTCTGCTTTTTAATTCTATTTCTGCTTGGTTTTTTTTCGCATATGTTTTTCTTTTATTACTTTTTGCTGCTTTTTCTTGCTTTAAGAATCAATTTTAGGATCTTTCGGATCACTAATAATACTTCACTTTTATCCTCATTCTTTCAAGAGCCAACATTCTTTAACTCCAATATCAAATATGCACTGTTTATTCATACATTCAGAAAACAAAAGCAATGCCACCACATCACATAATTGAACTATTCCTAATATAAAACTTGAAACTCATGCATCTTAATTCTATTTTTCAAATAAAATAATTTTTCTTTTAAGCAAGGTGAAAGATGCATAGGATAATTCATAGCTTTAAGACATAATGACAGATGATCATGCACTAGAAACATGCAACAAAACAAAATACATGGAAAATATAAAAATATAAGCAATAGGGTAGTAAAGGAAACGAATCCACCTTAGTGATGGCGGCTACTCCTTCTTTTGGAGGATCCAATGGAGTGCTTGATCTCCTTTATGTCACTCCCCTGCCTCTGTTGATGTTCCATCCTTATTTGATCTATGTTCGAGCTCAATTCTCCAAGAGAAGTGTGCAATTTATCCCAAATTTTTTTATTGTGGAGGAAAATACATCCTTGAGGCATCTTAGGGATTTTTTGTTGAGGCGGATCCACATGCTCTTGCTGTAGTCCATGTGCCGGTTCTCTAACATGCTCCATCCTTCTTTTAGTGTTGGGCTTGTCCTAAGGTTTCAGCAGTATTTGGTGCCATACTTAAGAGTGGTAGAAGTAAAAAAAGCAAAGCTTTTGCAAAATCAAAGTTAGGATTTTTGCTCTTCCTCGAGCAAATATGAACAATTGGGAATGAGAGAGTTAGGTGGGGTAGGTAGAGTTTTTGTGGGACCCACTGGTCCTAGAAGGCTAAGGAATTCGAATTCCCTGCCCCCTTGTGGGCGTTGAATGCCTGATGAAGGGAAAATTGATGGTATAGAATTTCACAATAAATTCTCGTTGCAAGTATATTTTCTAAAACAACAAATAATCATTTCATGCAAAAACTTATTTGTCACAAGTAACAAACCCCAATAAAATAACCGAAGTATTAAAACCTCAGGTCGTCTCTCAAAGGAATTGCAGGGAAATATTCTTGTTATTGGTTATGGGATAAATATTTTGGGGTTTTGAATAAGGGACAAGAAAGATACAGGACAAGAAAGTAAATGAAGCTCAAATGTAAAAAGCTCTTGGCAATGAGTGAAAATTAGAAGTCCTATCCTCATTATCATCATCAATTGTGATAAGAATTATCCATTGCTCCACTTAGTTAATCTCTAACTATGAAGGAAAGTCAAGTGGATATAATCAACTTGAGTCCACAAGTCCTAGTCAAATCATAGTGAAAGACTAGCTTTAGTGAAATCCAAGTCAACCAGCAACTTCCGATTATCAATCAACAAGAGAGTTTGATAACTCAAGAGTCTCCAATTACTCAACACAAACCAAGAGAAGATAAATCTAAGCTATGACTAAAAGAGCCATTTCAACAAACATATAAAAGACAACAAAGGTAAACATCGTAAATTGCAAGAATTAAAAGAATCTACAACTACAAAAAGAAATAGATCAACAATAGAAAACCAAAACAATTATGAAAGAACAAAGAAATCATAAATTTCATTGAAAGGAAAAGGAGATCTACAAAAGAATTCATAAACTACAACTAATACAAAGGAACTATAAGAGAAGTAGAATGCTACAACTACAAGAGAACAATTAAAGATGAAAAAGGAAAATTAAAGCAAAAGAGAAAAGGTAGATCTAGATCTAAACAAAGAACCCTCTAGAAACTAACTAAAGCATCATCACACTTAGAATTTAGCACGGTCCTCCGTGCTACCAACAATGCGCAAAGGATGGTCGAGACCGGAACCTTGACTACCCCTCCATCAGAGCTTCCATACTTGGGTTTGAGGTGGATGTAAATATTTTGGGTTCCTCCATGCTAGGGGTAACACAACACAGAAGCTTCTTGTTGTAAGTGTATCGGCGTTGGTTACGCTGCCCATATCTATCAATCTTCCGGTGTAGATCTTCTATCCTTTGATGGGTGGATCTTTGCTGTGGTGGTGACGATGAGGTGGAAGGAATAGTAGATGGAAGGGCTATGTCAAGGCTTGGGTTGTTCATGGGAAGATGTAAGTATTTTTCGCTTGGGACCACATCGCCCTTAGTTAGAATGAGAGCCTTCGTGTCCATGTCTTCCCAAGGAACACCCGCAGTAGCAACTAAATCGGATACCAATGCTGGAAATGGAAAATTACCACGGGCGTGGACTTGACCCATCGCTTGCTTAACAAGAGGCGGAAGTTCATCGGTCTTTCCGTAAGAACACACCAAACAAGCAAAGTGAGATCTGCCATAAAGGACAACTTCTGGGTGCTAGGTAGCACATAGTGGGATAGGATCTGGGCCCAAGCTCTAGCTTCTACAGTGAGGAAACATGCGTCAATGCACTTGGGTCTCATCCTGAGTCGACCATGGATCTAAAATGCCTCTGATTCAACAATTACTCGGAGGATCGAGTCCCAATCAAACCCAAACTTTTCTCGCTGATGTAAGTCCTCTTGGTAGCCATCCATGTCACTTGGTATTGGTAAGACATTAAGCACTTGCTGAATAGCCTCTTCTGAAACTGATACTTGCTTTCGACGCACGTATACCAATTGAAGAGAGGGAAGATAGTAGTTAGTGTAGAATTCTACCACCCATGAGAGGTTGACCTCTTGTGGTTTTCTCAGAAGAAGCTCCCATCATCGCCGTTCAATGCGGGGTAGAATACAAGGAGCAACCCTGTCCGGCGGAGCGAGTAGATGCTCAGCATGATAGTTCCTCTCAACCATGGCGGGAAACACAAGTTCACAGAAGCGGTTGGGAAACCTTGAAGAATCCTTTGCCGGTTTGCTCTTCTCATTTTCATCAATAGGAGTGATGAGCGGATATTTTATATGCTTTTGGGGTAATTTAATGTAGATTTTAGCATGTTTTAATTAGTTTTTAGTAGAATTTTATTATTTTTTAAGCAAAAATCATATTTCTGGATTTTACTATGAGTTTTTGTGTTTTTCTGCAATTTCAGATATTTTCTGGCTGAAATTGAGGGAGCTGAGAAAAAATCTGATTTAGGCTGAAAAAGGACTGCTGATGCTGTTGGATTCTGACCTCCCTGCACTCGGAATGGAGTTTTTGGAGCTACAGAAGTCCAATTGGCGCTCTCTCAATTGGGTTGGAAATTAGACATTCAGGGCTTTCCATCAATATATAATAGTTCATACTTTGCATGAAGATAGACGACGTAAACTGGCGTTCAATGCCAGTTCCATGTTGCAGTCTGGCGTTCAGCGCCAGAAACAGGTTACAAGTTGGAGTTCAACGCCAGAAACAGGTTACAACCTGGCGTTCAACTCCAGAAACAGCCCAGGCACGTGAAAAGCTTAAGTCTCAGCCCCAGCACACACCAAGTGGGCCCCAGAAGTGGATTTTTGCACCAATTATCTTAGTTTACTTATTTTTTGTAAACCTAGGTTATTAGTTTAGTATTTAAACAACTTTTAGAGACTTATTTTGGATCTCATGACATTTTTAGATCTGAATTTTATACTCTTTGATGGCATGAGTCTCTAAACTCCATTGTTGGGGGTGAGGAGCTCTGCAGCGTCTCGATGAATTAATGCAATTATTTCTATTTTTCCATTCAAACATGCGTGTTCCTATCTAAGATGTTCATTCGCGCGTAACTATGGAGAAGGTGGTGATTCGTGACACTCATCACCTTCCTCAATCCATGAACGTGTGTCTGACAACCACCTCCGTTCTACATCCGATTGAATAAGTATCTATTAGATTTCTTAATCAGAATCTTCGTGGTATAAGCTAGAATTGATGGCGGCATTCATGAGAATCCGGAAAGTCTAAACCTTGTCTGTGGTATTCCGAGTAGAATTCTGGGATTGGATGACTGTGACGAGCTTCAAACTCGCGAGTGTTGGGCGTGATGACAAACACAAAAGAATCAATGGATTCTATTCTGACATGATCGAGAACCAACAGCTGGTTAGCCGTGCTGTGACAGAGCATTTGGACCATTTTCACTGAGAAGATGGGAAGTAGCCATTGACAACGGTGATGCCCTACATACAACTTGCCATGGAAGGAGCCTTGCATTTACGAAAGTGAGAAAGCATTATGTTACAGGAATTCAGAAGACAAAGCATCTCCAAAACTCCAACATATTCTCCATTATTGCACAACAAGTAATTATTTCATGCTCTTATTTTTTAGTAATTCAAACTGATAATTATAATTGATCTGCTGACTAAGAATAATAAAATAACCATAGCTTGCTTCAAGCCAACAATCTCCGTGGGATCAACCCTTACTCACGTAAGGTATTACTTGGATGACCCAGTGCACTTGCTGGTTAGTTGTGCGATTTCCTTTTAAATTTTCGAATTTGTGTTCTTTGATCTTTAAGTTGTTCTTGTTTATTTTTCTTGTTTGATTTTTAGTTTTTCTTGTTCTGTGTCGTTTCTTGTTTTTCGTGTTCTTTTCCAAAGCATTAGTCTTCCAATATATATATATATATATATATATACCTCTTCAAAACAAGTGTTACCTTTACTACCCAATTGGCTAGAGCGTTGGTCTATGTTCTTGGTGATTGGGTATCTTCTTTTTAAAATCTTTTTCAAAAATAATTTTTCTTTGATTGAATCTTGTGCCAAACTTTAAGTTTGGTGTTTTATTGTTAATCTTTTTATAATTTTCGAAAATTTTATTGAAGTTTTCTAAAAATTTTAAGTTTGGTGTTCTTTCTTTTGTTCTTATTGTTCTTGTGAATCTTGAAAGTGTTCTTGAGTCTTCTTTGTGTTCTGATCTTAAAATTTTTAATTTTGGTGTTCCTTGGTGTTTTTCCTCCAAAATTTTCGAAAATAATGAGGATTAGATCTAAAAATTTTAAGTCTTGTGTCTTTTGTGTGTTTTTCTCTTTCATCGAAAAATTCAAAATTCAAAAAAATATCTTCTCTAACTATTTTTAAGCCACAATTTCAAATTTTTTTATATAAAAATTCAGATTTCAATTTCAAAAATATCCTAACCACTTTCTCTCTCCTCATTTTTTCAAAAGTTTTCAAAAATAATAATAATAATAATAATAATAATAATAATAACAATAATTTTTATTTTTATTTTTATTTTTTTATTTCAGAAACTTATTTCTTTTTATTTATTATTTTAGTTTTTATTTTATTTTATTTTGTTATTTCGGAAAATCATTTTTTTTATATAATAAAATAAATAAAATTTAAATCCACATTACCTTCTTTACTCCAACATGGACCTAAGTAGAAATGAACAGTCCAGAAGGACTCTGGGGTCATATGCTAACCCCACTACTGCTTCATATGGGAGTAGTATCTATATACCCTCCATCGGAGTCAGTAGTTTTGAGTTGAATCCGCAGCTCATCATCATTGTGCAGAAAAATTGCTAGTATTCTGGTCTTCCACAGGAAGAACCTATAGAGTTTCTGGCACAGTTTTTACAAATTGCTGACACAGTACATGATAAGGAGGTAGATCAGGATGTCTACAGGCTATTACTGTTCCCATTTGCTGTAAACGACCAAGCTAAGAGGTGGTTAAATAACCAACCTAAGGACAGCATAATGACATGGAAACAGCTGTCAGAAAAATTCCTGAATCGCTATTTTCCTCCAAAACGGATGACACAGCTAAGGCTGAGCATCCAAGACTTCAAACAAGGAGACAATGAATCTCTTTATGATGCCTGAGAGAGATACAGAGAGATGCTAAGAAAATGCCCCTCTGAAATATTTTCAGAGTGGGTGCAGCTAGACATCTTCTACTATGGACTTATAGAAAGAGCTCAGATTTCTCTAGACCACTCAGCTGGTGGATCTATACACATGAGAAAGACAATAGAAGAAGCTCAAGAGCTCATTGATACAGTTGCCAGAAATCAGCATCTGTACCTAAGCAGTGAACCTTCCATGAAAGAAGAGGTTAAAACAGTAACTGCTGAACTGAGTCCTACAGAACAAGTTACTGAATTCAATCAGCAATTGGATTTTCTAACAAAACAGCTAGCCGAATTCAAGGAAAGACTACAAGAAACAAGAATGGCTAATATGAATATGGAAGTACAGTTGAAGCAAACAGAACAGCAGTTATCAAAACAAATAACAGAAGAGTGCCAAGCAGTTCAATTAAGAAGTGGGAAAATATTAAATACCTCACTTCAAGATAGCAGGAAGCCAAAAAATGAGCAAACTAACCAAAATCTCTTTGAGGACAGTAAGATCCCAGAGAGGAATAATTCTGGTGCTCAAACGCCAGAGAGTGGGTGGAAAGCTGGTGTTGAACGCCCAAACCATGCTCTGTGATGCCAGGGCATCTTGGCTAGTTTTACTAGCCATTTTTTGTATGCTTTAGGATGGTTTCATGCATTTTCTTAGGAAATAAGCAAGTATTTAGTTGAAAATGCAATCATACCATGATTCAAGCAAACATTGTGAATTTTGAATGATTTCATGAGAATTATGCATGAATTGAATGATAAATTGGATGATGCATGATCCCATGATTAGGAGAAAGAATTTGATGCACTTTGTTTGATTGATTTCAGGTAACAAGAAGCAGAGAAGAGCCACGTTAGTGGCTACGTTAGTGCCACTAACTTGGCCATTAACGTGGAAGAAAAGAGAAGCCCCAATGTTGGTGAGAAAGTTAGTGGCATTAACTTTTAAGAAGGAGAGCATGCAACGTTAGTGGAAAAGGTGATCTCCACTAATGTTTGTGAAGCAAAAAGACCCACGTTAACAGCCACGTTAACTACATTAACGTGGAAATTAACGTGGAAGGAAAGGGAGATGCCAACGTTAGTGGAAAAGGTGATCTCCACTAACGTTTGCGAAGCAAAAAGACCTACGTTAACAGCCACGTTAACTACAAACAAGAATAACTTGAGCCACAAAACTCCAAATGAGGTGATTCCAATAGTATTGGAAAGTAGGATTCCAGAGCTTTCCAAGCATATATGAAACTACATGGTGGACACTAAATTTGAGGGAGAAAACCTGCCCTGAAAGTGCAAAGATGAACATGGTATCAACCTGTAGTAAGGCCAACTGACCTCTTCACCTTCCAAGTAGTGTAACTCGAGATGTAGAGCTCCAAATGATGCGCTTCCAAAGGCGTTCGAAATTAGACATCCAGAGCTTTCCAACAATATATAATAGTATGGAGTGGACAATAGCGTTATCGTGACTCACGTTTTCCAGTAACGCTAGCGACTGTGCCAGCGACCTTGTTCACTTCAAAGAAGCATAACTTGAGTTACAAAGGTTCAATTGAGGTGATTCCAGTTGCGTTAGAAAGCTTACATTTAGAGATTTCCAAAGATATATAATAGTTTATAGTGGGCATGAAATTGGAGCACAAAGAAGAGGCATCTTTTAAGCCCCAAAAACACCAACTGGTAACAAGTGCAACGTTAGCCACAATAACTTTGGCACTAATGCCACACTTGTAGCATTAGTGTGGCTAACGGTAGCACTAACTTTAGCACCTGGACCTCAACTTGATTCACTTCTCTTTCAAGGAACACCCAACCTCAAGGAAGCAAGCTGGTGCGCGAAATTGTGATCAATACTTTTCACAAATCAAATAATCCCCGGTAATGAATCCAAAAACTTGGTGTTCAATACCATGGCATAAACACAACTTCGCACAACTAACCAGCAAGTGTACTGGGTCATCCAAGTAATAAACCTTATGCGAGTAAGGGTCGATCCCACAGAGATTGTTGGTATGAAGCAAGCTATGGTCACCTTGTAAATCTCAGTCAGGCAAACTCAAATGGGTATGGTGATAAACGCATAAAACATAAAGGTAAAGATAGAGATACTTATGTAATTCATTGGTAGGAACTTCAGATAAGCGTATGAAGATGCCTTCCCTTCCGTCACTCTGCTTTCCTACTGTCTTCATCCAATCCTTCTTCCTCCTTTCCATGGCAAGCT
>NC_029777.3:44567881-44568943 GCF_000817695.3 Arachis duranensis | reverse complement strand
AATTTTAACTAAAAACTAATAAAAATAGGATAAAAACTAACTAAAACATACTAAAAGCATACTAAAAACAATGCCAAAAAGCGTATAAATTATCCGCTCATCACAACACCAAACTTAAATTGTTGCTTGTCCTCAAGCAACTGAAAATCAAATAGGATAAAAAGAAGAGAATATGCAATGAATTCCAAAAACATCTATGATGATCAGTATTAATTAGATGAGCGGGGCTTTTAGCTTTTTGCCTCTGAATAGTTTTGGCATCTCACTCTATCCTTTGAAATTCAGAATGATTGGCTTCTTTAGGAATTCAGAATCCAGATAGTGTTATTGATTCTCCTAGTAAAGTATGATGATTGTTGAACATAGCTCCTTATTGAGTCTTGGCCGTGGCCCAAAGCACTCTGTCTTCCAGTATTACCACCGGATACATACATGCCACAGACACATAATTGGGTGAACCTTTTCAGATTGTGACTCAGCTTTGCTAGAGTCCCCAACTAGAGGTGTCCAGGGTTCTTAAGCACACTCTTTTTGCCTTGGATCACAACTTTATTCCTTTCTTTTCTATTTTTTTTTTCGAAAAAATTTTTTTTTCATTGCTTTTTCTTGCTTCAAGAATCATTTTAATGATTTTTCAGATCCTCAGTAACATGTCTCCTTTTTCATCATTCTTTCAAGATCCAACATTCATGAACCACAAATTCAAAAGACATATGCACTGTTTAAGCATACATTCAGAAAACAAAAATATTGCCACCACATCAAAATAATTAAACTGTTATAAAATTCAAAATTCATGCAATTCTTTTCTTTTTCAATTAAGCACGTTTTTTTATTCAAGAAAGGTGATGGATTCATAGGACATTCATAACTTGAAGGCATAGACACTAAGACACTAATGATCACAAGACACAAACATAAACAAACAGAAGCATTAATTTTCGAAAAACAGGAAAATAAAGAACAAGGAAATTAAAGAACGGGTCCACCTTAGTGATGGCGGCTCTTTCTTCCTCTTGAAGATCCTATGGAGTACTTGAGCTCCTCAATGTCTCTTCCTTG
>NC_029777.3:44562210-44564540 GCF_000817695.3 Arachis duranensis | reverse complement strand
CAAAGTAACATTGTTCCCTCTTTTATCAAATCTAGTAATTTCACTTTTAATCCAAATAATCTTTGTTGACATCCTGACTAAGATTAATAAAATAAATATTGATTGCTTCAAACCAATAATCTCTGTGGATTCGACCCTTACTCACGTAAGGTATTACTTGGACGACCCAGTACACTTGCTGGTCAGTTGAACGGAATTGTGCAAGTAATCAGTTAGTTAAATTAGTTCTCCTTGGCACATGCCAAGGAGCCATTAATTAAGGATCACAATTTCGTCCACCAAGTTTTTGGCGCCGTTGCCGGGGATTATTGAGTTTGGACAATTGAAGGTTTATTTTATTTCTTAGATTAGGAATAATTTATTTTTTATTTTTATTGTTATAGAGTCATTAAATCAATATTGATAGGATAGTTTCTTTTCAAAAATATTATTTTTCTTAATTAAGTGTTAATTTTCGTGAGTTTTAGTGTCTTGTTCTAAGTTTGGTGTCAATTGCATGTCTAATATTTTTCTTTAAAATTTCCGACTTGTGATTTTTGTTCTTCATTGATCTTCAAGTTGTTCTTGCTTATTTTTCTTGTTTGATCTTGAGTTTTTCTTGCTTTGTGTCTTTTCTTGTTTTACTTGTGTTCCTTTTAAAGCATTAATTGGAACATCTGCATCAAGTGTCATATTTATTCCCATTTGGCTAGAATAGAAGGGTCATATTCTTGATAAGGGAGCACCAATACTTTTGAAAATCTTTTTCAAAAATATTTTTTTCTTGATTTAATCTTGTGCCAAACTCTAAGTTTGGTGTTTTATTGTTAATCTTTTTATAATTTTCGAAAATTTATTTTGATTTTCTAAAAATTTTAAGTTTGGTGTTCTTCCTTTTGTTCTTGGTGTTTTTGTGAATCTTCAAGGTGTTCTTGAGTTTTTCTTGTATCTTGATCTTAAAATTTTTAAGTTTGGTGTTCCTTGGTGTTTTCCCTCCAAAAATTTTTGAAAAATAAGGAGCATTAGATCTAAAAATTCTAAGTCTTGTGTCTTTTGTGTGTTTTTCTCTTTCATCATAAAATTCAAAATTCAAAAATTTTAAATTTTCTAACTAATTTTGAACCACTTTTTCGAAATTTTTATATAAATTTCAGATTTTAATTTCAATTTTTTTCGAAAACTTTTCAAAAAAAAAAAATAAATAAAAAAAAATATTTCTAACTTCTTTTTATATATTCCATTTTTATTTATTCTACTACTATAAAATAAATAACAGCAACATACATACCATCTCTTTTATTCCATCATGGAAGAAAGTATGAATGGACAGTCCAAGAGGACTTTGGGGTCATATGCTAACCCCACTACTACTTCATATGGGAGTAGTATCTGTATACCCTCCATTGGTGGAAAGTGCATCCCTTGAGGCATCTCAGGGATCTCATGATGAGTGGGGTCTCTTGTGTGCTCCATCCTTTTCTTAGTGATGAGCTTGAGGTCATCCCTTCTCAATTGAACCGGCTTTCCTCTTGAATCTCTCTTCCATTGGGCGCCCTCTTCACAAATGTCTATGAGGACTTGGTCCAACCTTTGATCAAAGTTGACCCTTTTTGAGGTTGAAAGGGATCTTGGGGATCACCTTCTTCAAGGCCAAAACTTTATAGAAGTGGTCTTGATGCACCCTTGAGATGAATCTCTCCATCTCCCATGACTCGGAGGTGGAAGCTTTGCCTTCCCTTTCCTCTTTCTAGAGGTTTCTCCGGCCTTGGATGCCATAAATGGTTATGGAAAAACAAAAAGCAATGCTTTTACCACACCAAACTTAAAATGTTAGCTCGTCCTCGAGCAAACGAAGAAAGAAGAGAGTAGAAGAAGAAGAAATGAGGAAGAAGGGAATGGCTTTGTGTTCGGCCAAAGGGGGGAGAAGTGGTGTTTAGGTTGTGTGAAAATGAAGGAGTGAAGGAGGGTTTATATAGGAGTGGGGAAGGGATGAGGGTTCGGTCATGTATGGGAGGGTTTGGGTGGGAAAGTGGTTTAAATTTGAATGGTGAGGTAGGTGGGGTTTTATGAAGGATGGATGTGAGTGGTGAAGAGAAAGATGGGATTTGATAGGTGAAGGGTTTTTGGGGAAGAGGTATTGAGGTGATTGGTGGATGGGGAAGAAGAGAGAGAGAGTGGTAGGGTAGGTGGGGATCCTCTGGGGTCCACAGATCCGGAAGTGTCAAGGAAAAGTCATCCCTGCACCAAATGGCAAACAAAATCTCGTTTTTTGCCAATTCTGGCGTTAAACGCCGGGCTGGTGCCCATTTCTGGCGTTTAACGCCAGCTTCTTGCCCTTTTCTGGCGTTTAA
>NC_029777.3:44561729-44562110 GCF_000817695.3 Arachis duranensis | reverse complement strand
TTATTGGTTTTTAGGCAAAAATCATATTTCTGGACTTTACTATGAGTTTGTGTGTTTTTCTGTGATTTCAGGTATTTTCTGACTGTAATTGAGGGAGCTGAGCAAAAATCTGACTTAGGCTGAAAAAGGACTGCTGATGCTGTTGGATCCTGACCTCCCTGCACTCGAAATAGATTTTCTGGAGCTACAGGCGTCCAATTGACGCGCTCTCAACGGCGTAAGAAAGTAGACATCCAGGGCTTTCCAGCAATATATAATAGTCCATACTTTGAGCGAGGATAGACGACGTAACTTGGCGTTAAACGCCAAGTTCATGCTGCTGTCTGGAGTTAAACGCCAGAAAAACGTCATTATCCGGAGTTGAACGCCCAAAACACGTCA
>NC_029777.3:44559659-44560221 GCF_000817695.3 Arachis duranensis | reverse complement strand
AATGGCAGAAGTAAGTCCAATGGAATCTCTATGGTCTCATTTTGAGCCTCAGATTCCCATGGTTCCTCATTAGGGAACTCATTGGAGGCCAGTGGACGTCCATTGAGGTCCTCCTTAGTGGCGTTCACTGCCTCTTCTTCCTCTCCAAATTCGGCCATGTTGATGGCTTTGCACTCTCCTTTTGGATTTTCTTCTGTATTGCTTGGGAGAGTACTAGGAGGGAGTTCAGTAATTTTCTTGCTCAGCTGACCCACTTGTGCCTCCAAGTTTCTAATGGAGGACCTTGTTTCAGTCATGAAACTTTGAGTGGTTTTGATTAGATCAGAGACCACTGTTGCTAAGTCAGAGGTATTCTGCTTAGAACTCTCTGTCTGTTGCTGAGAAGATGATGGAAAAGGCTTGCTATTGCTAAACCTATTTCTTCCACCATTATTGTTGTTGAAACCTTGTTGAGGTCTCTGTTGATCCTTCCATGAAAGATTTGGATGATTCCTCCATGAAGGATTATAGGTGTTTCCATAGGATTCTCCCATGTAATTCACCTCTTCCATTGAAGGGTTCT
>NC_029777.3:44558694-44558882 GCF_000817695.3 Arachis duranensis | reverse complement strand
AACAAGAATGCTTTTGTCTTTGCTCCTGCTCATAAGAAAGAGAAGGGAACAAGAAAATGTGGAATCCTCTATGTTACAGCATAGAGATTCCTTTAGGTGTCAGAGGCAAAGAAAAGTAGAAGACAGAAGTAGAAAATTCGAACTTATCAAAGAAGATGGAGTTCGAATTTTGCATTAAGGAATAGTGT
>NC_029777.3:44557797-44558620 GCF_000817695.3 Arachis duranensis | reverse complement strand
GAAAATTAAGTAAAAGATTTTGAAAACATTTTGAAAAACACTAATTGATTTTCGAAAATGAAAGTGGAAAAAAATCAAGTGATTTTTTGAAAAAGATTTTGAAATTAGAAATCAAAAAGATTTGATTGAAAACTATTTTGAAAAAGATGTGGTTAAGAAGATATGATTTGAAAAACATTTTTTTAAAAGGATTTGATTTTGAAAAATAAAAAAACTTGGCTAACGAGAAAAGATATGATTCAAACATTAAACCTTTCTCAACAGAAAAGGCAACATATTTGAAATGTTGAATCAAATCATTAATTGATAGCAAGTATCTTTGAAAATAGAAAGAAATCAATTTTGAAAATATATGATTGAAAAGATATGATTTGAAAAAGATTTGATTTTGAAAAACTTTGAAAACTTGAAAAAAATTTGCATTGAAAACGGAATCTTCCCTCTTGTGCCATCCTGGCGTTAAACGCCCAAAATGGTGCACATTCTGGCGTTTAACACCCAAAACTATACCCTTTTGAGCGTTAAACGCCCAACCAGGTACCCTGGCTGGCGTTTAAACGCCATTCTGTCCTTTTTCACTGGGCGTTTTGAACGCCCAGCTTTTTCTGTGCAATTCCTCTGCTGTATGTTCTGAATCTTCAATTATCTGTATTATTGACTTGAGAAGACACAAACTAAAAATATTTTTGGATTTTTAATAATCAAAATGAACCTAAAATCAAATAACAATGCATGCAAGACACCAAACTTAGCAGTTTGTATATTACTGACACTAATGCATATGAGACACATAAACACTCAAGTCAAGAGAATTCAAAGATCA
>NC_029777.3:44557075-44557664 GCF_000817695.3 Arachis duranensis | reverse complement strand
CTAGACTCAAACATGCAATATTTTTTTTTTTGGATTTTATAATTTTGTAAATTTTTTTTTGTGTGATTTTCGAAAATTAAGTGGAAAAAGATATCAAAATTCTTAATGAGAATTCCAGGAATCATGCAATGTTTAGTCTAAGACTCCGGTCCAGGAATTAGACATGGCTTCACAGCCAGCCAAGCTTTCAAAGAAAGCTTCGGTCCAAAACACTAGACATGGCCAATGGCCAGCCAAGCTTTAGCAGATCACTGCTCCAAAAGCAAGATTGATAGGAATCAACAAGCTCTTGTGATGATAAGTTGAAACCTCGGTCCAATGAAATTAGACATGGCCTCTCAGCCAGCCAGACTTCAACAAATCATCAAGAAACTCTAGAATTCATCTTCAAGAATTCCGAAAAAAAATACCTAATCTAAGCAACAAGATGAACCGTCAGTTGTCCAAACCCAACAATCCCCGGCAACGGCGCCAAAAACTTGGTGCGCGAAATTGTGATCAATACTTTTCACAAATCAAATAATCCCCGGTAATGGCCCCAAAAACTTGGTGCTCAATACCATGGCATAAACACAACTTCGCACAACTA
>NC_029777.3:44553300-44556121 GCF_000817695.3 Arachis duranensis | reverse complement strand
CATCAAATCTTGGGCAAAGTATGGACTATCATATATTGCTGGAAAGCCCAGAATGTCTACTTTCCAACGTCGTTGAGAGCGCGCCAATTGGGCTTTTGTAGCTCCAAAAAATCCACTTCGAGTTCAGAGAGGTCAGAATCCAACAGCATCTGCAGTCCTTTTTGGTCTCGGAATCAGATTTTTGCTCAGGACCCTGAATTTCAGCCAGAAAATACCTGAAATCACAGAAAAACACACAAACTCATAGTAAAGTCCAAAAAAGTGAATTTTAGCTAAAAACTAATAAAAATATACTAAAAACTAACTAGATTATACTAAAAACATACTAAAAACAATGCCAAAAAGCATACAAATTATCCGCTCATCACCTTAACATTGGCAGGTGGTGGTAATTTTTCAATTACCTCTACCTTAGCTTGATCCACCTCTATTCCCTTGTTCGAGATTTGTACAAATTATCCGCTCATCACAAGCCCACAAGTGTCAACCAATCAAGGCCACAAGAAGCATCTAGAATAGGAATTTTCATTTAATTGTAATTTGCTTTTAATTTCATTTTGTAATTTAAGAGAGCCTATGTAAAGGCCTTAGTTTGTACATTCAAGGTAGGCTGGGAAATTGGGGATTGAAGTGGGGTCTTCGGACTCCCTCCCCTCACACACTTTTCCTTCTCTTTCTTTTCTTTGTACTTTTCATTTATGAATTTGGAAGTTTCAATGTTAGTTTTAATCTTCATCTTTACTTTTCTGCACTTTCTTCTTTTCTATTTTGGTAGAGTAATGATCAACTAACTCTTTTCATTGGGTTAGAGAGCTCTATTGTGATTCAATGGATCAATTGTAGTTCTTATTCTTCTTCTTCTTTATTTTCTCTTGATTTTACTAGAGAACTTTCGATCTTCATCCAATTGGGTAATTGTCTTGGAAGAGAAATTGCTCATACTTGGATTTCATCGGAACCTTGGAAGAGGAATGAGGAAATCATGCTAGAAATGCTCTCTCACATTGGATTAGGTTGGGGGTTGGATGGATATTGTGACATTTAATCCTACCAATACTTTGATCTATGAATGTATGTGGTATAATCAGTGACCAAACTTCATCTCTTCCTATGATC
This sequence comes from Arachis duranensis, assembly GCF_000817695.3. Classification (NCBI taxonomy): domain Eukaryota; kingdom Viridiplantae; phylum Streptophyta; class Magnoliopsida; order Fabales; family Fabaceae; genus Arachis; species Arachis duranensis. The sequence goes on along the minus strand of NC_029777.3, from coordinate 44,555,005 downwards.
AATTAAATCAAGGAATTGGGAAATTGTTCAAGCTTAGAGAGATTGGATTGCCAAGGAATTGGAATCCAATCACTTAAGATTGCCAAGGAGATCAATGAATGCATTGATTGAGGCAGAGATGAGAATGAACTTGATCTGGAGGATTGCAATATCTCTTGATCCCAATGTTCATTTTATTTTTAGTTCTTACATTTATTTTTCTTGCCATTTTACTTTTCTGCACTTTATTGCTTTCTTTACTTTTATGCAATTTACATTTCCTTGTTACTTATCACTCCAATATAATTCGTCTAACTAGAATAATCAATTAACCATTGATTGCTTAATCCGTTAATCTCTGTGGGATTCGACCTCACTCTTTTGTGAGTTATTACTTGACGACAATTCGGTATACTTGCCGAAGGGAGATTTGTTGATAGACAAATTCCCATGCATCAAGTTTATGGCGCTGTTGCCGGGGATTAACTATGATTAACAAATTACCGGTTGATTGATTTACTAGATTAGACACTTTTCTTTTGTCATTGTTTTCTTTTGTTTCTTTTTTTCTTTTGCTAACTAACTGTTTGTGATATTGCCTCACTGGGAATTTCCTCATCTGTGACAAGGGGAATTCCAAATCCCTTTTATCTTGGTGATTGTTGTTTGATACAGAGTAATTTAAAGAAAAATGGAGTATAAATCATCTTTTGGTCAATCAAGTTACTTGGGATACTTCTCACCACCACAAAATAATTCATGCTATTATGATAATGGTGGCTGGGAATATCAAGAACATGAAACGGGGTGCTTCCCAAGATCACAAAATAGTCCATATTTTGATGACTTTGATCACTACTCAAGCTGTGTCTGGAAAGATCAAAACCAAAGAGATTTCACTTATTCACACCCCAATCATCAAGAGCCATCATCCTTTAATTATTCAACCTCACCTCCTAGCTTTCCGCATCAAAACCCTTCATCACTTGGACATGCCTCAACATAAAATTCTTCCCCACGTCCATATAATTCATCTCACCACTCACACAATGCATTCCATTACACACAAAGTTCTTCTCACAGTCCATAAAACCCATATCATTACCCAAAAAAGTCATACCACTCTCAGAACATACAACCACAAAACAACCAATTCCATTCACAAAGTAGCCACCCTCAACCTCCAAATTTCACCCCAGCTGCACACCCTCCCCTCGAGGATAAGCTATCAAGGATAGAGAACCTATTAGCAATTCTCATGGAAGAATCTAAGGACACAAAGACTTTCCAAGAGGAAGTAAAATCCATTCTGCAGAACCGGGGGGTTGCCATTAAGAAGCTTGAGGCACAAGTTGGATATCTATCAAAGCAATTCCATACCTATAATTCCCTTAGTGACACCATGGCAAACCCAAGGGAGGAATTAGAAGAAAAAGAAAAAGAGGCACCCATACCAAGTGAGATTTCTATGAAGAAGGAGGAGGTTGTGAGAATATATAAGCGTAAGGCTCCATACCCACAGAGGTTACTAGTGGTAACAAAAGAACATGAAAACTCACTCCCAAAAGACTTAATGCAACATCATGTAGAAGAAAGGGAGGAAGTCAATCAAGGGAGCCCACACTCCAATGAAACAGAGAGTTGCATAGAGGGTGAGTTCATTGAACCACCAATTCAAGAAGCACTTGATGAAGAGGATGCTCCAACCATCATACAACACCCAAGT
>NC_029777.3:44531008-44553175 GCF_000817695.3 Arachis duranensis | reverse complement strand
CTAATGACATTAAAAGAGCGCTTGTTGGGAGGCAACCCAATCGTAGGTAACAATTTCTTTCCTTGCTTAGTTTACTTTCAATAATTTGGCATATGATTGCATTCTAAGTTTGGTGTTGCCATGCAACAGTTTGTTTCCAATCATTACTGGATACTTGCATCATTTTAAAATGAAAGTGTCACACTAAGTTTCTAAGTTTGGTGTGTCACTTAACTTTCTTTGCAATGAATCCAGCAACACCACTTGTTTGTACAATCATATTGCCTTTGCTTCTTAGGCCTGTAGTGTTATCTTTGTTTTGGTGTGACACTTTTTCTTTCTCTTTGTTTTTATGGCTTGCTGAAACACATGCATACTCACACTTCATTCTAAGACATTCATGATCCATTATAGACCCTATCACCACTGTTTTAATTGTTGCTTGAGTATAAGCAAGCATTCTAAGTTTGGTGGGGGAAGAGAAAGAATGGGAGGAAAAGGGCAACAACAATGAAGATAAACTACAAGGTGGTAAAGTTCCTTTCTCCTCTTACTTATTTTCAGCACTTTAAATTACATGATTGTCTTCTATTTTCTTTGTATGCATGTGTGATTACTCCTTGTGAATAAGCATAATTTGATATTTGATCTATGACATGTTGCTATGATATCATGATTATCATCTTGAGTTTTACTTGTACCCAATATCTTTAAGAATGCAACAAAGAAATCATTCTTTTGAAAGGAAAATGTTGAAGAATTTTATAAATCATGCGGCAAGCAAAAGATTAAGAGGAGTAGAGGTTCTGATTGTATGATTTTGTATTGAGGTTGCATGTTTGTGAAAACTTGCATGAGAGCTCATAGACAGGAAATGAAGTTTAGAGAAGTATTATGGAATTTCTCAAACATCCATTGATCCAAGAAGCAGTAACAAAAGAAAAAGAAAAAAAACAAAGAACAAGCCCAAGGCTCTAAGCATCAATTACTAGGAAGAAAAAGAAAGAAATAAGAACTCAAAGAGTTATTGTCCTAGTTAAATGCTTGTGGTGGATTTGTATCAACGAGAGAGGCTTGAGCAAGTAAATCCTAAGGGGTGCTTCAACACCTAATACCTTAGACCAAATGGTTTGGGAGTATTGATTGAAAGCTTATCTTAAAAAGCCGCTTTGATACATGACACCTAGAGTCGAGGCCAAGATACAAAAGAAAAGAAAAATGCTAGAAAATAAGTGCTGCTTCAAGGTGACAATCTATAAAGAGATTTCCATAATAACATTTGAACGAAAGTCCTAAGATCTAAGACTTCCAAAATGTGAGGACTAATGAGCACTGGAATCCTTGCATAAGCATACAAATTAGAGTTCACCCCACTATCACTTATTCACTTCACCCACTAAGGCATCATAAGCAATTCTTCAATACGTTCCAATTAAAGAGAATTCTTTGTGCATAGTTCTTTTCTTGCTTGGGGACAAGCAAGATTTAAGTTTGGTGTTGTGATGCCAGGGCATCTTGGCTAGTTTTACTAGCCTTTTTTTGTATGCTTTATGATGGTTTCATGCATTTTCTTAGGAAATAAGCAAGTATTTAGTTGAAAATGCAATCATACCATGATTCAAGCAAACATTGTGAATTTTGAATGATTTCATGAGAATTATTCATGAATTGAATGATAAATTGGATGATGCATGATCCCATGATTAAGAGCAAGACTTTGATGAACTTTGTTTGATTGATTTCAGGTAACAAGAAGCAGAGAAGAGCCACGTTAGTGGCTACGTTAGTGCCACTAACGTGGCCATTAACGTGGAAGAAAAGAGAAGCCCCAACGTTAGTGAGAAAGTTAGTGGCATTAACTTTGAAGAAGGAGAGCATGCAACGTTAGTGGAAAAGGTGATCTCCACTAATGTTTGCGAAGCAAAAAGACCCACGTTAACAGCCACGTTAACTATATTAACGTGGAAGTTAACGTGGAAGGAAAGGGAGATGCCAACTTTAGTGGAAAAGGTGATCTCCACTAACGTTTGCGAAGCAAAAAAGACCCACGTTAATAGCCACGTTAACTACATTAACGTGGAAGTTAACGTAGGCAAAAATCTCACCTGGAAGCCTGACCATGCCTTCTTCAAACAAGAATAACTTGAGCCATAAAACTCCAAATGAGGTGATTCCAATAGCATTGGAAATTAGGATTCGAGAGCTTTCCAAGCATATATGAAACTACATGGTGGACACTAAATTTGAGGGAGAAAACCTGCCCCGAAAGTGCAAAGATGAACATGGTATCAACCTGTAGTAAGGCCAACTGACCTCTTCACCTTCCAAGCAGTGTAACTCGAGCTGTAGAGCTCCATATGATGCGCTTCCAAAAGCGTTTGAAAGTAGACATCCAGAGCTTTCCAATAATAATAATAGTATGGGGTGGACATTAAGTTTGAGCTCCAGAACCTAGCAACATTAAGCCCCTGGTCGCTAGCGTTATCGTGACTCACGTTTTTCAGTAACGCTAGCGACTGTGCCAGCAACCTTGTCCACTTCAAAGGAGCATAACTTGAGTTACAGACGTCCAATTGAGGTGATTCCGGTTGCGTTAGAAAGCTGACATTCAGAGCTTTCCACAGATATATAATAGTTTATAGTGGGCATGAAATTGGGGCACAAATAAGAGGCATCTTTTTAGCCCCAAAAACACCAATTGGTAACAAGTGCAACGTTAGCCACAATAACTTTGGCACTAACGCCACACTTGTAGCATTAGCGTGGCTAACGGTAGCACTAACTTTAGCACCTGGACCTCAACTTGATTCATTTCTCTTTCAAGGACCACCCAACCTCAAGGAAGCAAGCCCACAAGTGTCAACCAATCAAGGCCACAAGAAGAATCTAGGATAGGAATTTTCATTTAATTCTAATTTGCTTTTAATTTCATTTTGTAATTTAGGAGAGCCTATATAAAGGCCTTAGTTTGTACATTCAAGGTAGGCTAGGAAATTGGGGATTGAAGTGGGGTCTTCGGAGTCCCTCCCCTCACACACTTTTCCTTCTCTTTCTTTTCTTTGTACTTTTCATTTATGAATTTGGAAGTTTCAATGTTAGTTTTAATCTTCATCTTTACTTTTCTTCACGTTCTTCTTTTCTATTTTGGTAGAGCAATGATCAACTAACTCTTTTCATTGGGTTAGAGAGCTCTATTGTGATTCAATGGATCAATTGTAGTTCTTATTCTTCTTCTTCTTTCTTTTCTTTTGATTTTACTAGAGAGCTTTCGATCTTCATCCATTTGGGTAATTGTCTTGGAAGAGAAATTGCTCATACTTGGATTTCCTCAGAACCTTGGAAGAGGAATGAGGAAATCATGTTAGAAATGCTCTCTCACATTGGATTAGGTTGGGGGATGGATGGATATTGTGACATTTAATCCTACCAATACTTTGATCTATGAATGTGTGTGGTATAATCAGTGACCAAACTTCATCTCTTCCCATGAGCAATTAAATCAAGGAATTGGGAAATTGTTCAAGCTTAGAGAGATTGGATTGCTAAGGAATTGGGATCCAATCACTTAAGATTGCCAATGAGATCAATGAATGCATTGATTGAGGAAGAGATGAGAATGAACTTGTTCCGGAGGATTGCAATATATCTTGATCCCAATGTTCATTTTATTTTTAGTTCTTACATTTACTTTTCTTGCCATTTTACTTTTCTGCACTTTATTGCTTTCTTTACTTTTATGCCATTTATATTTCCTTGTTACTTATCACTCCAATATGATTCATCTAACTAGAATAATCAATTAACCATTGATTGCTTAATCTGTTAATCTCTGTGGGATTTGACCTCACTCTTTTGTGAGTTGTTACTTGACAACAATTCGGTATACTTGCCGAAGGGAGTTTTGTTGAGAGACAAATTCCCATGCATCACTCAGTCCTGGCGTTCAACGCTAGAAACAAGCAAGGATTTGGCATTGAGCGCCCATAGGAAGCACAGTTCTAGCGTTCAGACGCCAGAAACAAGTAAGGAGTTGGCGTCTAACGCCACTCCAGCTTCCCCTCTGGCATTCAAATGCCAGTGGGGGATCAGACACATACAAGTACTGATAATAACCTATCTAAAAAGGCTTCTCAACTCACATCTGTAGGCAATAAACCTGTAGCAACTAAGGTTGAGGAATACAAAGCCAAAATGCCTTATCCTCAGAAACTCCGCCAAGCGAAACAGGATAAGCAATTTGCCCGCTTTGCAGACTATCTCAAGACTCTTGAAATAAAGATTCCATTTGTAGAGGCACTTGAGCAAATACCCTCTTATGCTAAGTTCATGAAAGAAATCTTAAGTCATAAGAAGGATTGGAGGGAAACTGAAAAAGTTTACCTAACTAAAGAATGCAGTACAGTCATTCTGAAAAGTTACCTGAGAAGCTCAAAGATCCCGAAAGTTTTATGATACCATGCACATTAGAGGGTACTTGTACCAAGCAAGCTCTATGTGATCTTGGGGCAAGTATCAACCTAATACTTGCATCTACTATCAAAAAGCTTGGTTTGACTAAAGAAGTCAAACCAACCCGGATATTTCTCCAACTTGTTGATGGCTCCATTAAATACCCATCAGGCATGATTGAAGACATGATTGTCAAGGTTGGGCCATTTGCCTTTCCTACTGACTTTGTGGTGCTGGAAATGGAGGAGCACAAGAGTGCAACTCTCATTCTAGGAGGACCTTTCCTAGGAACTGGCCGAACCCTTATTGACGTCCAAAAAGGGGAAGTAACCCTGAGAGTTAATGAAGATGAGTTCAAGTTGAATGTTGTCAAAGCTATGCAGCATCCAGACACCCCAAATGACTGCATGAGCATTGATATTATTGACTCTCTGGTAAAAGAGATCAATATGACTAAAAGTCGCGAATCAGAACTGGAGGATATCTTTAAAGATGTTCAGCCTGATCTGGAAGAATCAGAGAGAATAATAGAACCTCTGAAAATCCCTCAGGAAGAGGAGAAACCTCCTAAACCAGAGCTCAAACCATTACCACCATCCCTGAAATCTTGAAATATGCATTTATGGGAGAAGGTGATACCTTTCCTGTAATCATAAGCTCTACCTTAGAGCCACAGGAAGAGGAAGCACTAATTCAAGTGCTAAGGACACACAAGACAGCCCTTGGGTGGTCCATCGGTGATCTTAAGGGCATTAGCCCAGCCAGATGCATGCACAAAATCTTCATGATGAAAAGAATGAACTGGTTCCTACAAGAACAGTTATAGGGTGGCGTATGTGTATTGATTACAGAAGGCTCAATACAGCTACCAGAAAGGATCATTTTCCTTTACCATTCATAGACCAGATGCTAGAAAGACTAGCAGGTCATGAATACCACTGCTTCCTGGATGGATATTCAGGTTATAATCAAATTGCAATAGATCCCCAGGATAAAAAGAAAATAGCATTCACATGTCCATCTGGAGTATTTGCAAACAGAAGGATGCCATTTGGTCTGTGCAATGCACCTGCAACCTTTCAAAGGTGCATGCTCTCAATTTTCTCTGATATGGTGGAAAAATTTCTGGAAGTCTTCATGGATGACTTTTCAGTATTTGGAGACTCATTCAGCTCCTGTCTTGACCATCTAGCACTTGTTCTAAAGAGGTGCCAAGAGACTAACCTGGTTTTAAACTGGGAAAAATGTCACTTTATGGTGACTGAAGGAATTGTCCTTGGACACAAAATTTCGAACAAGGGAATAGAAGTGGATCAAGCTAAGGTAGAGGTAATTGAAAAATTACCACCACCAGCCAATGTTAAGGCAATCAGAAGCTTTCTGGGGCATGCAGGATTTTATAGGAGGTTTATAAGGGATTTTTCAAAAATCGCCAAACCTCTAAGTAATCTGCTAGCTGCTGACATGCCATTTATCTTTGATAAGGAGTGTCTGCAGGCATTTGGGACTCTAAAAGCTAAGCTGGTCATAGCACCAATCATCTCTGCACCAGACTGGACATTACTGATGACATGTCATCATATACCTATTTTTCTATGCTTTTCATACAATAAATTGATAATTTGTGCTTAAATATTAAATGCTTTTGTACTTAAATGATATATTTTCTTGATATTTTAATTTTATAAATCTTGTAGGAAATAAGAAGAAAAAGAAGCAAAGAAGCACAAAAAAGGAGAAAAAAAGAGCTTTGGGACACACTTTGAAGTTGGAGCACACTTTAGAGCCTTAGGCCACGCTTAGAGATATGTGGTGCTTCAGGATAATGATTCCAACAAAAAGTTCATTGTTAATGGACAGAGAGTCAAACATTATCTTGAAAGCAATTTTGAGCAAGAATGCTCAAAACTGAGACTTGATTAAAGCTCAGTAATAGTCCAGCTAAAGACAAAGTTATAGAAGGATTCAAAGGATAAAAACAGCAAAAAGAAGTTCATTGGTGCGAAAACACCAGTAAGAGCTGTTTTGGGCGTTCAACGCTAGAAAGAAGCATCTTCTGGGCGTTCAACGCCAGAAAGAAGCACCTTCTGGGCATTGAACGCCAGAAAGAAGCACCTTCTGGGCGTTCAATGCCAGATTTACAGCGTCCTGGGTGTTCAGAAAAATGCCCAGTGACAAAGGAGTTCCTGGCATTTAACGCCAGAAAGAAGCAACAGTTGGGCATTGAACGCCCAGGAGAAGCTATACATGGGCGTTAAACGCCCAAAACATGCAGCGTTTGGGTGTTTAACGCCTGGATGGTGGGGAGGAGGTAAATTCGTTTTTACTTCACAATTTTTTAAATTTTTTCCGTTTCAAATCATGATTTCTTGCATAAACATGTTACAAACTCTCATCCTTTAATTCCAAAAATTTTAATCCTAATTTCTAAAAGCCCTTTTTCAAAAATATCAAATGTATCTTAATCCATAAACACAAATCTTTTTCCAATCCAATCCAACTCTTTTTTAAAATATTTTTCAACTCATCATATCTTTTGAATTTCGAAATTGCCTCTCCCTCTATTCCTCTCCTTTCCTTTCTTTTGCTTGAGGACAAGCAAACCTCTAAGTTTGGTGTGATTTGCCATGATCACTGAGCTAAAACTCATCAAGATCATGGCACCTAAGGGAACAGGGCTAGAGGAACACCCATTTCCCAAAATAAAGGTTGTTGAGTCCTAATCTTTGCCTTAACTCTGTGATAACTGTTCTTATTATGAATTTACCTTAGAAGCTACATATTAGTAGTAGTAATTAGTATCTCTATTTTGACTTTATTTCCAATTAAGTTATAAATTATTTTTCTCATCATCATCAAACATGAATAATTTAATTTTTTCGAGTTCTTAATAAGAAAAATTCTAATTATTTATATGTGGTGGCAATACTTTTTGTCTTCTGAATGAATGCTTGAACAGTACATATTTTTTATATTGAATTTTATGAATGTTAAAATTGTTGGCTCCTGAAAGAATGATGAACAAGAGAAATGTTATTGATAATCTAAAAAATCATGAAATTGATTCTTGAAGCAAGAAAAAGCAGTGAAAAAAAAGCTTGCGAAAAAAAAAAGAAGAAAAGCAAAAGAGGTAGAAAAAGCCAATAGCCCTTTAAACCAAAAGGCAAGGGTGAAAAGGATCCAAGGCTTTGAGCATCAATGGATAGGAGGGCCCAAGTAAATAAATCCAGGCCTAAGCGGCTAAATCATGCTGTCCCTAACCATGTGCTTATGGCATGCAGGTCCAAGTGAAAGGCTTGAGACTGAGTAGTTAAAGTCATGATCCAAAGCAAAAGAGTGTGCTTAAGAACTCTGGACACCTCTAATTGGGAACTCTAGCAAAGCTAAGTCACAATCTAAAAAGGTTCACCCAGTTATGTGTCTGTGGCATTTATGTATCCGGTGGTAATACTGGAAAACAAAGTGCTTAGGGCCATGGCCAAGAATCAAAAAGTATCTGTGTTCAAGAATCAACATACTAAACTAGGAGAATCAATAATACTATCTGAGTTCTGAGTTCCTATAGATGCCAATCATTCTGAATTTCAAAGGATAAAGTAAGATGCCAAAACTGTTCAGAAACAAAAAGCTACTTGTCCCTCTCATCTAAATTAGAATCTGAGCTTCACTTAAAACTCTGACATATTATTGCTTCTTAATTTTTTTATCCTATTTTATTTATCTAGTTGCTTGGGGACAAGCAACAGTTTAAGTTTGGTGTTGTGATGAGCGGATATTTTATATGCTTTTTGGTGGTAATTTCATGTAGATTTTAGCATGTTTTAGTTAGTTTTTAGTAGAATTTTATTAGTAACAGAATATATAGATACCCACTGGAGTTGGAAAACGATCGCATAAAGTCAATGCCCCATACATCAAATATCTCACAAAACAACATAGGTTGCTGAGGCATTTCATCCCTTTGGGATGTGTTTCCCGACTTCTGAGACTGATGGCAAGACACACATAACCGGTTAGCATCCTTGAATAAGGTTGGCCACCAGAATCCACAATCCAGCACCTTTTTAGCAGTCCTTTGTGGGCCAAAGTGGCCACCATATTCGGACAAATGGCAAGCTTCAAGAATGGATTGGATTTCAGACTCCAGGACACATCTTTGAATTACTTGGTCCACTCCCCTCTTCCACAAGTGAGGGTCATCCCAAATGTAGTATTTGGAATCACTCATCAACTTATCCCTTTGGTGTTTAGAAAAGATGGGAGGGAAGAGTTTTGCTACCAAGTAGTTCGCCATTGGGGCAAACCAAGGAAAGCTATCCGACACGGCATGCAAACTATCCATTGGGAATGAGTCATTGATCGGAAATAGATCAGATTTTAAATTCTCAAGGAGGCTTAAATGATCCGCAACCAAGTTTTGAGATCCACTCCGGTCTCTAATCTCAATGTCGAATTCTTGCAAAAGCAAGATCCAACGTATGAGTCTAGGTTTTGACTCATTCTTTGACAATAAGTTTTCCAAAGCTGCATGATCCGTGTATACTGGTGCACGAAATTGTGATCTCTAACAATCGCGCTCAACTTGGTATGCGCATTCATAATCTCAGCACCTTCTTCACAACTTTGCACAACTAACTAGCAAGTGCACTGGGTCGTCCAAGTAATAAACCTTACGTGAGTAAGGGTCGATCCCACGGAGATTGTGAGCTCGAAGCAAGCTGTGGTCACCTTATAAATCTCAGTAAGGCGGATTAAATTGGTTATGGAGTTTGATAATTAAAATATAAATAAACATAAAATAAAGATAGAGATACTTGTGTAAATCATTGGTGGGAATTTCAGATAAGCGTATAGAGATGCTTCATCCCTCTTGAATCTCTGTTTTCCTGCTGCCTTCATCCAATTCTTCATACTCCTTTCCATGGCAAGCTGTATGTTGGGCATCACCGTTGTCAATGGCGACTTTCTATCCTCTCAATGAAAATGGTCCAAATGTGCTGTCACTGCATGGCTAATCATCTGTCGGTTCTCGATCATGTTGGAATAGAATCCAGTGATCGTTTTGCGTTTGTCACTACGCCCAACACTCGCGAGTTTGAAGCTCATCACAGTCATCCCTTCCCAGATCCTACTCAGAATACCACATACAAGATTTAGACTTTCCGGATATCAGGAATGACCACCAATGATTCTAGCTTATACCACGAAGGATCCGATCTTTCGGAATGGAGGCTAAGAGATACACGCTCAATCTTAAGTAGAACGGAAGTGGTTGTCAGTCATGTGTTCATAGGTGAGAATAATTATGAGTGTCACGGATCATCACATTCATCAGATTGAAGTGCGAGTGAATATCTTAGAACAAGAATAAGCTTGAATCGAATAAAAAATAGTAGTAATTGCATTAATACTCGAGGAACAGTAGAGCTCTACACCTTAATCTATGGTGTGTAGAAACTCCACAGTTGAAAATACATAAGTAAGAATAGGGTAGGCATGGCCGAATTGCCAGCCACCCCAATGTCTAAGGAAAACGTTCCAAAGATTTAAATACAATAGTAAAAGGTCCTATTTATAATGAAACTAGCTACTAGGGTTTACAAAAATAGGTAAATGATGCAGAAATCCACTTCCGGGCCCACTTGGTGTGTGCTTGGGCTGAGCATTGAAGCTTTCACGTGTAGAGGTCTTTCTTGGAGTTAAACACTAGCTTTGATGCCAGTTTGGGCGTTTAACTCTAACTTTTATGCCAGTTTTGGCGTTTTGACGCCGAAAAATGGCAGAGAGCTGGCGATTTGGCATTATTTGTTGTCATCAAAACACGCGCAAAGTATAGACTATTATATATTGATGGAAAGTTTTGGATGTGTACTTTCAAACACAATTGAGAGCGCGCCATTTGGAGTTCTGTAGCTCCAGAAAATCCACTTTGAGTGCAGGGAGGTCAGAATCAAACAACATCAGCAGTGCTTTGTCAGCCTCTGAATCAGATTTTTGCTCAGGTCTCTCAATTTCAGCCAGAAAATACCTGAAATCACAGAAAAACACACAAACTCATAGTAAAGTCCAGAAAGGTGAATTTTGCTTAAAAACTAATAAAAATATACTAAAAACTAACTAAATCATACTAAAAACTATATAAAAATAATAACAAAAAACGTATAAATTATCCACTCATCACAGCACCAAACTTAGATTGTTGCTTGTCTCCAAGCAATGAAAATAAAATAGGATAAAAAGAAGAGAATATACAATGAATCCCACAGTTTCAATTAAACTTAGTTCTAATTAGATGAGCGGGGCTTGTAGCTTTTTGCTTCTTAATAGTTTTGGCATCTCACTTTTTCCTTTGAAATTCAGAATGATTGGCATCTATAGGAACTCAGAATTTCAGATAGTGTTATTGATTCTCCTAGTTTAGTACGTTGATTCTTGAACACAGCTACTTTATGAGTCTTGGTTGTGGCCCTAAGCACTTTGTTTTCCAGTATTACCACCGGATACATAAATGCCACAGATTGGGACTCAGCTTTGCTAAAGTCCCTAATTAGAGGTGTCCAGAGTTCTTAAGCACACTCTTTTGCTTTGGATCACGACTTTAACCACTCAGTCTCAAGCTTTTCGCTTGGACCTGCATTGCCACAAGCACATGGTTAAGGACAGCTTGATTTAGCCGCTTAGGTCTGGATTTTATTTCCTTGGACCCTCCTATCCATTAATGCTCAAAGCCGTGGATACTTTTTATCCTTGCCTTTTGGTTTAAAGGGCTATTGGCTTTTTCTGCTTGCTTCTTTTTCTTTTTCTTTCTCCTCTTTTTCACCCTTTTTTTTCACTGCTTTTTCTTGCTTCAAGAGTCAATTTCATGATTTTTCAGATTATCAATAACATTTCTCTTTGTTAATCATTCTTTCAAGAGCCAACAACTTTAACATTCATAAACAACAAGATAAAAAATATGCATTGTTCAAGCATTCATTCAGAGAACAAAAAGTATTGCCACCACTTTAAAATAATTAAACTAGTTTCAAGATAAAATTTGAAATCCAAGCACTTCTTGTTCTTTTATAATTAAGCACATCTTTCATTTAAGAGAGGTGAAGGATTCATAGGGTTATTCATAGCTTTAAGTCATAGACACTAGACACTAATGATCATGTAGTGAAGACACAAACATAGATAGAACATACAACATAAAGCCGAAAACAGAAAATAAATAAACAAAGAGATTAAGGAATGAGTCCACCTTAGTAAGGGTGGCGTCTTCCTCCTCTTGAAGAACCAATGGTGCTCTTGAGCTCCTCTATGTCTCTTCCTTGCCTTTGTTGCTCCTCCCTCATAGCTCTTCGATCTTCTCTAATCTCATGGAGAATGATGGAGTGCTCTTGGTATTCCACCCTTAATTGGTCCATATTGTAACTCAAGATTTCCAAAGAGGTGTTGAGTTGCTCCCAATAATTGTGTGGAGGAAATTGTATCCCTTGAGGTATCTCAGGGATTTCTTGATGAGGGCCCTCCTCATGCTCTTGTTGAGTGCCATGAATGGGCTCTCTAGTTTGCTTCATTCTCTTCTTAGTGATGGGCTTGTCCTCTTCAATGAGGATGTCTCCCTCTATGACAATCCCAGCTGAATAGAGGTATGATTTCATGAACTTCTACTTCTTCTCCAATCATGATACTATGGATCATGATGGCCCGATCCACAGTTACCTCAGATCGGTTGCTAGTGGGAATGATAGAGCATTGGATGAACTCCAACCATCCTCTAGCCACATGCTTAAGATCCGGTCTTCTCAATTAAACTGGGTTACCTCTTGAGTCTCTTTTCCATTGAGCTCCTTCTACACATATGTCCATGAGGACTTGGTCCAACCTTTGATAAAAAATGACCCTTCTAGTGTAGGGGCATGCGTTTTCTTCCATCATTGGCAAGTTGAACACTAGCCTCACGTTTTTCGGTCTGAAATCTAAGTATTTTCCCCGATTAATTGTAAGCCAATTGTTTGGGTTTCGTTTCATACTTTGATCATGGTTCCTAGTGATCCATGCATTTGCATAGAACTTTTGAACCATTAAAATTCCAACTTGTTGAATGGGGTTGGCAAGAACTTCCCAACCTCTTCTTCCGAGTAGTCTTGATGGACCTTTGAGATGAATCTCTCCATCTTCCATGACTCAGAGGTAGAGGCAGTTGCCTTTCCTTTCTGCTTTCTAGAGGTTTCTCTGGCCTTAGGTGCCATAAATGGTTATGGAAAAATAAAAAGCAATGCTTTTACCACACCAAACTTAAAATATTTGCTCGTCCTCGGGCAAAAGAAGCAAGAAAGATGTAGAAGAAGAAGAAAATGGAGGAGATTGAGGGTGTATATGGTTCGGCCAAGAGGGGAAGAAGATGTTTGTGATGTGTGAAAATGAAACTGTGAAGGGGGAGTGGTCGAATGGTTTGGGTGGGTTTGGGAGGGAGATGGTTTTGAATTTTGTAGGTGGGTGGGGGTTTTTGGGGAAGAGTTAAGAAAGTGATTGATTAAGGGTATTTGGGGAAAAGATATGGAGGTGATTGGTGAAGGGTATTTGGGGAAGAGTGTTGTAGAAATGTGTGAAGAGGAGAGAAAGTGAGTTGAGGTTGGTGGGGATCCTGTGGGGTCTACAGATCCTAAGGGGTCAAGGAATTCGCTTCCCTGCTCTAATTGGGCGTTCAGAACGCCTTAGAGTGCAATTCTGGCGTTTAAACGCCAGTCTGCTGCCCTGTTCTGGCGTTTAAACGCCACCCTTCCTTCCTATTCTGGCATCTAAATGCCAGTTTGTTGCCCTGTTCTTGTGTTTAAACGCCAGTCGGTGCCCTATTTTGGCGTTTAAACGCCCAGAAAGGTGCCAGATTGGGCGTGTAAACGCCCGTTTTGCTACCCTTCCTGGCGTTTAAATGCCAGTAAGTCCTTCCTCCAGGGTGTGCTGTTTTCAATGCTATTTTTTTCTTTATTTTTTGTAATTGTCTTTGTGACTTCACATGATCATCAACCTAAAAGAAAACAAAATAATATAGATAAAATTAAAATAAAATTGGGTTGCCTCCCAATAAGTGCTTCTTTAATGTCAATAGCTTGACAGTGAGCTCTCATGGAGCCTCACAGATGATCGGAGTATGGTTGAAATCTCTCAACACCAAACTTAGAGTTTGGCTGTGGTCTCCCAACACCAAACTTAGAGTTTGAATGTGGGGGCTCTGTTTGACTCTGTATTGGGAGAAGCTCTTCATACTTACTATCTATAGTTACAAATGAAGAACCTTGAGTCTTTACTACAAGGCATTCTTCATTCACATGAAGGATCAACTCTCCTCTGTCAACATCAATTACAGCTCTTACTTTGGCTAGGAAGGGTCTTCCAAGGATGATGGATTCATCCTCATCCCTCATAATGTCTAGGATTATGAAATCAGCAGGGAAGTAAAGGCCTTCAACCTTCACTAGCACGTCCTCTACTAGTCCATAAGCCTTTTTCATAGATTTATCTGCCATCTCCAATGAGAATTTGACAGCCTGTACCTCATAGATTCCCAGTTTCTCCATCATAGAGAGTGGCATCATGTTTATCCCTGACCCCAGGTCACACAGAGCTTTTTCAAAGGTCATGGTGCCTATGGTGCAGGGTATTAAGAATTTACCAGGATCTTGTTTCTTTTGAGATAAATTTTGCTGAACCAATATATTCAGTTTATTGGTGAGCAAGGGAGGCTCTTCCTCCCAAGTCTCATTACCAAACAGCATGGCATTCGGCTTCATGATTACTTCTAAATATTGGGCAACTTGCCCTTCAACAATGTCTTCATCCTCTTCAGAAGATGAATAGTCATCAGAGCTCATGAATGGTAGAAGGAGGCCCATGGGAATCTCTATGGTCTTTGTATGAGCCTCAGATTCCTTTGGTTCCTCATTAGGGGATTCGGTACTGACCATTGGACGTCCCCTGAGGTATTCCTCATTTGGATTCACGTCCCCCTCCTCCTCTATGGTTTCGTCCATGTTGATTATATCAATGACCTTGTACTCTCCTTTGGGATTCTCTTCTGTATTGCTAGGGAGAGTGCTAGGAGGAGTTTCAATAACTCTTTTACTCAGCTGGCCCATTTCTGCCTCCAAATTTCTAATGGAGGATCTAGTTTTAGTTATGAAACTAAGAGTGGCCTTAGATAGATCAGAGACTATGTTTGCTAAGCTAGAAGGATTCTGCTCAGAATGCTTTGTCTGTTGCTGAGGTGATGATGGGAAAGGTTTGCTATTGCTAAAGCTGTTTCTTCCACCATTGTTATTATTGAAGCCTTGCTTCTGTTGATCCTTCCATGAAAAATTTGGATGATTTTTCCATGAAGGGTTATAGGTGTTGCCAAAGGCTTCACCCATGTAATTCACCTCTACCATTGCAGGGTTCTCAGGATTATAAGCTTCTTCTTCAGAAGATGCTTCTTTAGCACTGTTGGATGCATTTTGCAATCCATTCAGACTTTGAGAGATCATATTGACTTGTTGGGTCAATATTTTATTCTGAGCCAGTATGGCATTCAAAGCATCAATTTCAAGAACTCCTATCTTTTGAGGCGTTCCATTACTCACAGTATTCCTCTCAGAGGTATACATGAACTGGTTATTTACAACCATTTCAATAAGTTCCTGAGCTTCTGCAGGCATTTTCTTTAGGTGAAAGGATCCACCTACAGAGTGGTCCAGTGACATCTTGGAAAATTCAGACAGACCATCATAGAATATATCTAATATGGTCCATTCTGAAAGCATGTCAGAAGGACACTTTTTGGTCAGCTGCTTGTATCTTTCCCAAGCTTCATAGAGTGATTCACCTTCTTTCTGTCTGAAGGTTTGAACATCCACTCTAAGCTTGCTCAGCTTTTGAGGAGGAAAGAACTTGGCTAAGAAAGCTGTGACCAGCTTATCCTAAGAGTCCAGGCTATCTCTAGGTTGTGAGTCCAACCATGTTCTAGCTCTGTCTCTTACAGTAAAAGGGAAAAGCATAAGCTTGTAGACTTCAGGATCAACTCCATTGGTCTTAACAGTATCACATATCTGCAAGAACTCAGTTAAAAACTGATAAGGATCTTGTGATGGAAGTCCATGAAACTTACAATTCTGTTGTAGTAGAGAAACCAATTGAGGCTTCGTGGCTTCTTCCAAATTGAACTTGATAGTCTTGTCTCCAACCTCAAAAGAATATGTGCCGATGAAGGCATCTAACTTGAATTTAGAGGTCTTAAGGAAGGGTCTACCAAGTAGAACAGAGGATGAGCTTCTATTTTCTGTTGGGGGCATTTCAAGTATGTAAAATTCAACCGAAAAAACCAAATCCTCGATCGCCACAAGTACATCTTCGGCTATTCCTATTACCGTGATCACACTTTTATCGGCTAAGGCAAACCTCACCGTCGACTTCTTTAATGGAGCTAAATTCAAGCGCACAAAGATGGAAAGCGGCATGATGCTTACACAAGCTCCAAGGTCACACATACAATCATGAAAAGTGCATCCACCAATACAACAAGACACCAAACAAGGCCCAGGGTCACCACATTTCTTTGGAATAGGTTCTATCAAGGAAGAAATTGAACTACCTAAGGATAATGTCTCCAATTTTCTTATCCTATCCTTGTGTGTACACAAGTCTTTCAAAATTTTTGCATAATTTGGAATTTGTTGAATAGCATCAAGAAGTGGTATGGTTACCTCAACCTTCTTGAACACTTGAAGCATGTTCAAATCAAATTCTGGTGTTTTCTTTGCTTTCTTCACCATGGAAGAGAATGGAATAGGAATGGACTCATCCACTATAGCTTTCCTCTTGGGTTCCTTGATGTTTACTTCTTCTTCCCCATGCCTTTTGTCTACCTCCCCCTCTTCATGTGCAGCTTTAACAACCACTTCTTCCTCATGAATGTCTTCCAAGACCCTAGGAGGTATCTCCTCCAATGTAGTTCCCAACCGTAGAGTGATGGCGTTGAGACTGCCCTTTGGGTTTGGTTGGGATTGGGATGGAAGGTTAGAAGAGCTTGAGGGTTGGTTGGTGTTGTTGTTAGAGGTGGGGGGTTGGTTTGACGTGACCATCTTTGAAAGCATGTTGGTAAGGTTAGCCAATTGAGTGCCCAAGGCATCAAATTGAGCCTTGTTGCTCTCATCTCATTTCTCCATAGCGGCTCTAATCTCGTTAACTTGATTGGTGGGAGATGGAGAGGTTTGGTTGGATTATTGTCTATGGTGTGGTACTTGGTACTTGGTGTAGTTGTTTTGGTTTTGGTTGGAGTGACTTTGGTTGGCTTGGTAGTTGGTGTTGTTATGGTGGTATTGAGATGAAGATTGGTTGTTGTTGTGATGAGATGAAGAGTTGTTCCATCTTTGGTTTTGATTGCTCGCTTGTGCATTATCCCTCCACCCTTGATGTTGATTACTACCATGAGGGTAGTTATTTTGGCCTTGAGAAGGATATGGTGGACGATTGTTGTAATTCACATTGGCCACTACAAGGGCATGTTCCTCTTGAATTTGATGGCATTGATCGGTGTAATGTGTAGTGCTAGAGCACAAACCACAAATCCTAGGAGGGCCATCAAGTTGAGCAACCGGAGGTGGAGCTTGGATAGCTTGGATGGAGTATAATTCCTTTTGATCCTTTTGTATTTGCGTGAGGATGGTGGTCATATCCCCAACTGCTTTGGTTAGGCTTGATTCGGAAGGGGACGGTTCTACCACACCCTTGAGAGGATTACTTCTCACCCTTGTATGTTGTGTAGCTTCGGCAACATCCTTTATCAAATTCTAAGCTTCTCCCTCCGTCTTGTTTTTTGAAAGGGAACCACCGCTAGAAGCGGTGAGCAATCTTCTATTTCCCACACAAAGACCTCCGGTAAAGTAGCTAATGAGCAAGTGAGTGTTCATTCCATGGTGTGGACAATATTCTAATAGCCCCTTGAACCGAGACCAATACTCGTACGAACTCTCTTGGTCTCTTTGCATTATACCCAAAATCTCCTTCCGGATGTAGTCGGTCTTCTCTGGTGGGAAGAATTTATTTAGAAACTCTCTTCTCAAGAAATCCCAATTGGTCACAATCTCATCCGATAGCGAATAAAACCATGTCTTTGCTTGCCCTTCAAGAGAGAAAGGGAAGGCAAAAACCATGATAGCCACCTCATCGGCTCCATGTCTTCGAGCCGTAGAACAATCAACTTGAAAATCCTTTAGATGTCGGATGGGGTCTTGACCCGGCAACCCTTGATACTTAGGTAGTAAATTTATCAAGCTACTCTTCAATTCAAAGTTTGGATCAAGGTAAGGATACCTTGTTGTAACGGTTGAAGTATGATATCCGGAGCTCCTTGCTCATGCAAAGTGATCTGGTGTGGCTTCGCCATGTATGGCTCACCTGTAGGATGCAAAGATGTATTAGTAGTGCCAACAGAAGAATAAGAAGTAGCGGACTCTAAGTCACTCTCGGTACCATCTAGTGATTCGGTATGTTCCTCAAGAGAGGCCGAAGTACTAGCCGTATAATCCAACCACCGTCTAGCTGACCGAGTGTGTAACAAAGTTCTTTCAATCTTAGGATCAAAATCGGCTAAGCTAGAATTCGGTTGAGACTGAGTCCTCAAACTTGAGAGTCATAGAACAAAAATAAAAGAAGCTAAACTATAACTAAGTATTGAAAGCAAACAAACTATCTACAATATTCACATATTCACAAAATCAATATCAAGGCATATGTTGCAACCATTCCCCGGCAACGGCGCAAAAAATTTGATGCGCGCTCGTGGACTATGTCGGAAGAGAATTTCTCAATAAAGTTGTGTTGTAAGTATAGCTCTACCAACAATAATCCTTGAGGATCAAATTTAGGAAGGAATTGGTTGTCACAAGTTCAACCCCAATAAAGTAACCGAAGTATTCAAACCTCGGGTCGTCTCACAAGGAATGGGCAAACATGTGCTTCAACATTGGTTAGAAATCCGGGGTTGTAAGTCATGAGCAAGGAATTAAACTAGGAATCTTAGCAAACAAGTAATCTTAAAGTGCAAGGAACTAATTCAAATAACCAAGCAAGATGTGAGCAATTCCAAACTAAGAAGACAACATTCAATATAGTTCTACTCTCAACTAAATAATAACTATAACTAAGGCAAGACAATTAAGAATTTGGGCTTTCAAATATGAATAATAAAAGCAACTCTTGGCTAGACATGGGAATTGGGGTCACTATCCTTGTCTAATAATCATATCTTGACAATTATGAGGAACCAAACTCGTTAAGTTTACTTCTATACTTGAAGTATGTTAAATGGTTTGGTCAACATCCACCCATAAGGTCTAACCTCACTACTAATTAACCTAGTAGTAGGCTAGTGTCAATGGCTATCAAATTGACTACTAAGGGTTCCCAAATCATCAAATCCATTAGACCCAATGACTCAAGTTTACCCAATTACCTTGGCCTAAGCAAAGAGCAAAAAGAACTACTCCATAATCAAGGTAAACAATTCATCAAACACATGGTAAGCATTAACAAAAGACATGTTCAAATTGCAATTGGATTGAAATTAACAAATACCCATTAACAAGTATCAACATACAATCATTCAAATAACACAATTAATCATAGAAATCATCAATGTAACATCAACAAGTCAAGATTCACAACATTTATGCAATGGGTATAAAATAACAATTGACAAGAATCCATAAAACTAACACAAGATATAAGCAAAATTATACTAAGGAATTCAAATTAAACAATCAAAACTAATAATTAACAAGATCCAATTCAGATTTTAACAAGGGAAGATCAAATTAAAGCTAGATCTAGAGAGGAATAAGGGTTTCTCTCTCTAGAAGAACAAATAACCCAAAAACTAGAAAATGTGTCTTAGTGTAAAATGATTGATCCCCCCTTCTCCCTAGTATCCTTGGGTCTTTTCCATACAGAAATAGCTTGAATTTGGGCCTAATGAGCCTCAGAAATCGCCAGTCACAATTTCCTTTAATGAGGACACGTGCAGCTTCCCACGCGTGCGTGCAATGCGTGTGTGCCCGTTGATTGCTTTTGTGATCTATGCGTGCGCGCCAAGAGCGCGCGCACGTCAGTTAGAATTCTCTGGCCCGTGCGGATGCGTCCATCCTTGCATGCCGCTTCCAGCTATCCTCATCCACGCGTGCACGTGAAGTGCGCGTGCACATCGGTGCTGAAGATCCCAAAATCCAAATCTTCATGTTCCTTCCTCTTTTGTTTGCTTTCTTTCTCTCTTCTAGGCCATTCTTACCCTATTAATTCTGAAATCACTCAACAAATACATCACAGCATCGAATGGCAATAAAAGAGGATTAAAATATAGCAATTCAAAGGCAAAATAAGCATGTTTTCCATCATGGAGCAATATTAGTAAGTGAACACAAAACCATGCATTTTTTGTGAATAAGTGCAAGAAATATTGACAAAAAACCCCCAAATTAAGAACAAGATAAACCACAATATTGGGTTTATCATCAATCTATATCAAAGAAACATCCCACATCTCTAAACGAAGTACAAGAATGAGCAAAAAAATATATCAACATAGAGAAAAACTCTCGACTAGGAGAAACCCCAAAATCCGGATTCTCCAACTCCTCCCGAGATAAAGACAAAGATTCCAAGAAAAAAGACAATCCGCATGGAGAGAAGATTAAAAAATACCACAATTACACCTCTCTCCGGGTGTCTCTTATGGAAGTTTACAGAGAAGTATGCCATACGGAGAAGATTCCACCACCCCATCCACTTAAAAGCAAAAAGGGAGGAGGAAATCAGACGGAATATTGTGAATACCATCGAATCTATGGACATCCCACTAACGAGTACTTCGACTTGAAGAATGTCATAGAGAAATTGGTAAGAGAAGGGAGATTAGATCGGTACCTAGCCATTAGGGCAGATGAGCCCAGAAAGAGAAGAAGAGACGAAGAGGTTGGCCGAACAGAACGACCACCTCGTACCCCAGAGAGGCATGTTCACATGATACATGGGAGATTCGCGGGAGGAGAAATCTCCAAATCATCTCGCAAAAGACACCTCAAAGAAGTATACCACGTCGAGGGAGGAGAAGAGGCACCGGACCTCCCTACTATCACTTTTACTAAAGAGGACACAGCTGGCGTCATCTCGGGACATGAAGATCCCATGATCATCACTATCATATTAGCCAATGCTAATCTCCACCAAACACTGGTGGACCAAGGAAGCTCGGCAAATATTTTATTCAAAACAGCTTTCGACAAACTCGGCCTAGAATAAAAAGAGCTCAGAGCATGTCCAGACAGCTTGTTTGGACTTGGAGATACCCCAATCCAACCACTTGGATACATCTCGCTACACATAATCTTTGGAAAAGAGAACCAGTCTAGGACCCTCAACATAAACTACATCGTGGTCGACGTGAACTCAGCCTACAATGCTTTAACAGGTCAGACAACTTTAAACCAGCTCGGAGCAGTAGTCTCAACTCCACACCTATGCACGAAGTTCCCAACCGCAGAAGGGATCGCTACGATAAAAGGAGACCAGAAGACAGCCCGCTGTTGTTACAACGAAAGTCTAAACCTCAGAGGCAAAGGAGAAGAAATCCACACCATCGAACTCGGAGGAGTCCAAGGTCGAGAAGAATTTCGTCCAAAACCAGAATGCGAGATAGAAAAAGTCCAGATCAGAGATGTCCCGGACAAAACAACCAACATAGGCGCAATCCTTAAAGAAGATGTAAAAAAGTCCCTCAAACAGTTCTTAAAAGATAACGCCGACCTCTTCGCATGAAAAGCTGTAGACATGCCGGGCATAGATTCTGCACTAATGTGCCACAAACTGGCAGTATATCCTGGGTCTCGACCACTACAGCAAAAGTGTAGAAAGCTCAAACCAGAAAGATCCCAAGCTTTTGAAGAATAGGTACAAGACCTACTGGAGGCAGGATTTATAGGAGAGGTCAAATACCCATTATGGCTAGCCAACGTGGTCTTAGTGAAAAAATTAAATGGAAAGTGGCAGATGTGCACTGACTACACAGATCTCAACAACGCCTGCACAAAAGATCCCTATCCACTCCCAAGTATCGATACTCTGGTGGACGCCTCCTCCGGCTACAAGTACCTCTCATTTATGGACGCTTATTCAGGATACAATCAAATCCCAATGTATCCGCCTGATCAAGAAAAAACCTCATTTTTAACTCCCAAATCAAACTATTGTTACATCGTCATGCCCTTCGAACTCAAAAATGCAGGAGCTACCTACTGATGAGCGGATATTTTATACGCTTTTTGGGGGTAATGTCATGTAGATTTTAGTATATTTTAATTAATTTTTAGTAGAATATTATTAGTTTTTAGGCAAAAATCATATTTCTGGACTTTACTATGAGTTTGTGTGTTTTTTTGTGATTTCAGGTATTTTCTGGCTGAAATTGAGGGAGCTGAGCAAAAATCTGAGTTAGGCTGAAAAAGGACTGCTAATGCTGTTGGATCCTGACCTCCTTGCACTCGAAATGGATTTTTTGGGGCTACAGGAGTCCAATTGGCGCGCTCTCAACGGTGTTGGAAAGTAGACATCCAGGGCTTTCCAGCAATATATAATAGTCCATACTTTGCGCGAAGATAGATGACGTAACATGGCGTTGAACGCCAAGTACATGCTGCTGTCTGGAGTTAAACGCCAGAAAAACGTCAT
>NC_029777.3:44528994-44530269 GCF_000817695.3 Arachis duranensis | reverse complement strand
GTTGAGTTTGAACAATTGAAGGCTTATTTTATTTCTTAGATTAGGAATAATTTATTTTTATTGTCATAGAGTCATCAAATCCTGATAGGATAGTTTCTTTTCAAAAATTTCCTTTCAAAAATATTATTTTTCTTTATTAATTGTTAATTTTTCGTGAGTCTAGTGTCTTGTTCTAAGTTTGGTGTCAATTGCATCTTTTATATTTTTCTCTAAAATTTTCGTATTGGTGTCTTTGTTCTTCCTTGATCTTCAAGTTATCCTTGTTTATTTTCCTTGTTTGATCTTTAATTTTTCTTGTTCTGTGTCTTTTCTTGTTTTTCTTGTGCTTTTTCAAAACATTAAAAGATTTATATTGTTATCCATAAAGATGATACATTTTTAAAATCAACATTGAAGTTACTGCCCAATTGGCTGGAGCTTTAGTAGTTGTTCTTCATAATTGGGTATCTTCTTTGGAATCTTTTTCAAAAAAAAAATAATTTTTTTATTGAATCTTGTGCCAAACTCTAAGTTTGGTGTTTTCTAATTTTTTTCTTTGATTGAATTTTGCGCCAAACTCTAAGTTTGGTGTTTTCTTGTTAAGTTTTCTTTAATCATCGAAAATTTGTCTTGGTTTTCTAAAAATTTTAAGTTTGGTGTTCTTTCTTTTGTTCTTGGTGTTCTTGTGAATTTTCAAGGTGTTCTTGAGTCTTTCTTGTGCTTTGATCTTAAAATTTTTAACTTTGGTGTTCCTTGGTGTTTTCCCTCCAAAATTTTCGAAAATAAGGAACATTGGATCTAAAAATTTTAAATCTTGTGTCTTCTGCATATTTTTCTCTTTCATCATAAAATTCAAAATTCAAAAAAAATATATATATACTTTCTAACTAATTTTGAACTACATTTTTCGAAAATTTTATATAGAAATTCAGATTTCAATTTCAAAATATTTTCAATTTCCTTTATTTGTTTCGTTTTTATTCTATTTTATAAAAATTAATTTTTATAAAATAAATAATATCAACATACATATCATCTCTTTTATTCCATCATGGAATTAAGTGGGAATGATCAGTCCAGGAGGACTCTGGGGTCATATGCTAACCCCACTACTGCTTCATATGGGAGTAGTATCTGTATACCCTCCATTGGAGTTAGTAGCTTTGAGTTGAATCCTCAGCTTATTATCATGGTGCAGCAAAACTGCCAGTATTCCAGTCTTCCACATGAAGAACCTACAGAGTTTCTGGCACAATTTTTACAAATTGCTGACACAGTACATGATAAAGAAGTGGA
>NC_029777.3:44528010-44528693 GCF_000817695.3 Arachis duranensis | reverse complement strand
GAGTGAATCTTCCATGAAAGAAGAAGCTAAAACAGTAACTGATGAACTCAGTCCTGTAGATCAGGCCAATGAATTCAATCAGCAATTAGACTTTCTAACTCAGCAGCTAGCCGAATTCAAGGAAATATTACAGGAAACAACAATGGCTAACAGGAATATGGAAGTGCAATTAAAGCAGACAGAAAAGCAACTGTCAAAACAAATAGCAGAAGAATGCCAAGCAGTTCAATTAAGAAGTGGGAAAACATTAAATACCTCACTTCAAAGCAGCAGGAAGCCAAGAAATGAACAGATGTCTACTCAAAATCCCTCTGAGGACAATCAGAGCCCAGAGAGAAATAATGCTGGCGCTGAACGCCCAGACCATGCTCATTCCTGGCGTTCAACGCCAGAAACAAGCATGAATCCGGCGTTGAACGCCCAAAGGGAACATGGTTCTGGCGTTCAGACGCCAGTAACAAATGGGGAGATGGCGTCTAACGCCACTCTAGCTTCCACCCCTGGCATTCAAATGCCAGTGGGGGATCAGTCACATACAAGTGCTGATGACAACCCTTCTAAAAAGGCTTCCCAACCCACTTCAACAGGTAATAAACCTACAGCAACTAAGGTTGAGGAATACAAAGCCAAAATGCCTTATCCTCAAAAACCCCGCCAAGCGGAACAGGATAAGCAATTTGCCC
>NC_029777.3:44526989-44527321 GCF_000817695.3 Arachis duranensis | reverse complement strand
TAGGAAGACCTTTCCTAGCAACTGGACGAACCCTCATTGACGTCCAAAAAGGGGAAGTAACCTTGAGAGTCAATGAGGATGAGTTCAAGTTGAATGTTGTCAAAGCCATGCAACATCCAGACACCCCAAATGACTGCATGAGTGTTGATATTATTGACTCTCTGGTAAGAGAGGTCAATATGGCTGAGAGTCTCGAATCAGAACTAGAGGACATCTTTAAAGATGTTCAGCCTGACCTGGAGGAATCAGAAAGAATAGTAAAACCTCTGAAAATCCCTCAGGAAGAGGAGAAACCTCCTAAACCCGAGCTCAAACCATTACCACCATCCCTA
>NC_029777.3:44525676-44526457 GCF_000817695.3 Arachis duranensis | reverse complement strand
TGATGTGTGATGCCAGTGACCATGCCATTGGTGCAGTGTTGGGACAAAGGCATGACAAGCTTCTGCACGTCATTTACTATGCCAGCCGTGTTCTAAATGACGCACAGAAGAATTACACAACCACAGAAAAAGAGCTACTTACAGTAGTTTACGCCATTGACAAATTTAGATCCTATTTAGTAGGATCAAAAGTGATTGTGTACACTGATCATGCTGCTCTTAAATATCTACTCACAAAGCAGGATTCAAAACCCAGACTTATAACATGGGTGTTGCTTCTGCAAGAGTTTGATATAGAAATAAGAGACAGAAAAGGGACAGAGAATCAAGTAGCAGATCACCTGTCCCGAATAGAACCAGTGGAAGGGGCGTCCCTCCCTCTTACTGAGATCTCTGAAACCTTTCCGGATGAGCAACTGTTTGCCATCCAGGAAGTGCCGTGGTTTGCAGACATTGCAAACTACAAGGCAGTGAGATTCATACCCAAAGAGTACAGTAGACAGCAATCAAAGAAGCTGATCACAGATGCAAAGTATTATCTTTGGGATGAGCCATATCTCTTTAAGAGATGTGCAGACGGAGTAATCTGTAGATGTGTGCCTAAGGAAGAAGCGCAAAAGATCCTTTGGCATTGCCATGGATCACAGTATGGAGGACATTTTGGAAGTGAACGAACAGCCACAAGAGACCTCCAAAGTGGCTTCTACTGGCCTACTCTCTATAAAGATTCCCGAGCATTTGTGCTTAATTGTGACAGTTGCCAAAGATCAGGCAACCTACC
>NC_029777.3:44522155-44523022 GCF_000817695.3 Arachis duranensis | reverse complement strand
GAGTCAATAATACTATCTGAATTCTGAATTCCTAAGGATGCCAATCATTCTGAAATTTTAAAGATACAGGGAGATGCCAAAACTGTTCAGAAACAAAAAGCTACTAGCCCCGCTCATCTAAATTAGAATCTGAGCCTCACTTAAAACTCGGAGATTTTATTACTCTTTAAATTCTTTTTATTCTATTTTATTCATCTAGTTGCTTGGGGACAAGCAACAGTTTAAGTTTGGTGTTGTGATGAGCGGATATTTTATACGCTTTTTGGGGGTAATGTCATGTAGATTTTAGTATGTTTTAATTAATTTTTAGTAGAATATTATTAGTTTTTAGGCAAAAATCATATTTCTGGACTTTACTATGAGTTTGTGTGTTTTTCTGTGATTTCAGGTATTTTCTGGCTGAAATTGAGGGAGCTGAGCAAAATCTGAGTTAGGCTGAAAAAGGACTACTAATGTTGTTGGATCCTGACCTCCCTGCACTCGAAATGGTTTTTTGGAGCTACAGGAGTCCAATTGGGCGCTCTCAACGGCGTTGGAAAGTAGACATCCAGGGCTTTCCAGCAATATATAATAGTCCATACTTTGCGCGAAGATAGACGACGTAACTTGGCGTTGAACGCCAAGTACATGCTGCTGTCTGGAGTTAAACGCCAGAAAAACGTCATGATCCAGAGTTGAACGCCCAAAACACGTTATAACTTGGAGTTCAACTCCAAGAAAGGCCTAAACTCGTGGATAGCTTTAGTCTCAGCCCCAGCACACACCAAGTGGGCCCCAGAAGTGGACTTCTGCACCAATTATCTTAGTTTACTCATATTCTGTAAACCTAGGTTACTAGTTTACTATTTAAACAACTTTTAGAGACTT
>NC_029777.3:44510175-44521908 GCF_000817695.3 Arachis duranensis | reverse complement strand
TGGTATTCCGAGTAGGATTCTGGGATTGAATGACTGTGACGAGCTTTAAACTCCTGAAGGCTGGGCGTTAGTGACAGATGCAAAAGAATCAATGGATTCTATTCCAGCCTGATTGAGAACCGACAGATGATTAGCCGTGCTGTGACAGAGCATAGGAACGTTTTCACTGAGAGGATGGGAAGTAGCCATTGACAACGGTGACACCCTACATAGAGCTTGCCATGGAAGGGACCTTGCGTGTGGGAAAAGGATTTCAAGGAAAAGTTGAGATTCAGAGGACAAAGCATCTCCAAAACTCCAACATATTCTCCATTAATAAAGTAACAATTTCCTTATTCCAAATACTTTGACTTCTTATCATTAAATCCAATTAATCTTATTGGCATCCTGACTAGGATTAATAAAATAAACATAGATTGCTTCAAACCAATAATCTCCGTGGGATCGACCCTTACTCACGTAAGGTATTACTTGGACGACCCAGTGCACTTGCTGGTTAGTTGTACGGATTACAAATTCGTGCATCACCTACCAAAGGTTAATGAACAATGTCTTCACATAGCACATTGGAAAACTAATAGTGGTATATGTAGACGACATGTTAGTAAAAACACAAAGCGATGAGTCGCTACTGTCCGACCTCACCCAAGTATTCAATGCCATAAGAAAGCATTGCATGCGACTTAATCCTGCAAACTGCACTTTCGCGGTATAGGCTGGCAAGTTCTTGGGCTTTATGCTCACACAAAGAGGAATCAAGGCAAACCCAGATAAATGCCAAGCTATACTCGACATGAAGAGTCCGACATGTGTTAAAGAGGTACAACAACTCAATGGAAGATTGGCAGCCTTGTCCAGATTCCTAGCTAGATCAGCAATAAGATCTTTCCCCTTCTACGCCACTCTAAGGAAGGGAAAGGAGTTTGAATGGGCAGTTGAATGCGAGCAAACCTTCCCAGAATGCGAAAAAGCCTTCCAGGATTTCAAAAAATTCCTAGGACAACTGCCTATTCTAACCCGGCCACAGAAAGGAGAACAGCTTGTATTGTACCTCGTGGTAGGAAATCAGGCAGTAGCTTCGGCACTAATCTGAGAAGACGACAGCGGACAACAACCCATATACTTCATCAGCAAGGCACTACAGGGGTCCGAATTGAACTATCAAAAAATAGAAAAATTCGCCTATACTCTCATACTAACATCTCGACGACTTCGCCCATATTTCCAAGCCCACACCATCAGGGTTCGGACCAACCAGCCCAAAAAAGGCATTTTATATCAAACAGACTTAGCAGGAAGAATCTTGCAATGGGCAGTCGAGTTATCCGAATTCGACCTTTAGTATGAAGCTCAGACAGGCATCAAATCACAGTATCTAGCCGACATCATTGTAGAGTTTACAGACACCCCAAAAATCCCTACAAAATGGAATCTATACGTAGACGGTTCCTCAACAAAATTGGAAGTGGCGCAGGAGTGATAATAGAGAGCGATCAGAGAACTCAAATCGAACTTTCACTCAAATCCGGGTTCCCTACCTCAAACAACTAGGCTGAATATGAGGCACTACTAGCTGGTTTAAAGCTGGCTAAGGAGGTTGGAGCTCGAAAGCTTACCATGTTCAGGGACTCACAAGTAGTCACCTCACAAATAACAGGGAACTATCAAGCCAAGGATCCCACCATGAAAAAATAGTTGGACAAAACCAGGGAACAGCTCGTACAACTCGGGGAATATGAGGTTCGCCACATACCTCGGGAACAGAATGCTTGGGCTGATGCACTCTCAAAACTAGCCAGCACCAAACTAGGGGGCAACAATAGAAGCCTCATCCAGGAAATTATGTAGAACCCGTCAATCTCAGAAGAAGAAAAGGTCCTAGCCATAATAGGTCTGGATCAAGGATGGATGACTCCCATAATTAACTACCTCAAAACAGAAACACTCCCTACAGATAAAAAGGAGGCAAAGAGGTTAAAACGGGAGGCATAATACTACACCATCATAAATAATACTCTACACAAGAGAGGGATTTTAACACCACTGTTAAAATGTGTACCGACTTCCAACACAAAAGAAGTTTTAGAAGAAGTACACAGCGGTATTTGTGGCAACCATCTCGAAGCACAGGCCTTTACCAAAAAAGTACTCCAGGCTGGATTCTATTGGCCAACACTACAAAAAGAAGCAACAGAATTCGTAAAGACATGTCTACCATGTCAGAAACATGCCAACTTTCACATCACCCCGCTAGAGGAGCTTATCAGCGTAACCTCACCTTGCTATTTGCAAAATGGGGACTCGACCTTCTCGGTCCTTTCCCTCAAGGATCCAGACAAGTCAAATTCTTCATTGTAGAGGTAGACTATTTCACAAAATAGATTGAGGCATAACCCCTAGCTAATGCCACTGCTCAAAGAAGTCAAAAATTCCTATATAGAAACATTGTCACAAGGTTTGGGATTCCATACTCCATCACCACAGAAATGGCACTCAATTTACAGATGCAGTCTTTAGAAAATTGGTGGCCGATCTGAACATAAAACACCAATTCACATCCGTAGAACACCCCCAGGCCAACAGACAAGCAGAAGCTGCTAATAAAGTCATATTAACCGGGTTAAAATGGAGATTATAGGATACAAAGGGAGCCTGGGCTGAAGAGCTCCCGCAAGTCCTATGGGCTTATCGGATAACTCCATACTCCACCACAAAGGAATCACCTTTCCGATTAGCTTACGGAATGGAGGCAATGATCCCAGTGGAGGTCGAAGAAGGATCGCCCAGAGTGACCCACTACAGTGAAGAGGCCAACTCCCAACTTTAAAGGGAAGAACTTGACCTACTTCCAGAAATCCGAGAAAGAGCTCGGATCAGGGAAGAGGCAGTAAAACGTTGAATCGCTTCAAGATACAATCAAAAGGTAGTGCCACGAGGTTTTGCCGTGAACGACCTCGTCTTAATCCAAAATGACATCGGAACAACTCGACCTGGAGAAGGAAAGCTGGCAGCAAACTAGAAGGGACCCTACCGAGTCATAGAAATACTCGGAAGAGGCTACTACAAGCTATCCGAACTCGAAGGGCGAGAGCTCCCAAGGTCATGGCATGCCTTGCCTGCAACTTAAGAAGGTACTACAGTTAGGAGATAGTAAAGGATCTTAGGATGAGGTGCACTCTTTTTCCTTAAAAAGGTTTTTTAACAAGGCACCAAGCCAAGATCCATGAAATACCTAACTTAGAGGGGTAGAACTCCCACATGTATATATTTGCATATTTTCTTTTCGAATAAAGTTTTTTCAGATTTTTTACAAATCCTTTATCAAGACGCATTAATCTAAAAACGCAAAATTTCATCGCCCAATTATAAAGCTACAGATCGGCAAAACTGAAAACTAAATTCACTGCCCGATCATGATAAAGACCAATAAAGATGAAAACCAAATTCATCAAAGATCGACCAAGCAAGGATTGAACCCAATTTCTACAAAATCGGCAAAGATGAAAAGCGACAAAAATAGATTAAATGCATGAAGTTATCAAAAGTGACCCATAGAAAGGACCTGATGAGGTCTTAATAAAATGGGTTGCTAAAAAATAACTTAAAAAACAGACCGACATGAAGAAGTCGGACCAGTCACAACAGCAAAGTTATAAAAAGTAAATCCCTAGAAAGAGGCCTGGCCAGCCTTAAAAAAGTGGATTACTATAAATAACTTAGAAGGGACCGACTGATAAACCCCGATTTCGTGGTTTATTTTGTGCTTAATTTGGGGGATTTTACCACCTTTTCCCACATTTATTCAATAAAATAGCATGGTTTTGTAATTCTCCCTTGAATTGTACTTAAGTGTAAAAACATTCTTTTTAGGCCCTTAAATTGGCAATTTTGATTCACTTTAATTCCTTTCGATGCCTTGATGCGTTTGTTGAGTGATTTCAGGTTCATAAGGCAAGTATTGGATGGAAAAAATGAGGAGAAAGCATGCAAAATGGAGAATGCATGAAGAAACCAAGAATTGGGAATGCATCGTTGGGTGTGCACGCGTACAAGGCGCGCACATGCAAAAGTGATTTCGCATAGAGACGCGCACGCGTACAGGACACGTCCGCGCGAATGAAGAAATAGCCAATCGAAGCACACACGCACATGGCGCGTACGCGCTGATACTCGCACGTGACTCACTTAAAGGCAAAACACTGGGGGCGATTTCTGAGCAGCCCAGGCCCAATTCCAACCTGTTTCTGAGTGTATTTCATGCAGAATTGAAGCCCGAGCAAAAGGGGGAGCAATTGTTTGTAGCATTAGCATCATGTAGTGTAGTTTCTAGAGAGAGAAGCTCCCTTTTCTCTCTTGAATTAGGTTAGATTAGGTTAATTTCATCTTAGATCTATGTCCAATTTCATGTTTTCGTCTTATTTCTTTTATGATTTCTTGCTTCTACTATTTCATTCTCATGGTTTGTAGTGTTAATTTTCCTCTTTGCTATCTTTTTTAATCATACACTCATGATGGATTTGGTTTACTTTTAATGCAATTTATTGTTTGATGTTCTTTTATTGTTGATTTGAATTGTGATTTTATCTTTCCTTGTAATTGATAGTTGGTAGATTTCACTAATTATTGCCATTTATTATGCTTTCCTTTTATGCCTTCCAAGTGTTTGACAAAATGCTTAGAAGGATGTTAGAGTAGATTTTTATGCTCTTGGCTTGGGAAGTGTTCTGGGGGTTACCTGAAATTGTAGGTCGATCTTGGTCGAGATCTTCTGTGTTGGTCGGAGCCGACGTGTCCGGCAGGTGTATAGCGACCGGAGCTGGTGTGTCCGACTCGTGGGACTCAAAGTGCTGCTGATCCTTCGTCCCTGGAGGGTGGGGGGTACCTACAAGGGACACCGATGCTTAAGTTGGCAAGGGTATTAAGCAGGTATTGAGTAGAATCAGAGTATGAGTTATACCTGGGTGCTCCATTGTATTTATAATGGTGTAAAGTGACCTTTTTGGATAAGATAAGTTAGTTATCTCATCTTATCTTATCTTTTGACTGAGGTCATCTTATCTTTAAGGGAACCGCCCTTCTCTTGTAGGCTTGGGCTGCCTTAGGATCTGGGGCGTGTTCCTCTATTTGGGCCCTTTGTTTGGGCTTTCTCGTGACTTGGCCGAGCTCTTTGAGAAGAGGTCGGATTGATCTGACCTGAAGAGGTCGGTCGCTTTGTCTGTAGAACATCCCGGGTCGAGTAGCTCGACCCAGGGTATGAAAAGTGCCCCTGCTTGAGCTCGGTCCTTTTGTTGAGGTCGAGTTTTCGACTTCGGTCCTTTTATGACGAAGCTGAACTCAAGCATTTTGTCGATTTCTTCCATTTGTAGAATCTTTTGAATGTAGAATGTTTACCTCTAAAAGCGCGCGCTTTTATATCAGCGCTTTGCTTTTGGAAACGTGAGAGGATTTAATACCTTCATTAATTGGTATTAATTGCCCCATTTTCTCTTGGTTTTTATTTTGAATTTTCTTCAAAAAACGGTTTCTCTTCTTCGCTCTTATTCGTAACTTCTCCCTTTACTCTCTCATTTTCTGTTTCTTTCGTAATTTCTTCCTGCAACATCTGTTCTGTCACTGCTCTTTGTGGAAGAGGGGTGATTTCCAGATTTTCTCCTTCTATCTTCGCAGTTTTCCGCTTCGAGGGGTGGCTTTATTGCTTCTGCTCTTCGGCTTTCTTCCGAGGGTTTCTTCTGTTTCTCTAGGTTTGATTTTTCTTCTTCTATTTCTTTATATGTCTGTAGAAAGTTTGAATTTTGCTCAGAGAAAGTTTGGATCTTTCTATTTTTACCGTGCCTGATTGTTGCGTGTTCTGGAATTTCTTCGTTTTTGGTGCGAGTCTTTTTGCTTTTCTCGTTGCTTGAATCTTTTTTTTTCTTTAGAGCTTTTGCATGTTGTCGCCGCTTCTGGTTGCGCTTTCGATGATGGTTTTTGCTTGATTCTAAAAAAGTTTGCGTCTTTGATGATTTTCTGCTTGGTATTTTTGATGTTTGACAATGCTTTTTGCTGATAGACTGTAGAAAGGTGGTGACTTTGTGTTTTTACTTCCTTTGTTTCCTTTGAGACTTTATTTTCTTTCTGATGAGTGTCGGGATGCAAGCTGTAGAAATTTCTTGAATCCTCGCTTTGTTACTGCCTCCAAAGGATGCCCCAGGACTTTGGTTTGAATCTTGGGGCTCTCCTTTTTGTTCATCCGTCGAGTTGTTTTGCCCCTCATCCAAGATGCTTTTTTAATAATCCACTCTTCTTTTCTTATTGTAGGATTTAGTTGGCCTCATGTCTTCTCGCAATAACGTTGTAGAGATGCCTTCCGGGTTCCTGAGGGCATTGCTGATTGGGTGGACTCAATGGTTCTTATGTGTGTCTCCTTGGTTGATTCCGAGTTTTGCGCGCAGCTTAGGCAGTTTCATAGGGTCTGTAGTAATCCTGGTGATGAGAAGAACTATGAACTTGTCCCCCCTCCTCTGAAGAGAGAGTCTGCTTCTCTACTCGGGTTGTTGATGATCGCCCTTTCTTCTATGTTTATGACTTTTTCTTTGGTCAGCTGGGTATCACCCTTCCTTTTACTAAATTTGAGGCCGACCTGTAATGGTCCTGTAATGTCACCCCCTCTCAACTTCACCCTAATTCCTGGGGTTTCATAAAGATTTTTCAATTGTTGTGCAATGGTTTTGGTATCCCTGCTTCCCAATCTCTCTTTTTCTATCTGTTTGTCTTGACTAAGCCCGGAGTGGTAAAGAAGAAGGCAGCTTGGGTCTCCTTTCGCTCTACCCAAGGAAAGAAGGTTTTTTCCATGTTTGACGAGTCGTTCCATGATTTTAAAAACTACTTTTACAAGGTCTGAGATGTTGAAGGAGCTCGGCCCTTCTTTCTGGATGAAAATGACGAGCCTGCTTTTCCCTTGGAATGGCAAAAAGATGTGAGGGTGTCCCGATATACGTGGGAAATGTTGGATGAGGCTAAGCGAGCCTTTGTGACTGAATTGGAAGAACGCTGGGGTCAACCTCCCCATCTCGACACAAAGAAATTTTTAACCAATCCCTCTCTTCTTCAAACTGAGTTGGGTATTTTGTGTTTCCTTTTTTATCTGTTTTATATTACTCGTAACTGTCTTTTCCGACTTGTAGCTTAATTTCTGTTTTATTTGCAGAGGCGATGAAGAATAATGAATCCATGAAAGCTTTTAGAAGAGCGCAGAGGGCGACTGCTGCCAAAAATATCTCGGCCAAGGTGGCTGGGGAAGGATTCTCTCAAGTGCACGTGAAGCCGTCTGTGCCGAGTTCCCCTGGGGTGAAGAAGGTGATCCCTACTCCCCGAGTTCGCCTGGTGGATCCTCACCCTACTTCTGCTGCTCCTTCTGTTGCTCCTCCCAATAAAAAACAAAAAACAGTTGAGCCTTTCGACCTCAACGCTCCCGATTTTAATGCCATTGAATTTGTGGATCAGCAAATCG
This sequence comes from Arachis duranensis, assembly GCF_000817695.3. Lineage (NCBI taxonomy): Eukaryota > Viridiplantae > Streptophyta > Magnoliopsida > Fabales > Fabaceae > Arachis > Arachis duranensis. The sequence goes on along the minus strand of NC_029777.3, from coordinate 44,514,419 downwards.
GTCCCTATGGTACCCTCTCAATGGATGATGTGTCCATCCTCCATCATTTGGAATTTATGGCCTGAAATCACGTACGGATGGCGTATATGGCGGCTGCTATATACCAGACTGCTCAGAATCTTCCTCTCCATGCTACTAAAGCATTTATGGAGGAGGCAAAGCAGGAGTTTGACTGGATGAAGGGGCTAAAGGAAGAACTTGAATTAAAGGTGACCAAGTTGGAGAAGGATCTAGAGAATGAGAAGGCGAGTTCCCTTTCACTGGCAGCTTCTTTGAGGTTGGCCGAGGACACAGCCCTGATGCATAAGGAGAGTTATGTTACGACTTATCGGGAGGTGATGCATCTGAGGGGGGAGTTGGACAATGCCTGGGAAGATTATTCTGAGCTCCAAGGTCATCCTGTTGGCAGCGTGACTGCTGCTTACGAGAACTTGAATGAGCAAGTTCGGGTCATTGCTCCCGAGGCTGATCTCACCCCTTTCAGCCTGGACAACGTTGTCAGGGATGGCAAGATTGTCCCTGATGACGATGGTGATGATGATGCTAATCCTCCCCCTGTGTCCTCTGCTAAAGTGTCGACCTCTTCTGCTCCTCCGGTTGCACCTGATTTGGATTGCCAGGTTCTGAACCGGGAGGATGGAACTATAGACGCTGTGCCTATTCAGACTCGTCCTCCTTCTCCTTGTCCTGATGATGCCAAGAAGGCTCCTGATGCTTGCTGATCTCTTTCTGGATATTTGTGTAGTTGGCCCGGCTTGTGGGCTCTTAAAACTTTTTTGTTTCTTTGCTGACATTTTCTAGTTGCTTGCTTTAGCAACTTTTACTTCGAAAAACAAAGAGTAGCTCGCTATCCTTTTGAGCTTAGGTTCTGATGGCCTCCGAGGCTTTATAACTTGTTATCTCTTCTGTTTTCTGAGAACGTTTGGAACCTAGCAGCTCGACCTCTCTGGATTGCTTTGTACGTATTGTTTATAGCTTGGATCCTTTGAAGTTGTGTCTGTGTGGGTCCGACTTGTTTCTCGGTTTTCTCGCTTTTGTACATATTTTTGGCACTCCTTAACCGATTCCTTTACGTTGGTCCCCTTCTAAGTTATTTCTGTAATCCTCTTTCTTAGACCTTTGTCAGGTCTCTTTCAGGGATTACTTTTATAACTATGTTTTGTAGGAAACCGACTTCGTTAGGTCGATCTCTTTCTAAGTTATTTTTGTAATCCTCTTTCTTGGACCTTTGTCAGGTCTCTTTCAGGGATTACTTTTATAACTTTGTTTTGTAGGAAACCGACTTCTTTAGGTCGATCTCTATCTAAGTTATTTTTGTAATCCTCTTTCTTGGACCTTTGTCAGGTCTCTTTTAGGGATTTCTTTTATAACTTTGTTTTGTAGGAAACCGACTTCGTTAGGTCGATCTCTTTCTAAGTTATTTTTGTAATCCTCTTTCTTGGACCTTTGTCAGGTCTCTTTCAGGGATTACTTTTATACCTATGTTTTGTAGGAAACCGACTTTGTTAGGTCGATCTCTTTCTAAGTTATTTTTGTAATCCTCTTTCTTGGGCCTTTATCAGGTCTCTTTCAGGGATTACTTTTATAACTTTGTTTTGTAGGAAACCGACTTCTTTAGGTCGATCTCTTTCTAAGTTATTTTTGTAATCCTTTTTCTTGGACCTTTGTCAGGTCTCTTTTAGGGATTACTTTTATAACTTTGTTTTGTAGGAAACTGACTTCGTTAGGTTGATCTCTTTCTAAGTTATTTTTGTAATCCTCTTTCTTGGACCTTTGTCAGGTCTCTTTCAGGGATTACTTTTATAACTTTGTTTTGTAGGAAATCAACTTCGTTAGGTCGATCTCTTCTTAATTTAAAGTAATCCTCTTTAATAGGGTTGGCCAGACTTCTTTCCAAGGTTTACTTATAACTTGGGTTGACTTGGTCCGACTTCTGAACGTCGGCCAGTCTTTAAGTTATTATTTTAGCTATTCGTAAGACCTCGTCAGGTTCTTTTTTGGATTGCTTTCGATAACTTCTTACATTATTCTGTGTTCATCTTTGCCGATTTGTAGAAAGTGGTTGGCCTCTTTAGATCGTCTTTTGGGTGAATCGCGTTTTCACCTTTATCGGACGGTTATCTTTGTCGTGATCGTGCAGTGAAATTGCTTTTCACTTTCTGTCGATCTGTTACTTTATAATCGGACAATGAATACTTCAGATTAATGCGTCTTGAAATCTTGTAGAATATCTAAATAAACTTTATTCAAAGAAAAGTGTGAATATGTACATGTGGAAATTTTTTCATACTTTTAAGTTGGATAGTGTCTAGATCTCAATCTGGTGCCTCATTAAAAAACCTTTTCAGGAAAAAGAGTGCGTCCAATAATGAGATCCTTTACCTTTTCTAGCTGTAGTACCTTCTTAGGTTGCAGGCGTGCCATGATCTGGGAAGCTCTCGTCCGTCGAGTTTGGACAGTCTGTAGTAGCCCTTCCCAAGTACCTCTATAACTCGGTAGGGTCCTTTCCAGTTTGCTGCCAGCTTTCCTTCTCCTAGTCGAGTTGTTCCAATATCATTTTGGATTAGGATAAGATCGTTTTCTGCAAAACTTCTCAGTACTACCCTTTGATTATATCTGGAAGCCATTCGACGTTTTAGAGCTTTCTCTCTGATCCGAGCTCTTTCTTGGATTTCAGGTAGTAGGTCGAGCTCTTCCCTCTGAAGTTGGGAGTTTGCTCCCTCATTGTAATGAACTACTCTAGGCGATCTTTCCTCAATCTCTACTGGAATCATTGCCTCTATTTCGTATACTAACTGGAATGGGGATTCCTTTGTAGTGGAATGTGGCGTCGTTCGATATGCCCATAGGACCTGTGGAAGCTCTTCTGCCCAGGCTCCCTTTACATCTTGTAATCTCTGTTTTAACCCGGCCAATATGACTTTGTTGGCGGCTTCGGCCTGTCCATTGGCCTGTGGACGTTCGACAGAGGTGTACTGGTGCTTTATATTCAAGTCGGCTACTAGTTTTCTGAAGCCTGCATCTGTGAATTGAGTGCCATTGTCCGTGGTTATTGAATATGGGACTCTGAACCTTGTGACAATGTTTCTATATAGGAATTTCCGGCTTCTTTGGGCGGTAGCGTTGGCTAGGGGTTCTGCCTCGATCCACTTTGTAAAATAATCTACCCCTACTATGAGAAATTTAACTTGTCCTGACCCCTGAGGAAAGGTGCCGAGAAGATCGAGTCCCCATTTTGAAAATGGCCAAGGCGAAGTTACGCTGATGAGCTCTTCTGGCGGGGCGATGTGAAAGTTGGCATGTTTCTGACATGGTGGACATGTCTTTACAAATTCTGTGGCTTCTTCCTGTAATGTTGGCCAATAGAACCCTGCCCAGAGTACTTTTTTGGCAAGGGCCCGTGCTCCAAGATGATTGCCACAAATGCCGCCGTGTACTTCTTCTAACACTTCCTTTGTGTGGGAGGTCGGGACGCATTTTAATAATGGTACTGGGATCTCTCTTTTGTACAGGATGTTGTTTATGATGGTGTAGTACTGTGCCTCCCTTTTTAGCCTCTTTGCCTCCTTTTATTCTGTGGGGAGCGTTCCTATTTTGAGGTAGTTGATTATGGGGGTCATCCATCCTTGGTCCTGGTTTACTATGGCTAGGACTTCTTCTTCTTCTGAGATTGACGGGTGGTGCACGAAATTGTGATCATCAATGGTGCAATCAACATGGTATGCTCAATTGTAATCTCAACTCTTTATTACAACTTCGCACAACTAACCAGCAAGTGCACTGGGTCGTCCAAGTAATAAACCTTACGCGAGTAAGGGTCGATCCCACGGAGATTGTTGGTATGAAGCAAGCTATGGTCATCTTGTAAATCTCCGTCAGGCAGATTCAAATGGTTATAGATGATTTATGAATAAAGCATAAAATAAAGATAGAGATACTTATGCAATTCATTGGTGAGAATTTCAAATAAGCGTATGGAGATGCTTTGTCCCTTTCGTCTCTCTGCTTTCCTACTGTCTTCATCCAATCCTTCTTACTCCTTTCCATGTCAAGCTGTATGTTGGGTATCACTGTTGTCAGTGGCTACGATCCCGTCCTCTCAGTGAAATTATTCAATGCGCTCTGTCATAGCACGGCTAATCATCTGTCGGTTCTCAATCAGATTGGAATAGAATCCAGTGATTCTTTTGCGTCTGTCACTAACGCCCAGCCTTCAGGAGTTTGAAGCTCGTCACAGTCATTCA
>NC_029777.3:44508182-44509708 GCF_000817695.3 Arachis duranensis | reverse complement strand
CCAGAATTCTTGAGCTGACATGGAACGCCTGTTTGGGCCATCAAATATCGGGAAAGGTATGGACTATTATACATTGCTGGAAAGCCCAGGATGTCTACTTTCCAACGCAATTGAGAGCGTTCTAATTGGGCCTCTGTAGCTCCAGAAAATTCACTTCGAGTGCAGGGAGGTCAGAATCCAACAGCATCTGCAGTCCTTTTCAGCCTCTGAATCAGATTTTTACTCAGGTCCCTCAATTTCAGCCAGAAAATACCTAAAATCACAGAAAAACACACAAACTCATAGTAAAGTTCAGAAAAGTGAATTTTAAATAAAAACTAATAAAAATATAATAAAAACTAACTAAAACATACTAAAAACATACTAAAAACAATGCCAAAAAGCGTATAAAATATCCGCTCATCACAACACCAAACTTAAATTGTTGCTTGTCCCCAAGCAACTGAAAATAAAATAAGATAAAAAGAAGAGAATATGCAATGAATTCCAAAAACATCTATGAAGATTAGTATTAATTAGATGAGCGGGGCTTTTAGCTTTTTGCCTCTGAACAGTTTTGGCATCTCACTTTAATCTTTGCAGTTTAGAATGATTGGCATCTATAGGAACTCAGAATTCAGATAGTGTTATTGATTCTCCTAGTTAAGTATGATGATTCTTGAACACAGCTACTTTATGAGTCTTGGCCGTGGCCCAAAGCACTCTGTCTTCCAGTATTACCACCGGATACATACATGCCACAAACACATAACTGGATGAACCTTTTCATATTGTGACTCAGCTTTGCTAGAGTTCCCAATTAGAGGTGTCCAGGGTTCTTAAGCACACCCTTTTTGCCTTGGATCATGACTTTATTATTGTTATATTTTTTTTTGCTTTTTCTTGCTTCAAGAACCATTTTTATGATTTTTCAGATCCTCAATAACATGTCTCCTTTTTCATCATTCTTTCAAGAGCCAACATTCGTGAACAACAAATTCAAAAGACATATGCACTGTTTAAGCATTCATTCAGAAGTCAAAGTATTGCCACCACATCAAAATAATTAATCTGTTATAAAATTTAAAATTCATGCAATTCTTCTCTTTTTCAATTAAGAACATTTTTCATTTAAGAAAGGTGATGGATTCATAGGACATCCATAACTTTAAGGCATAGACACTAAGACACTAATGATCATAAGACACAAACATAGATGAACATAAGCATGAAAATTCGAAAAACAGGAAATAAAGAACAAGGAAGTTAAAGAACGGGTCCACCTTAGTGATGGCGGCTTGTTCTTCCTCTTGAAGATCTTATGGAGTGCTTGAGCTCCTCAATGTCTCTTCCTTGCCTTTGTTGCTCCTCTCTCATGATTCTTTGATTTTCTCTAATTTCATGGAGGAGAATGGAATGTTCTTGGTGCTCCATCCTTAGTTGTCCCATATTGGAACTCAATTCTCCTAGGGAGGTGTTGATTTGCTCCCAATAGTTTTGTGGAGGAAAGTGCATCCCTTGAGGCATCTCAGGAATTTCATGATGAG
>NC_029777.3:44497976-44508059 GCF_000817695.3 Arachis duranensis | reverse complement strand
CCCTCTTCACAAATATCTATGAGGACTTGGTCCAACCTTTGATCAAAGTTGACCCTTTTAGTGTAAGGGTGTTCATCTCCTTGCATCATGGGCAAGTTGAATGCCAACCTTACATTTTCCAGACTAAAATCTATGTATTTCCCCCGAACCATTGTAAGCCAATTCTTTGGGTCCGGGTTCACACTTTGATCATGGTTCTTGGTGATCCATGCATTGGCATAGAACTCTTGAACCATTAAGATCCCGACTTGTTGAATGGGGTTGGTAAGAACTTACCAACCTCTTCTTCGGATCTCATGTTGGATCTCCGGATATTCGCTCTTTTTGAGTTTGAAAGGGACCTCGGGAATCACCTTCTTCATGGCCACAACTTCATAGAAGTGGTCTTGATGCACCCTTGAGATGAATCTCTCCATCTTCAATGACTCGGAGGTGGAAGCTATTGCCTTCCCTTTCCTCTTTCTATAGGTTTCTCCGGCCTTAGATGCCATAAATGGTTATGGAAAAACAAAAAGCAATGTTTTTACCACACCAAACTTAGAAGGTTTGCTCGTCCTCGAGCAAAAGAAGGAAGAAGAGAGTAGAAGAAGAAGAAATAGAGGAGATGGAGGTGGCTTTGTTTTTCGGCCAAGGGGGAGAAGTAGTGTGTAGGTTGTGTGAAAATGAAGGAGTGAAGATGGGTTTATATAGGAGTGGAGAGGGGGTGTATGGTTCGGCCATAATGGGTGGGTTTGGGAGGGAAAGTGGTTTGAATTTGAATGGTGAGGTAGGTGGGGTTTTATGAAGGATGGATGTGAGTGGTGAAGAGAAAGAAGGGATTTGATAGGTGAAGGGTTTTTGGGGAAGAGTAGTGGGATTTGATAGGTGAGGGGTTTTGGGGAAGAGGTGTTGATGTTAGGATTTTTGCTAGTAAAGAATATCATAAAAACAGTCGCGTTGTAGATATAGTCTCTAAACCGACAAAAATCCCTTCGTACAAACGTTTTGTTGTCACAAGTAACAAACCCCTTTGAAATTGATAACCGAGTATTCAAACCTCGGGACGTTTTCTCAAGGAATTGCAGGGAGGTATGTTCTTATTATTGGTTATGGAGATTGTAAATTTGGGGTTTTGAAAAATTTGGAGTTTGGGCAATGTGCACAGGTATATTTTCAAGCAATAAAAATTAATAAATAACTGTAAAATAAACTCTTGGCAAGGTATGAAGACTAGAGGTCCTATCCCAGTTATCCTTATCAATTGTAATGAGAATTGGATTTTTCTCCTACTTTATTAACCTCTAACTATGAAGGTAAGTTAAGTGGATGAATTAATTCTTGAAGAATTCCAATTCTCAATCAACAATGAGTTTGATAACTCAAGAGTCACCAATTATTTTACCAAGGCCAAAATGGAGAAAAATATCTAAATTAAATTGAAAGCAATCTTAAACAGAGCAAAGCAATCTTAAATCTGAATTACCTCAAATAATATTAATTAAGAAAATCATAACATGAATGTAGCATAAGCCAAATAGGCAACATATCTAATACAAGCATTGAAGCATCTGAAAGTAAAAAGAGGAATATAAAGTAAAAGAACGTTGAACCTGGGATTGAGAGTCACTCCTAAAACTAAGAGAAATCCTAAATCCTAATCCTAAGAGAGAGGAGAGAGCCTCTCTCTCTCTAAAAACTACATCTACTCCTAAAATTGTGAATGTGAGAGCCTCTCTATGAATGGATGTATTCCCCAACTTTATAGCCTCTAATCTGTGTTTTCTGGGCCGCAAACTGGGTCAAAAACAATCCAGAATTCGCTGGTTTCGAATTTTGCCACGCTGGATTTCCGTCACTGCGACGCGGCCACATGGATCACGCGGTCGCGTCGCCTAGCTTCAGGGGAACTATATCATATTATATATCAAATCGAAGCCCCGGACGTTAGCTTTCCAATGCAACTGGAACCGCGTCGTTTGGACCTCTGTAGCTAAAGTTATAGCCGTTTGAGTGCAGAGAGGTCAGGCTGGACAGCTTAGCAATTTCCCCAACTTCTTGCATTCCTTCCACTTTTGCATGCTTTCTTCCCATCCTCCAAGCCATTCCTGCCTTATAATATCTCAAAACACTTAACACACATATCAAGGCATCTAATGGTAATAAGAGAGGATTAATAATAAGCAAATATAAGATCAAAGAAGCATGTTTTCAATCAAAGCACATAATTAGGAAGGCAAATGTAAAACCATGCGAATAGTATGAATAAGTGGGTAAAGAGTAGATAGAAACCACTCAATTGAGCACAAGATAAACCATAAAATAGTGGTTTATCAACCTCCCCACAGTTAAACAAAAGCATGTCCTCATGCTAAGCTCAAGAGAAACTATAAAGATGAAGAGGAATGGTAGAATGCATGAAATGCAACCTATGAATGCAACTACATGCTAAATGCTTTTACTTACTTGGTTGAGAGTAAATAAGTTCTCCAAGAATAAATATGAACTGGATTTCACTAATTCAAATCATAAAAATGAAGTACAAATAGACTTGCAACAAGAAAATAGCTCATGAAAGCGGGAACAAGGAATTGAGCATCGAACCCTCACTGGAAGTGTATACACTCTAAACACTCATGTGTTTAAGGTTCGATTCTCTCAATTCTCTACTATCCTTGCTTTCTAAAGCTTGCTCTTCATCTAACAATCAACATAAATTTGATGCACAAATACACATATCAAGAGGTCTTTTAAGGGTTGTAATGGGGTTAGGGTTAAGGTAGGATTGTATTTGGTCAAGTGGACTAAAATCTGAATCCTTAATTAATCTTAAACTTTCCACCTAACTTTAGACAATCCATGCAATCATAATACCACATCTAACTATCCATTAACCATGTTTTCCACATATTCATGCATTCTAATTTCAAGTACAACTCATATGCATTGGTTTCACTACTTACCTTGGGGCATTTTTTGTCCCCTTTTATATTCTTTTGTTTTTCTCAATGCATATGATTAAAGTATTGAATGCATGAACATATTCTTAACATTCTTTTACATTTTCAAAAAATTCTAACATACTCAATTCTCAAACCAAATGTTTCCAAACCCACTTTTCCCTACACTTAATTCATGAGCACTCTCACTAGTCTAAGCTAACCAAGGATTCAAATTAAGGACATTATTGTTTTCCGCTTAGAGTTAATGATGTGCTAAAGTAAAGAACAAAGGGATATAATAGGCTCAAATTGGTTTGCAAAGGATAATGAAAGGTAAGGCCATATGGGTATGTGAGTTCAGTGAAACAAAGGCCTCAATCATGTAAGTGTATGCATACATCAAACTATGGAAATATAGAATCAAGCAAAACAAAGATCACAATTTTAGAGAGAAAAATACACACCAAAAATAAAATATTGGTTGATAAAATGCAACCAATTAAATAGGCTAAAAAATCTCACAGATTTTGTGTGTTTGAGCTCTAAACCATGTTCCAATTTAATATTTCTTCAAACAAGTGTAACAAAAAATTTTATTCAAATTAGTGAAATACTTTAAAAGGTTTCTTGAAAAAGAAAATATTATTTTAACCAAGTGGTAAAATATGCAAAAATCAAACAAATATGCAAATGCAACAACTAATCTACAAAGAAAATTTAAACATTGGTGTTTAGATAAGAAGGTACTAACCCATGGAGATCGGTATCGACCTCCCCACACTTAAAGATTGCACCGTCCTCAGTGCATGCTGAGATGTGCAGGTGGACGGGGTGTTCCAACTGATGCTTTTCTTTAAGGATTGTGCTGATGGACTTGTTTGTCTTCCCATGTAAACGTCTTCCGGTTCTCTTCCTGGTGGCCATCCTGAAAGAAAAAAGGGAAGGAAAGTAACCCAAGGCAAAGATAAAAAAAATAAATAAAACATGGGTTGGTTAATGCCAGATAATAAGGGTCCCAATTACATGGTGGCTACAACATGCAAGTGAGAAAACAATAGAAGCCATGGCATACCAGTGGTGCAAAAATTTGCAACAATAGGGAAAAGAGTGTGGGTAAGGAGAGGTAATGTAAATTCATGTCAATGCAAAAAGTAATACAGGTATAAAAGATTGACATTGATATAAATAATATAACCTAACCAGAATAAAACAAGTCACTAAGCATCAAGAAAATACCAGAAAAGATGTAACAGTTGAATAAGAATATTTGAACACCAATAATAACTTTAGAAAAATAAAAACATGCAATGAATGAAAGTATGAAAATAAATTAAATAAAATAAAATGAAAGTGAAAAAGAATGAGAAGTAGAAAAAAGAAAGTGAGAAAGGAGAGAGAAGGAAGAAATTAGGATTAGAAGAGAAAAGAGAAGAAAATTGGCACTAAGCTGGATAGGTTGCGCGACGCTGGCGACGCGGTCACGTGGGTGACACGGTCGCGTGGGGCACGCGATCGCGTGACGTGATTTGTGCTAGTGGCGTGAGTGCAGCCTCGTGGTCACACAACTCTCTATTCAAAACTCAGTATTGCCAAAATCCAGGGTGACGCGGTCGCGCGCGAGACCATTATTCCCATATGACGCGGTCGCGTCAGCGACGCGTTCGTGTGGGGTGATTTGTGCCATTGGCACGCCTCCAGCGCTGCTCTTGCGAAACTCTCTATTTATATTAATATTGTCTTCCATCTCCTTGCGACGCGGACGCGTCGTTGATGCGGTCGCATCGCGTGCTCACTTTTTTTTTTAATCTGAAAAGATGCAGAATGCGGTGTTAATATGAATGTGATGCAAAACTCCAGGTTCAATATAATAAAATAAAATAGAAATAAACAACACGAAATAAAATTAAAAAAGAACGATCATACTATGGTGGGTTGTCTCCCACCTAGCACTTTTAGTTAAAGTCCTTAAGTTGGACATTTGGTGAGCTCGCTGTTATGGTGGCTTGTGTTTGAACTCATCTAGGAATCTCCACCAATGTTTGTGATTTCAGTAACCTCCGGGGTCCCAAACTAGGCGCAGAAAGCCTTCAAGTAAGTTAAAGCAAGTGACTAGGCCCCAAGAGTGGTGATTGATAGAATGGATTTCGGGGTACCAGATCTTGCTTTTGCACTCGTCTTTTGGTTGAGCAATATTGTTCCCTCCGGGTGGCAAGCAGTCTGAATTCTCACGTAAGCAGCCAAACAACTTCCTAGACCCATTCAGTTGAGCTCTATACCAACCTTTACTCTTAAACTTAAAGCTACCAACCATGATGAACCTTGCAGGACAATTCTTACCACTGGCCTTCTTCCTCTTACTCTCAATGCCACAAAGAGCTCTAAGTTGACCATCCGTCTCCAGTAGCCCATATTCAAGTGGAATTAGAAAGCTAAGGGATATGAATTTTACCCACTTGAATGTTGTGAAGGATGATGGCAACTTAGGGGGAGGGGTTTCCAACAACTTTGGCAAGGTAATTTCAAGCTCCACTCCCTTGTGCTCTTCTTTGACATCTTCTACCTCTTGATCAACCTCTACAAAATCTTCAACCATGATTTGTCTTGGAGGTTGTACGCTCTTCTCAACATCAACATCAAACACCGTGGAAGGAGGCTCTGTGATTGGACTTTCCAATGGAGGTACATCATCTCTTAAGTCCACAACCACTTCTTCCTTTTTAATAATTGCTGCTTTGTCCAGTTGTTTAAGTATAAAATCGTACTCATCCTTGATGTTTTTCTTTCTATGACAACTCCTTTCAACTATTCTTTCATCTTCAAGGGTCTCTCCTACCCTTACCCGTAGGGCCTCCTCTAGCTCTTTATGAAGTATGGATTCGCGAAGATGATTCCTTCTTTCCTGTTCCATATCAATAGCATAATTGGGATCATCTTGCTCTTGGATTGATGGATGTGGGTGCTCTTCCATGGATGGTGGTGATGGGATGGAGAGATTATTCTGTGGTTGACAAGGAAGTGCACTAGAGCTTGATGGTTGATTGTTGAAGGTAATTGGTGGTCTGATTTGGGTGAAGAGAGCTTGTATAGTAGAGTTTAGATCGGCAAGTGCTTTCTCCATGGAGGTTTGGGGTAGATAGGAGGGTTCATTTGGTTCATAAGGTGGTTGGTATGGTGGATGAGGGTTAGGGTCATATGGAGGTGAATGGTGGAAAGGGGCTTGTGAGTATGGTGGTCCAAAGTCATGTTGAGGAAAGGGTTCATAGGCATATGGTGGTGGTTGTTGATAGTTCACTGGAGGTGGTTGTTGCCATGAGGGTTGATCAAGTCCTTGTGGCTCTTCCCATCTTTGATTGTTCCAACCTTGATGCCTGTTCTCATTGTAATTTCTTCTTCCTGCAACATTATTGTAACCAGACTCATAGCCAAAGGGGTGAGAGTTCATGATAGCAAATAAAAAAAAATTAAAAACAAAAATAAAAACAAATTGAAATTAAAAGGTATAAACTATTATATATTGCTGGAAAGCCCAGGATGTCTACTTTCCAACGCAATTGAGAGCGCGCCAATTGGGCTTCTGCAGCTCCAGAAAATCTACTTCGAGTGCAGGGAGGTCAGAATCCAACAGCATCTGCAGTCCTTTTCAGCCTCTGAATCAGATTTTTGCTCAAGTCCCTCAATTTCTGCCAGAAAATACCTGAAATCACAGAAAAACACACAAACTCATAGTAAAGTCCAGAAAAGTGAATTTTAAATAAAAAATAATAAAAATATAATAAAAACTAACTAAAACATACTAAAAACATACTAAAAACAATGCCAAAAAGCGTATAAATTATCCGCTCATCAACGGGTTCTGTAACATTTCCTGGATGAGGCTTCTATTGTTACCGCCTGGTTTGGTGCTGGCTAGTTTTGAGAGTGCGTCAGCTCGGGCATTTTGTTCGCGGGGGATGTGGCAGATCTTATATTCCCCGATTTGTCCGAGCTGTTCCTTGGTCTTATCCAAATACTTTTTCATGGTGGGATCTTTGGCTTGGTAGCTCCCTGTTATTTTGGATGTGACCACTTGTGAATCGCTGTAAATGTTTGAGTTTTTGAGCTCCCACCTCTTCAGCCAGCTTCAAACCTGCTAACAAAGCTTCATATTCCGCCTGGTTGTCTGAGGCCGGAAACCCGAACTTGAGAGAGAGCTCGACTTGGGTTCCTTGGTTGCTTTCTATTATTACGCCTGCGCTGCTTCCCGTTTTATTTGAAGAACCTTCCACATAGAGATTCCATTCTGTGACGGTTTCTAGAAAATCTGTGAATTCTGTGATAAATTCGGCCAGATACTGTGATTTGATGGCCGTCCGAGCTTCATATTGGAGGTCTAACTCTGACAGCTCGTCTGCCCATTGTAGAATTCTGTCTGCTAAATCTGTTTTCTGTAATATTCCTTTTAGGGGCTGGTTAGTTCGAACCTTAATGGTGTGAGCCTGGAAGTAAAGGCGGAGTCGTTGGGATGTTAAAATGAGAGTATAGGTGAATTTTTCTATTTTCTGGTAGTTCAACTCGGATCCCTGTAGTGCTTTACTGATGAAGTAGACGGGTTGTTGTCCACTCTCATCTTCTCTGACTAGTGCTGAGGCTATCGCCCGGCTTCCTACTGCGAGATATAATATAAGTGGTTCTACTTCTCGTGGTCGACATAGGATAGGTGGCCGTCCTAAGAACTTCTTAAAGTCTTGGAAGGCTTGCTCACATTCTGTTGTCCATTCGAACTGTTTTCCCTTTCTTAAAGTAGCAGAGAAGGGGATAGATCTTATCGCTGCTCTTGTTAGGAATCGGGATAGGGCGGCCAATCTCCCATTGAGTTGTTGTACTTCTTTGACACAGGTTGGGCTCTTTATGTTGAGTATCGCCTGACATTTGTCTGAATTTGCTTCAATTCCTCTTTGTGTGAGCATGAAACCTAAGAATTTGCCCGCTTCTACTGCAAAAGTGCATTTCACGGGATTGAGTCGCATGTTATGCTTTCTTATGGTGTCGAACACTTGGGCCAGGTTGGACAATAATGTCTCTTCACTTTGTGTTTTTATTAGCATGTTGTCCACGTAGACTTCCATGATCTTTCTGATGTGATCCGAGAAGACTTTATTCATTAGCCTTTGATAAGTAGCTCCTGCGTTCTTGAGACTGAAAGGCATCACAATGTAGCAGTAGTTTGCTTTCGGTGTTAAGAACGAGGTCTTTTCTTGATCTGGTGGGTACATGGGGATTCGGTTGCACCCTGAGTAAGCGTCCATAAACGAGAGATATCTATATCTGGAGGAAGCATCTACCAGGGCGTCAATACTTAGGAGTGGGTATGGATCTTTTGGACAAGCTTTGTTGAGATCGGTGTAATCGGTGCACATTCACCACTTCCCATTTGATTTTTTTACCAAGACGACGTTGGCTAGCCATAGTGGGTATTTGACTTCTCTTATGAATCCTGCTTCCAGTAGTGCCTGTACTTGTTCTTCCACAGCCTGGGATCGCTCTGACCCAAGTTTTCTTCGTCTCTGCTGTACCGGCCGAGATCCTGGGTAGATCGCCAACTTATGACTCATTAGCTTAGGGTCTATTCCTGGCATGTCTGCGGCTTTCCACGCGAAGAGATCAACATTATCTCGTAAGAGTTGCATTAGTAATTCCTTTGAATATTCTCTTAGGATTGTGCCGATATTGGTTGTTTTTTCTGACGTATCCCCGATTTGAATTTTCTCTATCGCGCCTTCTAGTTGTGGATGAAGCTTTTCTCGTCGTTGGACTCCGCCCAGCTCGATTGTGTGGAACTCTTCTCCCCCGCCTCTTAGGTTTAGGCTTTCGTTATAACAGCGACGTGCCATCTTTTGATCTACTTTTATCGTGGCTATTCCTTTCGTAGTGGGGAATTTCATACATAGATGTGGGGTCGAGACTATTGTGCCAAGTTGGTTGAGTGTTGTCCGACCTATGAGAGCATTGTAAGCTGAACTTACATCGACCACGATGTAGTCTATTCTGAAGGTTCTGGATTGGTTCCCTTTTCTGAAGGTTGTATGTAGTGGTATGTATCCCAGTGGTTGAACCGGGGTATCTCCTTGTCCGAACAGACTGTTTGGGTATGCTTTAAGCCCTTTTTCTTCTAAGCCAAGTTTATCGAAGGCTGTTTTGAATAAGATGTCCGCAGAACTCCCTTGGTTTATTAAGGTGTGGTGTAGATTGGCGTTTGCCAATATGATGGTGATGACCATGGGATCGTCATGTCCTGAGATGATGCCGGAGGCGTCCTCTTTAGTAAATGTTATTGCCGGGATATTGAGTGCTTCCTCCTTTCCCTCGATATGATATACTTCTTTGAGATATCTTTTGCGAGATGATTTGGAGATCCCACCTCCTGCGAATCTGCCATGTATCATGTGGACATGTCTCTCTGGTGTCCGAGGTGATCGTTCAGTTCGTTCGGTATCTTCATCCCTTCGTCTCTTTCTTTGATCATCATCTCGGGTGGCCAGAAATCGATCTAATTTTCCTTCTCTCACCAATTTTTCTATGATATTTTTTAAGTCGAAGCATTCGTTTGTGGAGTGTCCACGGACTCGATGGTATTCACAATATTCCTTCCGGTTTCCTCCTCTCTTTTTGCTTTTGAGTGGCCGTGCTGGGGGGATTTTTTTGTATGGCAGACTTCTTTGTATATCTCGACCAGGGATGCTGGTGGACGAAATTGTGATCACTACAACTTCGCACAACTAACCAGCAAGTGTACTGGGTCGTCCAAGTAATAAACCTTACGCGAGTAAGGGTCGATCCCACAGAGATTGTTGGTATGAAGCAAGCTATGGTCACCTTGTAAATCTTAGTCAGGCAAACTCAAATGGGCATGGTGATAAACGAACAAAACATAAAGATAAAGATAGAGATACTTATGTAATTCATTGGTAGGAATTTCAGATAAGCATATGAAGATGCTTGTCCCTTCCGTCTCTCTGCTTTCCTACTGTCTTCATCCAATCCTTCCTACTCCTTTCCATGGCAAGCTTAAGCAAGGGTTTCACCGTTGTCAGTGGCTACCTCCCATCCTCTCAGTGGAAATGTTCAACGCACCCTATCACGGCACGACTATCTAGCTGTCGGTTCTCGATCATGTCGGAATAGAATC
>NC_029777.3:44494140-44497751 GCF_000817695.3 Arachis duranensis | reverse complement strand
GAACAAGAAGAAGCGGAATTGAATAGAAGAACAATAGTAATTGCATTAATACTCGAGGTACAGCAGAGCTCCACACCTTAATCTATGGTGTGTAGAAACTCCACCGTTGAAGATACATAAGAACAAGGTCTAGGCATGGCCGAATGGCCAGCCTCCCAATGATCTAAGATAGCATCAGAACAAAGATAACTACCCATATATATCAATACAATAGTAAAAGGTCCTACTTATAGAGAACTAGTAGCCTAGGGTTTACAGAGATGAGTAAATGACATAAAAATCCACTTCCGGGCCCACTTGGTGTGTGCTTGGGCTGAGCAATGAAGCATTTTCGTGTAGAGACTCCTCTTGGAGTTAAACGCCGGCTTTAGTGCCAGTTTGGGCGTTTAACTCCCATTTTGGTGCCAGTTCCGGCGTTTAACGCTGGGAATTCTGAGGGTGACTTTGAACGCCGGTTTGGGCCACCAAATCTTGGGCAAAGTATGAACTATTATATATTGCTGGAAAGCCCAGGATGTCTAATTTCTAACGCCGTTGAGAGCGCGCCAATTGGGTTTTTGTAGCTCCAGAAAATCCACTTCGAGTGCAGGGAGGTCAGAATCCAACAGCATCTGCAGTCCTTTTTAGTCTCTAAATCAGATTTTTGCTCAGGTCCCTCAATTTCAGCCAGAAAATACCTGAAATCACAGAAAAACACACAAACTCATAGTAAAGTCCAGAAAAGTGAATTTTAACTAAAAACTAATAACAATATACTAAAAACTAACTAGATCATACTAAAAACACACTAAAAACAATGCCAAAAAGCGTACAAATTATCCGCTCATCAGATGCCCTGAGAGGAGTGTAATTATGGTATTTTTTTATTTTCTTCCCTTGTCGATCTTTTTTTCTCTTGGATTCCTTGTCTTTGTCTCGGTAGGAGGTCCCCGGTTTTGAGGTCTCTCCTAACCGAGCGTATTCTTCCATGTTGATATATTTTTCTGCTCGTTTCTGTACTTCGTCTAAGGAGGTCGGGTACTTTTTTGATATAGACTGGCTAAAAGGTCCCTCTCATAGGCCGTTGATGAGTCCCATGATGGCGGCTTCTGTTAGTAAACTTTGTATGTCCATGCACATTTTGTTGAATCTTTCCATGTAGTTGTGGAGGCTCTCCCGATCTCCTTGTTTGATCCCTAGTAAGTTGGGTGCATGCTTGGCCTTATCTTTCTGAATGGAGAATCTGGCTAGGAATTTTTTAGCTAGGTCATCAAAGCTTGAGATGGACTTTGGGGGTAGGTTGTCGAACCATCGAATTGCTGTCTTTGTGAGAGTTGTTGGAAAGGCTTTACAACGAACAGCATTTGGGGCGTCGGTAAGGTACATTCTGCTTCTGAAGTTGTTGAGGTGGTGGTTGGGGTCCGTGGTACCATCATACAGAGTCATATCCGGGAGTTTGAAGTCTTTTGGAATTTTGATTTTCATGATTTCCCTGGTGAACAGGTCTTGCTCTTTGCATGAATTTTCTTCAGGATTGGCTCGGGGGGCTTTTAATTTAAGATCGGCCTCTAATTGCTGTAGTTTTTCTTCCAATTCTCGACATCGCCGCACCTCTCCTTGTAGATCTTTTCTGATTTCTCGTTGTTGTTGGGTTTCCTTTTCATGTTGTTTTAGGCGATCTAGGAGCGCTTCTATGGCTCCGGAATTTGGTGAGTCTTTGTCCTTGTTGGTTTCCGGGGTATCTTGTAGCGTGACATCCGCGTTCTTGTGTGGTGTTCTATCTTCCAGACCTGAATCGTGGTCGTTGTCATGGTCGTCCGCCATGGTGATGGGATGACTTCCAGGTTCCCCGACAACGGCGCCAATGTTTCGGGGGTTACCGGAAACTGTAGGTCGATCTCGGTCGAGATCTTCTGTGTTGGTCGGAGCCGACATGTCCAGCAGGTGTATAGCGACCGGAGCTGGTGTGTCCGACTCATGGAACTAAAAGTGCTGCTGATCCTTCGTCCCCGGAGGGTAGGGGGTACCTGCAAGGGACTCCGATGCTTAATTTAGCAAGGGTATTAAGCAGGTATTGAGTAGAATCAGAGTATGAGTTATACCTGGGTGCTCCAGTGTATTTATAATGGTGTGGAGTGACCTTTTTAGATAAGATAAGTTAGTTATCTTATCTTATCTTATCTTTTGAGTGAGGTCATCTTATCTTTAAGGGAACCGCCCTTCTCTTGTAGGCTTGGGCTGCCTTAGGATCTGGGGCGTGTTCCTCTATTTGGGCCCTTTGTTTGGGCTTTCTCGTGACTTGGCCGAGCTCTTTGAGAAGAGGTCGGATTGATCTGACCTGAAGAGGTCGGTCACTTTGTCTGTAGAACATCCCGGGTCGGGTAGCTCGACCCAGGGTATGAACAGGAAGGTAACTTAGGAACTCTTGAGTTGCTAATGTCCAAGTGATTGACGATTGGGAGCCATTGACCTTAGATCTCACTAATTGAATTGGTAGAGACCTAGGACTTATGGACTTGGATTGACATAACTCATTTGACTCTCCTTTATTAGTTAGAGGATGACTTAATGGGGTTGATCCTTGCCAATTCTCATGTTGTGAGGATAGAGATCCTTGACCACCAACCCTTGCCAAGGCCTTTTTGTTATTTGAATTTCCTTATCATTTACTTTTGATGTCTCTTATTCCAAAAACCCCAAAGTATTCCTTCATAGCCAATAATTGACCACTTCATTGTAATCCTCGTGAGACGACCCGGAGTCCAAATACTCTGGTTAATTCTTATTTGGGGTTTGTACTTGTGACAACCAATATTTTTTATTGGGAAGGATTGTTTGTTGGATTGCAAACTATACTTTACAATGAGACTTCATTAGATAAATTCTAAACCGTCAAGAATTCCGGAAATCAAAATGGCGCCGTTGTCGGGGATTGCAATGGTGCTATGTTGTTGGCTATTGTATATATTGTGAATATCTTGATTTTTGGGTTGTTTGTTAGTTTTCGCTAGTTGTAGGATTTTGTTCTCTTTGTTTCTTGTTTCTTTGTGTGGCTCTTGTTTGTTTCTTTTTCTTTATGCCTGGGTTGCCCCAAAAAGAGGCGCCGCCATTGCTGTTGTTTGTATATGGGGGGGCTCTTTTTTGTTTTTTTTGTTCCGGGTTGCCCCATTTTCTTCGTGGGGTTTTTGTTTTTTGCTTTGCTGAATGGGTTTTTGCTGTCTTCTTTTATGTGATTTTTTGCTTGCTGTTGTATTCTTCTTTGTAGGCAAGAATTTTATGTCTCGAAAGGTTCTTCAAGCGATGTCGACCAAGATTCCAAGTGGTCTTGGTTGGGTAGATCCTGTTCCTCTAAGAGTCCCTTCTGTGGTAGATTCTGAGTATTTAGCTAGGTTTCGTAGGCAATGTAGCATATGTGAAGATAGAGAGTCTGAGAGGGATTATGAACTAGTAGCCCCGGATTCCGAGGAGAGAGTGTGCTTCCCGCCCCTAGATGGTTCCGAGAAGCTCTTCTTTTACGCTTATGATTGTTTTTTCTCTAAGCTGAGTGTCCGACTTCCTTTTACCGACCTGGAGTCCGAGGTGTTATGGTCTTGTAACCTTGCCCCTACGCAGCTCCATCCAAATTCTTGGGC
>NC_029777.3:44490346-44491093 GCF_000817695.3 Arachis duranensis | reverse complement strand
ACTATGAGGTATTTGACTTGCCCCGGTCCTTGGGGGAACGGGCCGAGTAGGTCAAGTCCCCATTTTGCGAAGGGCCATGGTGCGGTGACACTGATAATGTCTTCGGGTGGTGCTTTGTGAAAATTGGCGTGCTTTTGGCAGGGGGCATATTTTCACAAATTCCGTTGCGTCTCTTTGCAAAGTCGGCCAGTAGAACCCAGCTCGGACTACTTTCTTGGATAATGCTCGAGCTCCGAGGTAGTTCCCACACATGCCTCCGTGGACTTCTTCGAGGACGCTCTTTGTTTCTGAGGTCGGGATACACCTAAGGAGGGGGTTTGAGAATCCTCTTCTGTATAATATGTCGTGAATTAGTGTATAATTCTGGGCGTCTTTCGTGAGTCTTCTAGCTTCCTTTCTTTCGGCGGGGAGAGTTCCCGACTTTAGGTAGCTGAGTATGGGGGTCATCCATCCTTGCTGTTGGTTGGATATATTTAGCGCTTCTTCCTCTCTTAGCACGGAGGGGGATTGTAAGGTTTCCTGGAGGAGACTTCTATTGTTGCCTCCGGGCTTGGTGCTGGCAAGCTTTGAGAGGGCATCGGCCCGGGCGTTTTGTTCCCGAGGTATATGCTGAATCTGTATTTCTGAAAAGTGGCGTAGTTGTGCCTGTGTTCGGTCCAGGTATTTTTTCATAGTGGGGTCTTTGGCCTGGTAGCTTCCATTTACTTGTGATGTAACGACCTGGGAGTCGCTGAAGATCGTGATTTT
>NC_029777.3:44486018-44487535 GCF_000817695.3 Arachis duranensis | reverse complement strand
TTGATCCCGAGTAGACTGGGGGCATGTTTTGTCTTGTCCTTTTGAATAGAGAATCTTGTTAGGAATTTTTTGGTTAGGTCTTCGAAGCTGGTGATTGATCTTGGTGGCAGGTTGTCGAACCACTTCATGGCTGACTTGGTGAGGGTGGTGGGGAAGGCTTTGCACCGAGTCGCGTCGGAGGCGTCGACTAGGTACATTCTGCTTCTGAAGTTGCTGAGGTGGTGACTCGGATCGGTGGTGCCGTCGTAGAGGTCCATGTCGGGTGGTTTGAAGTTTCGCGGTACCTTTTCCTCCATGATCTCTTGTGTGAAGGGATCATGGTTGCCTTCGGTGGTGGTGCCGCGTTCTGTCCGGTCTTTCAGGTTGGCCTCTATTTTCCGCAGTTTTTCTTCTAATTCTTTGCGCTTTCGAGTCTCCCTTCTCAGATCTTGTTCAGTTTCTTTCTGGTTCTTTATGTCCTCTTCGAGTTGTTTCAGTCGGTCTTGTTGTGCTCGGACTGCTTCTAGAATTTCCGAGCTCTTCTCTCTTTCGGAATTTTGTGGGTCCTTGTTTGGGGGTGATGTTTTTGGGCGATTCTGTTTGTTTCCTCCTGGAGTACGGGGTGATAGAGGGCTGTCTGGTCGTTCTCTGGTGTCAATTTCGTCCTCTTGTTCAGATGTAGCGTGCTCATCATTGAGAGGGTTGTCCGCCATGGTAGAGGGATGGCTTTCCAGGTCCCCGGCAACGGCGCCAGTGTTCCGAGGGTTTGCCTGAAACGTGCAGCTCGGTCGTCTGGAGAGGCCCGAGGTGGGGGTCCGGTGACCCGAGCTTGATATGCGGACTGGTTGGTGGTTGTACCTGCAATGACGCTCCGATGCTTAAGTTAGCATGGGTCCAAGCAGATATGTGTAGATGTGGAATGAATGCCATACCTGGGTGCTCCAGTGTATTTATAGTAGTTGGCCGTGATCTTCCCTGGATAAGATATTCTTATCTTATCTTATCTTTGGGAGTTTTATCTCTATCTTTGTGGAACCGCCTTTTCTAGGCCTTTTCGGCCTTTAGGTTTGGGCTGCGTTCCTTTTGGTGGGCCTTCCTTGCTCTTTTGTCCGAGGTCCGACCTGTAGGTGTGAGCTTAACCACAAGGTCGGACCTCTTACGGGTTTGCCGAGTTGGAGGACCCCGGTCAGGGCATGAACAAGAACCATATCTAGAACCACCACCATTCCAACACAAATACTCCCATGAACCACAAAATTCATACACACCACCTCAAGAATTTCAACAATATGAACCACCTTTCAATTACAACAACCTTCCCTCAAACAATGAACTCTCTCTTTCACCATCGCCTCTCGATGAAGCCCCCATGCTAGAACTAAGAGATCTTGAGTCTCATCTCTTAAGGCGACAAGAGGAGGATGTAAAGAAGTTTGCGGAGTTAAGAGCAAAAATGGCTATTGATGAGCGGATAATTTGTATACTTTTTGGCATTGTTTTTAGTATGTTTTTGGTATGATCTAGTTAGTTTTTAGTAT
>NC_029777.3:44484193-44485918 GCF_000817695.3 Arachis duranensis | reverse complement strand
GAGGATGAGTATGTCACTGAAGAGCAAGTTGCTAAATACCTTGGAGCAATCATGAAGCTAAATGACAAGTTATTTGGAAATCAGACTTGGGAAGATGAACCCCCTTTGCTCACCAAAGAACTGGATGACTTGTCTAGGCAGAAATTACCTCAAAAGAGACAAGATCCTGGGAAGTTCTCAATACCTTGTACCATAGGCACCATGACCTTTAAGAAGGCCTTGTGTGACTTAGGGTCAAGTGTAAACCTCATGCCTCTCTCTGTAATGGAGATGCTAGGGATCTTTGAGGTGCAAGCTACAAAAATCTCACTAGAGATGGCAGACAACTCAAGAAAACAAGCTTATGGACTTGTTCCTAGCCACAGCAAAGGCTGTGATTGATGTTGATAGAGGAGAATTGATCATTCAAGTGAATGAGGAATCCTTTGTGTTTGAAGCTTAAGGATATCCCTCTATCATCATGGAGAGGAAGCATGAAGACCTTCTCTCAAAACAGAGCCAAATAGAGCCCTCACAGTCAAACTCTAAGTTTGGTGTTGGGAGGCCACAAACAACTTATAAGTTTGGTGTTGAACCCCCACATTCAAACTCTAAGTTTGGTGTTGGGAGGTTCCAACATTGCTCTGAGCATCTCTGAGGCTCCATGAGAGCCCACTGTCAAGCTATTGACATTAAAGAAGCACTTGTTGGGAGGCAACCCAATGTTATATTTTATCTATTCTCTTTTGTTATTTTATATTTTCTGTAGGTTGATGATCATGAGAAGTCACAAAATCAATTGAAAAATCAAAAACAGAAAGAAAAACAGGAAGAAAAATAGCACACCCTGGAGGAAGAACCTACTGGCGTTTAAACGCCAGTAAAGCTAGCAGTTGGGCGTTTAACGCCCAGTCTGGCACCATTCTGGGCGTTTAACGCCAGAAAGGGGCACCAGACTGGCGTTAAACGCCAGAAAGGGGCACCAGACTGGCGTTAAACGCCAGAAAAGGGCAAGCACTTGGCGTTAAACGCCAGAAATGGGCACAAGCTCGGCGTTTAACGCCAGAATTGGCTCAAAACGCATTTTTGCATGCCATTTGGTGCAGGGATGACTTTCCCTTGACACCTCAGGATCTGTGGACCCCACAGGATCCCCACCTACCTCACCATTCAAATTCAAACCACTTTCCCACCCAAACCTACCCTCCCATAGCCGAACCCTACCCCTCTCCCCACTCCTATATAAACCCATCTTCACTCCTTCATTTTCACACATCATAAACACCACTACTCTCCCTTTTTGGCCGAACCACAAAGCCTTCTTCATCTCCTCATTTCTTCTTCTTTCTTCTTTTGCTCGAGGACGAGCAAACCTTTTAAGTTTGGTGTGGTAAAAGCATTGCTTTTTGTTTTTCCATAACCATTTATGGCATCCAAGGCCGGAGAAACCTCTAGAAAGAGGAAAGGGAAGGCAAAAGCTTCCACCTCCGAGTCATGGGAGATGGAGAGATTCATCTCAAGGGTGCATCAAGACCACTTCTATGAAGTTGTGGCCTTGAAGAAGGTGATCCCCGAGGTCCCTTTTAAACTTAAAAAGAGTGAATATCCGGAGATCCGACATGAGATCCGAAGGAGAGGTTGGGAAGTTCTTACCAACCCCATTCAACAAGTCAGAATGTTAATGGTTCAAGAGTTCTATGCTAATGCATGGATCACCAAGAACCATAATCAAAGTGTGAACCCGGA
>NC_029777.3:44477728-44481539 GCF_000817695.3 Arachis duranensis | reverse complement strand
TGAGTAGGATTCAATGATTGAATGACTGTGACGTGCTTCAAACTCCTGAGGGCGGGGCGTTAGTGACAGACGCAAAAGAATCACTGGATTCTATTTCGGCCTGATTGAGAACCGACAGATGGATAGCCGTGCCGTGACAGGGTGCGTTGAACATTTCCACTGAGAGGATGGGAGGTAGCCACTGACAACGGTAAAACCCTTGCATAAGCTTGCCATGGAAAGGAGTAAGAAGGATTGGATGAAGACAGTAGGAAAGCAGAGAGACGGAAGGAACACAGCATCTCCATACGCTTATCTGAAATTCCCACCAATGAATTGCATAAGTATCTCTATCTTTATCTTTATGTTTTATTCGTATATCACCCATATCCATTTGAGTTTGCCTAACTAAGATTTACAAGGTGACCATAGCTTGCTTCATACCAACAATCTCTGTGGGATCGACCCTTACTCGCGTAAGGTTTATTACTTGGACGACCCAGTACACTTGCTGGTTAGTTGTGCGAAGTTGTGTTTATGACATGGTGTTGAACACCACGTTTATGGATTATTTGAGCTGTAGTGATCACAATTTCGTGCACCAGCGTACACGCACACGATGCGTACACGTGGAAAGCAAAAATGCCAAGCGACGCGTACGCGTCGATGCTCGCACGTGACCTCATTAGAGTGAAAACACTGGGGGCAATTTCTGGGCTTTCCAAGCCCAGATCCAACTCATTTTCTGAGCCTTTTACATACAGAATTCAAAGGGGGATCAACACACATTAACACATAGTTTAGTTTTGATGATGCTTTAGTTAGTTTCTAGAGAGAGAAGTCCGCTCTTCTCTCTAGATTAGGGTTCTTAGTTTAGATCTAGATCTACCTCTTCTCTTTTGCTTTAATTCTCCTTT
This sequence comes from Arachis duranensis, assembly GCF_000817695.3. Classification (NCBI taxonomy): domain Eukaryota; kingdom Viridiplantae; phylum Streptophyta; class Magnoliopsida; order Fabales; family Fabaceae; genus Arachis; species Arachis duranensis. The sequence goes on along the minus strand of NC_029777.3, from coordinate 44,480,643 downwards.
TCATCTTTAATTGTTCTCTTGTAGTTGTAGCATTCTACTTCTCTTGTAGTTCCTTTGTATTGTTAGTTATAGTTTATGAATTCTTTTGTAGATCTCCTTTTCATTGCAATGCAATTTATGATTTCTTTGTTCTCTCATAATTGTTTTAGTTTTCTATTGTTGATCTCTTGCTTTTGTAGTTGTAGATTCCTTTAATTCTTGCAATTTATGATGTTTACCTTTCTTGCCTTTTATGTGTTTCATGAAATGTCTCTTTTAGTCATATCTTAGATTTTTCTTCTCTTGGCTTGTATTGAGTAATTGGAAACTCTTGAGTTATCAAACTCTCTTGTTGATTGATAATTGGAAGTTGCTACTTGACTTGGATTTCACTAAAACTAGTCTTTCACTATGATTTGACTAGGACTTTTGGACTCAAGTTGATTATATCCACTTGACTTTCTTTCATAGTTAGAGGTTAACTAAGTGGAGCAATGGACAATTCTTGTCACAATTGATAATGATAATGAGGATATGACTTCTAATTCTCACACCTTGCCAAGAGCTTTTTACATTTGAGCTTCATTTACCTTCTTGCCATTTATATTTCTTGTCCCTTATTCAAAACCCCAAAATATTTGTCCTATAACCAATAACAAGAACATTTTCCTGCAATTCCTTTGAGAGATGACCCGATGACGTTAGAATTTTTGAAAGTAAAGAATTTCATAAAAACAGTCGCGTTGTAGATATAGTCTCTAAACCGACAGAAATCCCTTCGTACAAACGTTTTGGTTGTCACAAGTAACAAACCCCTTTAAAATTGATAACCGAGTATTTAAACCTCGGGTCGTCTTCTCAAGGAATTGCAGGGAGGTATGTTCTTATTATTGGCTATGGAGATTGTAAATTGGGGTTTTGGAAGTAAGGTGCGAATATATTATATGACAAGTAAAATAAAATAATAATAGCTGTAAAATAAACCTTTGGCAAGGTACAAGAACCGGAGGTCCTTTCCTAGTTATCCTTATCAATTGTGATGAGAATTGGATTTTTCTCCCACTTTGTCAACCTCTAACTATGAAAGTAAGTTAAGTGGATGAATTCCAATTTTCAATCAACAATGAGTTTGATAACTCTAGAGTCATCAATTATTTAACCAAAGCCAAAAGGAAAGAAAATTTAAACTGCTGGAATAAAAATGCCTTCAGATGGGAGGCAATAATTATGTAAATAAAAGGAAGTAATATTAAACTGAAATACCTCAAATATCATTAAATAAAAATGTCATCAACAGCCAATTGGGCAACATCAATCAAACATAATAAAAGCTTCAGAGTAATCAAAATATAAAAGAGAGATTTAAATAGAAAAATGAATATCGAACCTGGATCGAGAGTCACCCTAGAAAGCTAAGAGAAGTCCTAAATCCTAGTTTCTAAAAACACTACTTAAATCCTAAAGAGAGAGAGAGAACCTCTCTCAAAACTAGATCTAAATCATGAGAAGTGAATTATGAGTGGCATCATTATGAATGGATGCATTTCCCCCACTTTATAGCCTCTAATCTGTGTTCTTTGGGACGAAAACTGGGTCAGAAATAGCCCAGAAATCACTTCCAGCACTTTCTGGTCCGTACAGGTCGCGGAAAAGTGACGCGGCTGCGTCGTCCACGCGACCGCGCGGATTGGGTGTTGGCTAGGTCACGCGTCCACGTGACCCACGCGTTCGCGTCACCTGGCGTCGAGGAAACTATGGCAAATTATATATCAAATCGAAGCCCCAGACGTTAGCTTTCCAACGCAACTGGAACCGCGTTGTTTGGACCTCTGTAGCTAAAGTTATAGTCGTTTGAGTGCGAAGAGGTCAGGCTGGACAGCTTAGCAGTTTTTCCAACTTCTTGCATTCCTTCCACTTTTGCATGCTTCCTTTCCATCCTCTAAGCCATTCTTGCCCTGTAATCTCTGAAATCACTTAACACACATATCAAGGCATCTAATGGTGATAAGAGAGGATTAATAATAAGCAAATATAAGTCCAAAGAAGCATGTTTTCAATCAAAGCACATAATCAGGAAGGAAATATAAAACCATGCAAATAGTATGAATAAGTGGGTAAAGAGTAGATAAAAACCACTCAATTGAGCACAAGATATGCCATAAAATAGTGGTTTATCAACCTCCCCATACTTAAACATTAGCATGTCCTCATGCTAAGCTCAAAAGAAGCTATAAAGATGAAGAGGAAAGGTGAAATGTTATGAAATGCAACCTATGTATATGAATGCAGCTACATGCAAAATGTTTCTACCTACTTAGTTTAAAAGTAAATAAATTCTCCAAGAATAAATATAAACCAAATTCCACTAATTCAAATTACACAATAAAAGATAAGTAAACTTGTAAGAAGATAGCTCATGAAAGCAGGGAACATAGAATCAAGCATTGAACCCTCACAGGAAATGTATATGCACTTCTAATCTCTCAAGTGTCTAGGGTCAATCACTCTACTCTTCCCTATCATGCTTTCTAACACTTTGTTCTTCATCTAACCAATCAACAATATTTAATGCATCAATGCAAACATCATGAGGTCTTTTCAAGGTTGTAATGGGGCTAAGGTAAGGGTAAGGGTATATATATGGCTAAGTGAGCTTTATAAAGTGAATCCTTGATTAGTCTAAGATCTCACCTAGCATACATACACTCTATATAACTTTAAAATCATACCTACCTACTCATAATTTTTCCCACTTTTGTATTACATGCTCATGTTTCACTTTTTATGTTTATCCCATGTGCATTGTTTTCATTGGGGAATTTCTTTTTGTATCCCCTTTTATTCAGATGCTGAATTTTTTTTTATGCACATGGTAATTGAATCACTTTGATTTTCTTATGAGCATGCTTTCCAAATTTATTTTTATTTCTTTTTAA
>NC_029777.3:44475899-44477186 GCF_000817695.3 Arachis duranensis | reverse complement strand
GATTTTGCAGATGGACTTGTCTGTCTCCCCATGTAAACGTCTTCCGATTCCCTTTCGGGTGGCCATCCTGAAAGAAAAAGGGAAGAAAAAGTAACCCAGTAATAAAGATAAGAAAATAAATGAACTATGGGTGGGTTAATGCCAAATGATAATGGTCTCATTTACATGGAAGCTTCAACATGTACGTGAGAAAATGATAGAAGCCATGGCATACCAGTGGTATAAAATTTGTAACATAGGGGAGGAGAGTGTAAGACAATATAAATTCATGTCAATGCAAAATTAATATAAATAACATAAAAGATTAACATTGACTTAAATAGTATTGCCCAACAGTGTAAAACAAGTTACCAAAATAAATTCAAGAAAAGATGTAACAGTTGAATAAGAAGAGATATTTAACACCAATTGGAAAAATAAAAAATTCAGAAAAGAAAATAAAAATATGCACAAATTTAAAATGCAATGAATGAGATATGCAAATAAATTAAAATAAAATAAAAAAATAAGGAGAATGAGAAGGGAAAGAAGGGAAGAGGAAGTAAATAAGAAAGGAGAAGAAAAAATTAGGATTTGGAGGAGAGAAAGATAAGATATGTGGAAGTTTTAGGGTGAGCTGTACGGTGCATGCGATGCGGCCGCGAAAGGCACGCGTTCGCGTGGGTACGCGTCAGGTAAGACGACACGATCGCGTCAGTCACGCGGTCGCGTGACCCGTGTTGCGCTGCTGGCGCGAGTGCAGCCTCGCTCCAGCACAACTCTCTGTTCGATTCAATTTAATTGCCAAAATTGGGTGACGCGATCGCGTGGGGCACGTGATCGCGTGAGTGTGCGTAAGAAAATAATTGACGCGGCCGCGTCGGCAACGCGGTCGTGTGACAAGGATTGTGCTTTGATGAGCGGATAATTTATACTCTTTTTGGCATTGTTTTTAGTATATTTTTAGTATGATCTAGTTAGTTTTTAGTATATTTTTATTAGTTTTTAGTTAAAATTCACTTTTCTGGACTTTACTATGAGTTTGTGTGTTTTTCTGTGATTTCAGGTATTTTCTGGCTAAAATTGAGGGTCCTGAGCAAAAATTTGATTCAGAGACTGAAAAGGACTACAGATGCTGTTGGATTCTGACCTCCCTGCACTTGAAGTGGATTTTCTGGAGCTACAAAAGCCCAATTGGCGCGCTCTCAACGGCGTTGGAAAGTAGACATCCTGGGCTTTCCAGCAATGTATAATAGTCCATACTTTGCTCGAGATTTGATGGCCCAAACCGGCGTGGCAAATCAGCCT
>NC_029777.3:44474411-44475257 GCF_000817695.3 Arachis duranensis | reverse complement strand
AGGTAGCCACTGACAACGGTGAAACCCTTGCATATAGCTTGCCATGGAAGGAGCCTTGCGTGCTTGAAGAAGAGGACAGTAGGAAAGCAGTGATTCAGAAGATGGAGCATCTCCAAAACCTCAACCTGTTCCCCATTACTGCAGAACAAGTACTTATTTCATGTTCTTTTACTTTTCATAATCAATCCTGATAATTATTGATATCCTGACTAAGATTTACAAGATAACCATAGCTTGTTTCAAGCCGACAATCTTCGTGGGATCGACCCTTACTCACGTAAGGTATTACTTGGACGACCCAGTGCACTTGCTGGTCAGTTGTGCGGGATTGCAAAGTGTGATTGCAATTTCGTGCACCAAGTTTTTGGCGCCGTTGCCGGGGATTGTTCGAGTTTGGACAACTGACGGCTTATCTTGTTGCTTAGATTAGGACTGTTTTATTTTTGTTAGTTTAGAGTCTTTTAGTTGAGTCTAGTTTCATATTTTAAGTTTGGTGTCAGTTGCATGCTTTTGCTTTTCTTTTAATTTTCGATTTTGCATGTCCTTAGTCCCTTTTTGATCCGTAAAAATTCTAAGTTTGGTGTCCTCTTTGTGGTTTTTCCCTTAAAAATTTTCGAAAATTAGTGTTTGATTTTCTAAAAATTTTAAGTTTGGTGTCATTTTGTGGTTTTTCTCTTTCCTCTTTTCAAAAAAAAAAATCAAATCTTTTTCATAAAATTTTTTTCAATCATATCTTTCTAATTGCTAATCTCAAAATCTTTTTAATTAACTAATTGATTCAGTTTTCAATTTGATTTGATCTTATTTTCTTTTAATTTTCGAATTTTTCTTTTTTTTATTTTATTT
>NC_029777.3:44471755-44472555 GCF_000817695.3 Arachis duranensis | reverse complement strand
TTGAAATAAAGATTCCGTTTGCAGAGGCACTTGAGTAAATACCTTCTTATGCTAAGTTCATGAAAGAGATCTTAAGCCATAAGAAGGATTTGAGAGAAACTGAAAAAGTGTTTCTCACTGAAGAATGCAGTGCATTCATTCTGAAAAGCTTACCAGAAAAGCTTCAAGATCCAGGGAGCTTTATGATACCATGCACATTAGAAGGCGCTTGCACTAAGACAGCCTTATGTGATCTTGGAGCAAGCATCAATCTAATTCCTGCATCCACTATCAGAAAGCTTGGGTTGACTGGAGAAGTCAAACCAACCCGGATATGCCTACAACTTGCTGATGGCTCCATTAAATATCCATCAGGCATAATAGAGGATATGATTGTCAAGGTTGGGCCATTCGCCTTTCCAACTGACTTTGTGGTGCTGGAAATGGAGGAGCACAAGAGTGCAACTCTCGTTCTAGGAAGACCTTTCCTAGCAACTGGACGAACTCTCATTGATGTACAAAAAGGGAAAGTAACCATGAGAGTCAATGAGGATGAGTTCAAGTTGAATGCTGTAAAAGCTATGCAGCATCCAGACACACCAAATGACTGCATGGGCGCTGACATTATTGACTCTCTGGTAGAAGAGATCAATATGACTGAAAGCCTAGAATCAGAGCTTCAGAACATCTTCAAGGATGCTCAACCTGATCAAGAAGAACCAGACGAAACAAAGGAATTTTCGAAAATTCCTTAGGAGGAGGATAAGCCTCCCAAACCTGAACTTAAACCACTACCACCATCCCTAAAATATGCATTTCTG
>NC_029777.3:44466539-44467708 GCF_000817695.3 Arachis duranensis | reverse complement strand
CCAAGCTTGATCTCCTTGCTCTGTAAAGAGGCTGGGTAAAGATGGGAGTAGATGAATTCATACCCATTGAACATCCAATCACCAAGAAGTCAATGGAAGGACAAATGCAAGACAACTCTATCAAAAGGAGGGCGCAGGAATTCCTCCATGAATTCCCTAAAATTGACTACTGGACCAGCCTAGAAGCATCTATCATCAAGTTACAAGAAACTATGGAGCAACTGAAGGAAGAACAGCAGAATCAGAACTGCATGCTCTGCAAATTGCTGAAGGAACAAGAGAAGCAGGGGCGTGAACTCCAATAGTTGAAACGCCAAAAGCTATCCTCTCAAGTTGAGGGAGCATCCACTTCTCAAAATCAAGGTTGTTGAGTCCTAACTCTGTGAAAACCTCTATCATTAGGAGCCTATTTAATCTTTTTTTTTTCTCTTTTTTATTTTCTATTTTTATTTTCTAGTCTCATCTTATATCTATTTTTGAGTCTTGTTCTTAATTCATAATTAATAAAATTTAAAATTCATGTCTCAAAGCTATGAATGTCCTATGAATCCATCACCTCTCTTAAATGAAAAATGCTTTAATCACAAAAGAACAAGAAGTACAGGATTTTGAATTTATCTCTGAAACCAGTTGAGTTAGTTTGATGTGGTGACAATAATTTTTGTTTTCCGAATGAATGATTGAACAGTGCATATGTCTTTTGAATTTGTTGTTTTGAGAATGTTAAAATTGTTGGCTCTTGAAAGAATGAAAGAAAAAGAGAACTGTTATTGAGAATCTGAAAAATCATCAAATTGATTCTTGAAGCAAGAAAAAGCAGTGAATTCAAAAAAAAAATTTCGCAAAAAAAAAAGAGAGAGAAAAGAAAGAGAAAAAGAAAGAAATAAAGTGTGATCCAAGGCAAAAAGAGTATGCTTAAGAACCCTGGACACCTCTAATTGGGGACTCTAGCAAAGCTGGGTCACAATCTGAAAATGGTTTACCCAATTATGTGTCTGTGGCATGTATGTATCCGGTGGTAATACTGGAAGATAGAGTGCTTTGGGCCACAGCCAAGACTCATACACTAGCTATGTTCAAGATTCATTATACTTAACTAGGAGAATCAATAACACTATCTGAGTTCTGAGTTCCTATAGATGCCAATCATTCTGAACTTCAAAGGATAA
>NC_029777.3:44466230-44466403 GCF_000817695.3 Arachis duranensis | reverse complement strand
TTGTGTATTTTTCTGTGATTTCAGGTATTTTCTGGCTGAAATTGAGGGTCCTGAGCAAAAATCTGATTCAGAGACTGAAAAAGACTGCAGATGCTGTTGGATTCTGACCTCCCTGCACTCGAAGTGGATTTTCTGGAGCTACAGAAACCTAATTGGCGCGCTCTCAATGGCGA
>NC_029777.3:44464237-44466089 GCF_000817695.3 Arachis duranensis | reverse complement strand
CCAGCGTTTAACGCTGGAACTGGCATAAAAATTGGAGTTAAACGCCCAAACAGGCACGAAAGCTGGCGTTTAACTCCAGAAAGAGTCTCTACACAAAAATGCTTCAATGCTCAGCCCAAGCACACACCAAGTGGGCCCAGAAGTGGATTTTTATGTCATTTACTCATTTCTGTATACCCTAGGTTACTAGCTTACTATTAATAGGATCTTTTGATATTGTATCTGTACCTCATGACACTTTACACGTTTCTCATTGTATCTTCTATAGCACGAGTCTCTAAACCCCATGGTTGGGTGTGAGGAGCTCTGCTGTGTCTTGATGGATTAATGCAATTACTACTATTTTTCATTCAATCATGCTTGCTTCCGTTCTAAGATATCACTTGTTCTTAACCCGGATGAATGTGATGATCCGTGACACTCATCATATTCTCAACTATGAACGCGTGCCTGAAAACCACCTCCGTTCTACTTTAGATTAAGTAGATATCTCTTGGATTCCTTAATCAGAATCTTCGTGGTATAAGCTAGAACTGATGGCGGCATTCAAGAGAATCCGGAAGGTCTAAACCTTGTCTGTGGTATTCTGAGTAGGATTTAATGATTGAATGACTGTGACGAGCTTTAGACTCCTGAGGGCGGGGCGTTAGTGACAGACGCAAAAGAATCACTGGATTCTATTCCGGCCTGATTGAGAACCGATAGATGGATAGCCGTGCCGTGACAGGGTGCATTGAACATTTCTACTGAGAGGATGGGAGGTAGCCATTGACAACGGTGAAACCCTTGCATACAGCTTGCCATGGAAGGAGCCTTGCGTGCTTGAAGAAGAAGACAGTAGGAAAGCAGAGATTCAGAAGATGGAGCATCTCCAAAACCTCAACCTGTTCCCCGTTACTGCAGAACAAGTACTTATTTCATGTTCTTTTACTTTTCACAATCAATCCTGATAATTATTGATATCCTGACTAAGATTTACAAGATAACCATAGCTTGCTTCAAGCCAACAATCTCCGTGGGATCGACCCTTACTCACGTAAGGTATTACTTGGACGACCCAGTGCACTTGCTGGTCAGTTGTGCGGGATTGCAAAGTGTGATTGCAATTTCGTGCACCATGCTTCCAGCACCAATCCAGCACCACTCTCGCACAATATGGCATTGTGCACCCTTTTACGTCAAAAATGCAGGGCACGCGGCCGCGTGGGGCACGCGGTCGCGTGGGAGGCCATACTTCCCATTCGACGTGGACGCATGGGTCGATATGTGCCATTAGCACGCCTCCAGCCATGCTCCTGCGTGACTCTTTATTCACTTTTAATTTTCCTTTCTCTCCAAGCGACGCGGACGCGTCGCTGATGCGATCGCGTCGCGTGCTCGCTTTTTTTTTGTTTGATGCAATATGCAGATGCAAATGCAATACTTAATGTGAATCCATGCATGATTCCAGGTTCAATAAAATAAAATAAAACTAAATAAAAATGAAAAATGAACGATCATACCATGGTGGGTTGTCTCCCACCTAGCACTTTTAGTTATAGTCCTTAAGTTGGACATTTGATGAGCTTCCTGCTAGGGTGGCTTGTGCTTGTATTGATCCACGAATCCCCACCAATGTTTGTACTTCCAATAGCCTCCAGGATCCCAAACAAGGTGCAGAAAGCCTTCAAGCAAGTTAAAGCAAGTGACAAGGCCCCAAGAGTGGTGATTGGTAGAATGGATTATGGTGTCCCAGACCTTGCCCTTGCACCCGTCTTTTGGTTGAGCAATATTGTTCCATCCGGGTGGCAAGCAGTCTGAATTCTCACGTAAGCGGCCAAACAACTTCCTAGACCCATTCAGTTGAGCTCTA
>NC_029777.3:44432252-44463341 GCF_000817695.3 Arachis duranensis | reverse complement strand
GGTGTTGTTGCCTAAAGGGTTGATTAGATCCTCTTGGCTCCATCCATCCTTGATTGGTCTGACCTTGATGCATATTCCTGCTGTGGTTTCTATTTCCTTCGACAAAGTTAGAACCAAACTCAAAGCGAGAGGGGTGAGAATTCATAGTAGTTAGAGAAATAAAAGGAAAAAAGAGAAAACAAATAAACAAGTAAAAGAAAAATATTTTTTTTAAATATTTGCAATAACCAATAATAAGGCACACGTTTGCAATTCCCCGGCAACGGCGCCATTTTGACGTTAGAATTTTTGCAGTAAAGAATTTCATAAAAACAGTCGCGTTGTAGATATAGTCTCTAAACCGACAGAAATCCCTTCGTACAAACGTTTTGGTTGTCACAAGTAACAAACCCCTTTAAAATTGATAACCGAGTATTTAAACCTCGGGTCGTCTTCTCAAGGAATTGCAGGGAAGTATGTTCTTATTATTGGCTATGGAGATTGTAAATTGGGGTTTTGGAAGTAAGGTGCGAATATATTATATGACAAGTAAAATAAAATAATAATAGCTGTAAAATAAACCTTTGGCAAGGTACAAGAACTGGAGGTCCTTTCCTAGTTATCCTTATCAATTGTGATGAGAATTAGATTTTTCTCCCACTTTGTCAACCTCTAACTATAAAGGTAAGTTAAGTGGATGAATTCCAATTTTCAATCAACAATGAGTTTGATAACTCTAGAGTCACCAATTATTTAACCAAAGCCAAAAGGAAAGAAAATTGAAACTGCTGGAATAAAAATGCCTTTAGATGGGAGGCAATAATTATGTAAATAAAAGAAAGTAATATTAAACTGAAATACCTCAAATATCATTAAATAAAAATGTCATCAACAGCCAATTGGGCAACATCAATCAAACATAATAAAAGCTTCAGAGTAATCAAAATATAAAAGAGAGATTTAAATAGAAAAAGGAATATTGAACCTGGATCGAGAGTCACTATAGAAAGCTAAGAGAAGTCCTAAATCCTAGTTTCTAAAAACACTACCTAAATCATAAAGAGAGAGAGAGAACCTCTATCAAAACTAGATCTAAATCATGAGAAGTGAATTATGAGTGGCATCATTATGAATGGATGCATTTTTCCCACTTTATAGCCTCTAATCTGTGTTCTATGGGCCGAAAACTGGGTCAGAAATAGCCCAGAAATCACTTCCAGCGCTTTCTGGTCCGTACAGGTCACGGAAAAGTGACACAGCCGCGTCGTCCACGCGACCGCGCGGATTGGGTCTTGGCTAGGTCACGCGTCCGCGTGACCCACGCATTCGCATCGCCTGGCGTCGAGAAAACTATAGCAAATTATATATCAAATAGAAGCCCCAGACGTTAGGTTTCCAACGCAACTGGAACCGCATCGTTTGGACCTCTGTAGCTAAAGTTATAGCCATTTGAGTGCGAAGAGGTCAGGCAGGACAACTTAGCAGTTTTTCCAACTTCTTGCATTCCTTCCACTTTTGCATGCTTCCTTTCCATCCTCCAAGCCATTCTTGCCCTGTAATCTCTGAAATCACTTAACACACATATCAAGGCATCTAATGGTTATAAGAGAGGATTAATAATAAGCAAATATAAGTCCAAAGAAGCATGTTTTCAATCAAAGAACATAATTAGGAAGGAAATATAAAACCATGCAAATAGTATGAATAAGTGGGTAAAGAGTAGATAAAAACCACTCAATTGAGCACAAGATAAACCATAAAATAGTGGTTTATCACCCGAGGTTTGAATACTTCGGTAATTTTATTGGGGTTTGTTACTTGTGACAAACAAATTTTTGCATGAAAGGATTATTTGTTGGTTTAGAAACTATACTTGCAACGAGAATTTATTGTGAAATTCTATACCATCAATTTTCCCTTCATCAAAATGGCACCATTGTCGGGGGTTTGCAAATGTGTGCCTTGTTATTGGTTATTGTACATATGTTAATATTGTGAATAGTTTGCTCTATTGTTGGTTTGCTTGTTTGAGTTAGTAGTTAGATTTTATCTCCTTGTTTTGTGGTTTTTGTTTTTATTTCTCTACTATGAATTCTCATCCTTTTGGCTATGAGCTTGGTTACAACTATGTTGTAGAAAATGGAGATTACAATGATGATATGCATCAAGGGTGGAATAATCAAGGGTGGGAGGAGCCTCAAGCATATAGACAACCTTCTTGGCATCAACCTCCTCCGGTCTCATATAGGTATAACTCTAATCCTAATGCATATCAATCTAATGGATGCAGTAGTCCTTATTGTACTTGTCAACAACCACCACCACATACCTATGAACTACCTCCTCAACATAGCCCTCAACCATACTCACAAGCCCCTTTTTACCAAACACCTTCCTATGACCCTTATCTTTTGTACAACCAATCACCCTCACCTCATCCTTGTGACCAATATGTAAGAAAATCCATAGAGACAATTTCAACATCAATACTCCCAAGAACCACCTCAATATACACCACCTCCATATTTCCACCAAGAAGAACCACCTTCCTATTATGAACCCTTCCTCCCAAATAATGAACCCTCCTATCCACCCGAAGCCTCAATGGATGATTCTCTCATTTTAGCCTCCCGATACTCATCCACTCAAGGCACTTCCATTGCCAATGGTGGAGAATCAATAGAAGAGCGTAGCATAAAGGAGAGATTAGGAACTCCAGTAGAGAATAATGAGTAGGATTTTATATTGGAGCGATTGGAGGAAGCTATGATTGTTGATGAAGAGGAATAAGTGGTTGAAGATTTAGGAGATGTTAAAAGTCTATGTGAATGTAGAATCATGGAACCTCCCTCCAAGAAGCTTGAATTTGTTGTTGGGGAGGGTGTACAAACTCCGAAGAAAATCATATATGGAGACCTTGAAGAGGTTTATTAATAGATGGATTCAATTATTGGCAAATTCCTATTTACACTTGAATTCGCTCCCATGGGACTTGAAATAGAGATTAAAGAAGAAGAGGCACAACCTCTCATGTTCTTAGTGAGCAATGAAGAAGAGATTGAGTTGGAAGAAAGCTACCAAGAGGAAGAGGTTGAAATTGAAGAAGCTTGCTTAGAGGTGGAGATAATCAAGGAAGAACACAAGGGAGTAGAGCTTACAAAGACATTGGAAACACCTCTCTCCAAGCCATCACCATCCATTCTTTTATTCAAGTGGGTAAATCTCTCATCTCTAAGCTTTATGATTCCACTTGAATATAGTTTGCTTGAGACAGATGGGCAAATTAGAGCTCTTTGTGGCTTTAAGATCAAAAGGGAGATGGTTAGTGGTTGGCATTGTAATTCTGTTCAAGGCTTAATAGCAAGGGTTGGTGTAGAACTAGATTAAATGGGTTTAAGATGATGTTTGGTCGCTTGGGTGAGAATTCTAAGATTACGGCACCCAAATGGAATAATGATGATCAACTTGAAGACGGGTGTGAAAACAAAGTGTGGGATCCCGGATTACAAGAGGAGGATCAACTTTGCGAGCTCATGGTTTGTGAAGGACTCCATCAAAGCTTTGAGCTATTGATTTTGAATGATGGAGCTTATTGGAGATTCAAGCATTGGTGGATGTTCAAGGATGGATTCAAGCACAAGCCACTGATGCCATGGCATTTTAGCCAGTTTCACTAGCCTTTTCTTTACATATTTTAGGTAGTTTCATGCATTTTCTTAGGTAATAAGCAAGTTTTTAGTTGAATATGCACTTACATCTTGATTCAAGCAAACATTGTAAACTTTACATGATTTCAGGAGAATAATTGACGAGCAGTTTCTTGCACGGTCTAGAATTCACAAATAAAAGCTCTCGTTGAAAGTATAGCTTCTAGACCGACAAGGAATCCTTTCGTACAAAATCTTGGTCGTAACAAACCCCTAATAAAATTGATAGCCAAAGTATTTAAACCTCGGGTCCTCTCTCAAGGAATTGCAGGGAAGTGTTCTTGTTATTGGTTATGCAAAGGTCTATTTTGGGGTTTTTAAGATAAGAAGCAAGAATAGTAAATGGAAAAAGGAATAAACCAATAACTAGAAAAGCTCTTGGCAAGGTATGAGAAGTGGAAATTCTATCCTAGTTATCTTTATCAATTGTGATGAGAATTGTTCATTGCTCCTACTTAGTTAACCTTCAACGAATGAAGGAAAGACAAGTGGACTAATCAATTTAATTCCTCAAGTTCTAGTTAACTCCTAAGGAAAGACTAGCTTTAGTGGAATCCAAATCAATCAGCAACTTTCAATTATCAATCAACAAGGGAGTTTGATAACTCAAGTGTCACCATTTACTCAACCAAGCTAAGAACATAGAATCCTACTCTAACATCCTTCCAAGCATTTTGTCCAACACTTGGAAGATATAAAATAAAAGCATAGAAAAGCAATCATAAATATAAAATACCTCAAATTACGTTAAATAGGAAATCAAATCTAACAAGGAGTTCATAAACCAAATTGGAAAAGAAGATAATCAACAAGAGGAATAGATAAACGAAAGTACTAGAATAAATAAGAGTATAGGAGAACTAAATTAAAGGAACATTGAACCTGGAATTAGAATTGGGAAGAACTAAGCCTAAAACTAAGAGAAATCCTAAATCCTAAAACCTAGCCTCTCTCTGGAAATTATATCTAAAACCTAAAATTGTGAATGAGAAGTTGTGTCATGATTCCTCCACTCTGCAGCCTATAATCTGTGTTTTATGACCTGAAAATTGGGTCAAAAACAGTCCAGAAATCGCCCATAGCAATTTCTGATACGTACATCACGTGGCTCCATCACGCATACGCGTCGTCCACGCATACGAGTCGCTTGTCTGCAGCACAATCCATGCGTATGCGTGCTTCACGCATACGCGTCGCCTAACAGCAAGGCAACTATGGCAAATTATATATCGTTATGAAGCTCCAAATGTTAGCTTTCCAATGCAACTAAAAACGTCTCATTTGGACCTCTGTAGCTCAAGTTATAATCGAATGAGTGCGAAGAGGTCAGGGTTGACAGCTCAGCAAATCCATCAAAATTCTTGTATTCCTTCCACTTTTGCATGCTTCCTTTCCATCCTTTAAGCCATTCCTATCCTATAAACCCTGAAATCACTTAACACACATATCAAGGCATTGAATGGTAATAAGAGAGGATTAAAAATAGTGAATTAAAGGCCAAAGAAGCATATTTTCAATGATAGCACAAAATCAGGAAGGAAAATGTAAAACATGAAATTTCAATGAATAAGTGTGAGATTAGTGGATAAAATCCACTCAATTAAGCACAAGATGTGCAACGAAATAGTGGTGTATCAAATCTCCCCACACTTAAACATTAGCATGTCCTCATACTAAGCACAAGGAGACCAAAATAAGTTAAGGTAAAATGGTAGGATATGTATGAAATACAACCTATCTGTATGAATGCAGCTAAATGCAAAAATGATTCTACCTACTTGGTTAAAAGTAAATCAAATTCTCCAAGAACAATTATGAACTGGATTTTACTAATTCAAATCATAAAATGAAGTACAAATAAACTTGCAGATGAAGATAGCTCTCGAAAGCCGGAAACAAGGAATCGAGCATCGAACCCTCACTGGAAGTGTATACACTCTAATTGCTCAAATGTCTAAGGTTCGATTCTCTCAATTCTCTACTAGTATTGCTTTCTAAGGCTTTCTCTTCTTCTACCAATCAATAAAGAATTAATGCACAGATACACATATCAAGAGGTCTTTTAAGGGTTGTAATGGGGTTAGGGTCAAGGTAGGATTGTATTTGGTCAAGTGGACTAAAATCTGAATCCATAATTAGCCTAAACTTCCCACCTAACTTAAGACAATCCATGTAATCATAATATAAAGCCTAACTACCCATTAACTATGTCTTGCCACATATTCATGCATCCCAAATTTAAATATGGCTCATATGCATTGATATTATGAGTTAACTTGGGGCATTTTGTCTCCTTTTTATTATTTATATTTATTTTTTTCTTTTCTTTTTCTCTTATTTTTCTTCTATTTATTTTTTTATTTTGTTTGTTATTTTCTTTTGTTTTTTCACAATGCATATGATTAAGGTATTGAATGCATAAATATGTCCTCAACATTTTTCACATTTTCACAAAAAGTCTAAAATACTCAATTCCCAAACCAAACATTTCCAAACCCACTTTTCCCACACTTAATTCATGAGCACTCTCACTAGTCTAAGCTAACTAGGGATTCAAATTAAGGACATTATTGTTTTACGCTTAGAATTAGTGATGAGCTAAAGTAAAGAACAGATGGGTAAAATAGGCTCAACTTTGGTTTGCAAAGGATAATGAAAAGGTTAAGGCGATATAGGTGTGTGAGCTATAGTGAACAAAGTCCTCAATCATATAAGTGTGTGCATACATTAAATAATGGAAATATAGAATTAAGCAAGACAAAGATGACAATTTTAGAGAGAACAACACACACCAAAAACAAAATATTGGTTGGTAAAATGCAACCAATCAAATAGGCTCAGAATCTCACTGGGTTTGTGTGTTCGAGCTCTAAACCATGTTCCAAAATAAAATTTCTTCAAACAAGTTTAACAAAAGTTTTAATTCAAATTAGTGAAATACTCTAAAAGGTTTCTTGAAAAAGAAGATATTACTTCAACCAAGTAGCACATAAATGCAAGCAACTAACTAACTATGCAATCTATCATTCAATGCAACAACTAACTACAAGGAAGAATAACTAACCCACAGAAGTCGGTATCGAACTCTCCACACTTAAAGATTGCATCATCCTCGGTGCATGCTGAGATGTGCAAGTGGATGGGGGTGGTGAGCTACAATTGTGGCGCGTTCTTTAAAGAATGTGCATATGGACTTGTATGTCTCTCCATTCAGAAGCTCTTCCGTTCCCCTTCTTGGTGGCCAACCTGAAAGAAGAGAAAAAGGAAGAATAATAACCCACAAACAAAGATATGAAAATAAATAAAATATGGGTGGGCTAATGCCAATTAATAATGAGGTTTTCAACTACATGGTAGCTACAACATGCAAGTGAGAGAAGAGTATAAGCAAATGGCATATGAATAGTGCAAAAATTGCAATAAGGGAGGAGAGAGTGTGGGTAATAAAAGAAAATATAAGTGCATATCAATGCAAATGGAATACAAGTATCATAAAAATTAGCATTGACTTACAAGTAATATCACCCAACAGTATAAAACAAGTCATGAAGCACCAAGATAATATAAGGAAAGATGCAACAGTTGAATAAGAACATGTAACACCAGTGGTAAGATAGGAAATTAGAAAAAGGGGATAAGAATATGAATAAAATTAAAATGCAATTAAGGAAAGTATGCAAATGCAGTATGTAAAAGAGAATGAGAGATAATAAGGATGAGAAAGGAGGAGAAGAAAAAAGAAAGTAAGAAAGGAGGAAGAGAGATGGAGAAATGATAGAAGAAAAAAGTAAGAAATGAAAAACAGGACACGACACGGACGCACAGGGCACACGTGCGCGTGACAACTGTATTATCCATATGACGCGTATGCGTCAGTCATGCGTAAGCGTTGGTGGTCTGAAAATCGAAAGGGCGTGCATGCGTCAGGGACGCGTACGCGTGGGTGATTTTGTGCCTCTAGCACAATGCCAGCCCCAGACCATCACAACTCTCTGTTCAGCATGCGTTTACGCTGATTTTCATTCCCACGCGTATGCGTTGCTGACGCGTACGCGTGGGTTGAACTTTCTACAGGGGACGCGTACGCGTGTGGTACGCATACACGTGGTGTGGCTTGTGTGCCACACACCCCTCTCGCGCATCTCTTGCGCAATTATCTGTTCATTTGTGCATACACATACGATGCGTGCGCATCGTGGACGCTTGCGCGTCGATCCCTGTCTTCTCTTTTTTTTTTACACGCAAAATGCAAAATGAAAAATGTAGAATGTAGATGATTATGCAAAATTTTAAACGAGTACTGTGAAAAACAAATTAAAATTAAACTAGGAATGAAAAGGAACAGTTATACCATGGTGTGTTGTCTCCCACTAGCACTTTTAGTTAAAGTCCTTAGGTTGGACATTCGGGGAGCTCCTTGTCATGGTGGTTTATGCTTGTACTGATCCTTGAATCCCCACCAATATTTGCAATTCCAATAGCCTCCGGGATCCCAAATCAGGCGCATACATCCGTCAAGCAATCTAAAGTAGGTGACAAGGCCCCAAGAGTGTTGATTGCTAGAATGAATTCCGGGGTCCTAAACCTTGCTTTTGCACCCGTCTTCTTGTTGATCATCATAGTTCTAACGAGGTGGAAAGCAAGCGGAATTCTCACTGAAGCGTCCTAATAACTTCCTAGACCCATTCAATTGAGCTCTACACCAATACTTGCACTTCAACTCGGAGCGTGCAACCATATTGAACCTTGCAGGACAACTCCTATCACTAACCATCTCCCTCTTACTATTAATGCCACAAATAGCTCTAAGTTGACCATCTGTCTCCAGTAGCCCATATTCAAATGGAATGAGAAAGCTAAGGGATATGAATTTTACCCACTTGAATGTTGTGAAGGATGATTGTGACTTAGGTGGAGGGGTCTCCAACAACTTTGGCAAGGTGATTTCAAGCTCCACTCCCGTGTGTTCTTTCTTGACAACTTCCACCTCTTTGCAAGTTTCATCAATGTCAACCTCTTCATCTTGGCAGCTTTCTTCCAATTCAATCTCTTCTTCATTACTCACCAAGGGCATGGGAGGTTGTGGTTCGTCTTCTTTGGTCTCCATGATAAGTCCGGTGGGAGAGGATTTAATTGCAGATAAGAATTCATTAATGATTGAATCCATTTCTGGATCAACCTCTTCGAAATCTTCAACCATGATATGCCTTGGAGGTTGTACACCCTCCTCAGCATCAAATTCAAACATCTTCGAAGGAGGCTCTATGACTCCATTTTTCCATGGAGGTTCCGCATCTCCTAAGTCTTCAACTACTTCTTCTTCTTCTCTGGGGAGCATAGTTTCTTCCAATTGTTCCAACACAAATTCATGCTCATCACCATCCACTGGGGTTTATAGTGTCTCCTTCGTGCTACATTTTTCATTAGATTCTCCACATGAGGGCATGGAGGCTCCTTAAGTGTCCAAATATTGGAAAGCTAATCGATTTATCGCTCGCTCCAGTTGATGAAGAGTTGCATGAAATTGATCCACTGTTTTCTTGAGACGGTCCCTTGGCGATTGTTCCTCTTGGGCAACGTGATTGGGATCATATGGCTCTTGGATCGACGGATATGGGGAAGGTGTCTATGGAGAATGTGGCTCTCGGGAGTAATTGGATTGGAATTGGGGTGGCTCAATGTATGGTTCATATGGCTCATAAGGTGGTTGGTATGGTGGATAATGGTTAGAGTCATATGGTAGTGCTTGGTAACACGGGACTTGTGAGTATGGTGGTCTAAGGTTGTGTTGAGAAGGGGGTCCATAGGCGTATGGTGGTGGTTCTTGATAATCAAAAGAGTGTTCAACAAAGCAGTTATTTTGGTATACTTCTTGGAATCGTTCATGGTCATAGTATGATGGTGGAGGTTGTTGCCAAGAGGGTTGATCAAATCCTTGTGGCTCCTCCCATCCTTGGTTATCCCATCCCTGACGCATGTTCCCATTATAATCTCTTCTTCCTACAACATAATTGTAACCAAACTCATAGCCAAAGGGGTGAGAATTCATGGTAATAAAAGAAAATAAAAATAAAAACTAATAAGAAATAATGAAAATAAATTCCTAAAACTAGAAACAACTAACAAGAACGAAAAGCAAAAATATTCACAATATTCACAATAACCAATAATAAGGCACACATTTGCAATTCCCCGGCAATGGCGCCATTTTTGACGAGCGATTTCTTGGGCGGTCTAGAATTCACAAATAAAAGCTTTCGTTGAAAGTATAGCTTTTAGACCGACAAGGAATCCTTTCGTACAAAAATTTGGTTGTCACAAGTAACAAACCCCTAATAAAACTGATAACCGAAGTATTTAAACCTCGGGTTGTCTGTCAAGTGTTCTTGTTATTGGTTATGTAAAGGTCTATTTTGGGGTTTTTAAGATAAGAAGCAAGAATAGTAAATGGCAAAAGGAATAAATTAATAACTAGAAAAGCTCTTGGCAAGGTATGAGAACTGGAAATCCTATCCTAGTTATCCTTATCAATTGTGATGAGAATTGTTCATTGCTCCTACTTACTTAACCTTCAACGAATGAAGGAAAGTTAAGTGGACTAATCAATTTGATTTCTCAAGTCCTAGTCAACTCCTAAGGAAAGACTAGCTTTAGTGGAATCCAAATCAATCAGCAACTATCAATTATCAATCAACGAAGGAGTTTGATAACTCAAGTGTCACCATTTACTCAACCAAGCTAAGAACATAGAATCCTACTCTAACATCCTTCGAAGTATTTTGTCCAACACTTAGTAGGTATAAAATAAAAGCATAGAAAAGCAATCATAAATATGAAATGCCTCAAATTGCATTAAATAGGAAATCAAATCTAACATGGAGTTCATAAATCAAATTGGAAAAGAAGAGAATCAACAAGAGGAATAGATAAACAAAAGTACTAGAATAAATAAGAGTATTAGAGAACTAAATTAAAGGAACATTGAACCTGGAATTGGAATTGGGAAGAAATAAGCCTAAAACTACGAGAAATCCTAAATCTTAAAACCTAGAGAGAGGAGAGAGTCTCTCTCTAGAAATTACATCTAAAACCTAAAATTGTGAATAAGAAGTTGTGTCATGATTCCTCTACTTTGTAGCCTCTAATCTGTGTTTTCTAGACTGAAAATTGGGTCAAAAACAGTCCAGAAATCACCCCTAGCGATTTTTGATACGTACAACACGTGGCTCCGTCACGCGTATGCGTCGCCCACGCGTACGTGTCGCTTATCAGCAGCACAATCAACGTGTACACGTGCGCGTCACCTAAAAACAAGGAAACTGTGGCAAATTATATATCTTTGCGAAGCCCCGAATGTTAGCTTTTCAACGCAACTAAAACTGCCTCATTTGGACCTCTATATCTCAAGTTATGATCAAATGAGTGAGAAGAGGTCAGGGTTGATAGCTCAGCAGATCCATCAAAATTCTTGTATTCCTTCCACTTTTGCATGCTTTCTTTCCATCCTCTAGGCCATTCCTACCCTATAAACCCTGAAATCACTTAACACACATATCAAGGCATCGAATGGTAATAAGAGAGGGTTAAAAATAGTGAATTTAAGGCCAAGAAACATGTTTTCAATCATAGCACGAAATCTGAAAGGAAAATGTAAAACATGCAATTTCAATGAATAAGTGTGAGATTAGTGGATAAAATCCACTCAATTAAGCACAAGATGTGCCACAAAATAGTGGTGCATCAATAATGCACGAATTTAATGCCAATTTAGATGATGCAAGATCTCATGATCTAGAACAAATCTTTGATGCACTTTGTTTGTTTGATTTCAGGCCAAATGAAGCATAGAAGAGTCATGTTAGTAGCCACGTTAGTACCACTAACATGGAAAGGGAGCAAGCTTGCAACGTTAGTAGTAAATTTAGCACCACTAGCGTCTTCGAAGGGCAACTTAGCCTATGTTAGTTACCACGTTAGATGCACTAACGTGGAAGAACGAAGAAGCTCCAACGTTAATGGTGAAGTGGTGCACGAAATTGCAATCACACTTTTGCAACTCTGCACAACTAACTAGCAAGTACATTGGGTCGTCCAAGTAATAAAACCTTACGCGAGTAAAGGTCGATCCCACGGAGATTGTTGGCTTGAATCAAGCTATGGTCATCTTGTAAATATCAGTCAGACAGATTCAAATGGTTATGATGTATTGATAATTAAAGGGTAAATAAAACAGAAAATAACATAAAGATACTTATGTAATTAATTGGTGGAAATTTCTGATAAGCGTTTGGAGATGCTTTATTACTTCTGAACCTCTACTTTCCTATTGTTTTCATCCAATCATGCGTCCTCCCTTCCATGGCAAGTTGTATGATCCTCTCAGTAAAAATGGTCCGGCTACGGTTTCTGTATGGCTAATCAACTGTCAGATTTTTCTTCTCGGATGAAAAATATCAGGCACAGCTACCGCATGGCTAATCATCTGTCAGTTCCCACTTGTGTCGGAATAGAATCTCTCTATCCTTTTGCACACTGTCATTGTGCCTAACAGTCATGAGTATGAAGCTCGTCACAGTCATCCCGTCCTAGATCCTACTCGGAATACCACAGACAAGGTTTAGACTTTCCAGATCTTAGGAATGCTGTCAATTGTTTATAGCCTATACCATGAACGTTCTAACCACACGGACTCGGTCCGTGGATCAGAGACCCAAGAGATTACACTCCAGCTGTCGTCCAATGACTACGTTGAACATCATGTAGACCGCTTGTGGTTGTCAAGCACGCGGATCTTGGCTAAGCGAGTAATAAAGATAGTGGGTGATTGTCACGGGTCACCCCCTTCATTCTGACTTAACTGAATTAAGTACGAGAGTATATCTTGGAAAAGAAGTAGGCGTGAATTGAAAGAGAAACAATAATACTTGCATTAGTTCATGAAGAACAGCAGAGCTCCTCACCTTAATCTATGAGGTGTAGAAACTCCACCGTAGAAAATACATAAGAGAAGAAGGTCTAGGCATGGCCGAATGGCCAGCCTCCTAAGTGGCATAAGATAATTCTCAAAAGCTGCTAGCCCCTAATACAATAGTAAAAAGTGCTATATATACTAAACTAGTTACTAGGGTTTACAGAAAATGAGTAACTAAGTGCAGATAGCGCAGAAATTCACTTCCAGAGCCCACTTGGTGTGTGCTTGGGCTGAACTTTGAAGCTTTCACGTACATAGGCCATTCTTGGAGTTAAATGCCAGCTTGGATGCCAATTTGGGCCATCAAATATCGGGCAAAGTATAGACTATTATATATTGCTGGAAAGCCCAAGATGTCTACTTTCCAACTCAACTTAGAGCGCGCCAATTGGGCTTCTTTAGCTCCAAAAAATCCACTTCGAGTGCAGGAGGGTAAGAATCCAACAGCATCTACAGTCCTTTCTCAACCTTTGAATCAAATTTTTGCTCAGGTCCCTCAATTTCAGCTAGAAAATACCTGAAATCACAGAAAAATACACAAAATCATAGTAAAGTGCAGAAATGTAATTTTTGCATAAAAACTAATAAAAATAAACTAAAAAATAACCAAAACAGACTAAAAACTACCTAAAAACAATGCCAAAAAGTGTATAAATTATCCACTCATCATGAAGTTAACACCACTAACATTACAAAGGCCATGAACAACACGTTAAGAGTCATGTTAATGCCATTAACGTAAGCTCTAAGGTGGAGCAAAAAGGATTGCCAACATTAGTGACACTAACTTTGTCTCTAATGTTGGAAAAGGCCAAGTTTACCCATGTTAGTGGCCACGTTTGTGCCACTAAGGTAGGAGGTATCGTGGAGCAAGGATAAGGAGCCAACATTAGTGATACTAACTTTGTCACTAACATTGGAGATGGCCAATATGCCCACATTAGTGGCCATGTTAATGCCATTAACGTGAGCACTAACGTGGAAGGTAGGAAGTTTTGTAATGTTAGTGACAAAGTTAGTGTCACTAACATGGACCATTAACATGGGAGAAAGACAAGATTGTAGCGTTATTGGCAAAGTTAGTGCCAATAATGCTAGCGAAGGATAGGAAAGGCTACGTTAGTGGTCACGTTAGTGCCACTAACGTGTGAGTTAACGTAGCTCAAATGGGTTGGGACGTTAGTGACAAAGTTAATGTCACTAACATCTTCGAACTAGGATTTACACATAATGTTAACACCACTAACGACTTGACTAAACATGAACCATGCCTGACTCAACTTCTTTCTGCCAGCAAAGCTAAGCCCACAAAAAACATGTAGAGCTGATAGAGGATCAGAGGAGTAGTATATATAGGAGTATTTTTGAACTAGAAAACGGGGATTTGGATTGGGATCTGGGGATCCAAGACTTGTAAACACTCTGTATATTTACTTTTTCTGCAATTTAGTTTACTTAACAATGCACTCTTCATTTTTGCTTTCCATTTCTAGAGCTATGAACAACTAAACCCCTTTTCATTGGGTTAGGGAGCTCTGTTGTAATTTGATGGATCAGTTGTAATTTTCATTCTTTTTCCTCTTTCTTTTCTCTTGAGTTTACTAGAAAGCTTTCGATCTTCATCCAATTGGTTCGTTATCTTGGAAAAGAAGCTATCCATAATTGGATCTCCTCAGAACCTTGGAAGAGGAATGAGGAGATCATGCTAGAAATGCTTTCACATGCTGGACCAAATTAGGGTTTGGATGGATATAGTGACATATAATTGATGAGCGGATATTTTATACGCTTTTGGGGGTAATTTCATGTAGTTTTTAGTATGTTTTAGTTAGTTTTTAGTATATTTTTATTAGTTTTTAGGCAAAATTCAGATTTCTGGACTTTACTATGAGTTCGTGTGTTTTTCTATGATTTCACATATTTTCTGGCTGAAATTGAGGGAGCTGAGCAAAAATCTGATTCAGGCAGAAAAAGGACTGCTGATGCTGTTGGATTCTGACCTACCTTCACTCGGAATAGATTTTTTGGAGCTACAGAAGTCCAATTGGCGCGCTCTAAATTGGGTTGCAAAGTAGACATCCAGAGCTTTCCAGCATTATATAATAGTTCATACTTTGCTTAAAGATAAACGATGTAAACTGGCGTTTAAAGCCAGTTCCATGTTCCATTCTGGCGTTAAACACCAGAAACAGGTTACCAGTTGGAGTTAAACGCCCAAAACAGGTTACAACCTGACGTTTAACTCTAGAAACAGCCCAGGCACATGAGAAGCTCAAGTCTCAGCCCCAGCACACACAAAGTGGGCCCCAAAAGTGGTTTTCTGCACTATCTATCTTAGTTTACTCATTTTCTGTAAACCTAGGTTACTAGTTTAGTATTTAAACAACTTTTAGAGACGTATTTTGTACCTTATGACATTTTAGATCTGAACTTTGTACTTTTTGACGGCATGAGTCTCTAAACTCTATTGTTGGGGGTGAGGAGCTCTGCAGCGTCTCAATGAATTAATGCAATTATTTCTGTTTTCTATTCAAACACGCTTATTTCTATCTAAGATGTTCAATCGCACTTCAATATGATGAATGTGATGATCCGTGACACTCATCACTATTCTCAATCTATGAACGCGTGCCTGACAACCTCCTACATTCTACCTTCGATTGAATGAGTATCTCTTGGATTCCTTAATCAGAATCTTCGTGGTATAAGCTAGAATCCATTGGCAGCATTCTTGAGAATCCGGAAGGTTTAAACCTTGTCTGTGGTATTTCGAGTAGGATTCAGGGATTGAATGACTATGATGAGCTTCAAACTCACAAAGGTTAAGCATAGTGACAGATGCAAAAGGATCAATGTATCCCATTCCAGTATGAGTGAGAACCGACAGATGATTAGCCATGCAGTGACAGCGCACCTGGACCATTTTCACTGAGAGGATGGATGGTAGCCATTGACAACAGTGATCCACCAATACACAGCTTGCCATAGGAGGAACCTTGCGTGCGTGTAGAAGAAGACAGGGGGAAAGCAGAGATTCAGAAGACAAAGCATCTCCAAAACTCCAACATATTCTCCATTACTGCATAATAAGTATTATTTAATCCATGCTCTCTTGTTCATTTGCAAGTCAACTAATAATTATAATTGATATCCTGACTAAGCGTTACAAGATAACCATAGCTTGCTTCAAGCCAGCTATCTCTGTGGGATCGACCCTTACTCACGTAAGGTATTACTTGGACGACCCAGTGCATTTGCTGGTTAGTGGTACGAATTGTGAAAAGTGTGATTTACAATTTCGTGCACCAAATTTTTGGCGCCGTTGCCGGGGATTTTTTGAGTTTGAACAACTGACGGTGAATCTTATTGCTTAAATTAGGAAAATTTTGTCTTTTAAGTCAGAGTCTTTTATTTTCTTTTAAAATTTTTTTCAAAAATATTATTTTTCTTTATTAATTTTTAGTTTTTATGTGAGTTTAGTGTCATGTTTTAAGTTTGGTGTCAATTGTATGCTTTTCTTTATCTTTCAATTTTCGAATTGCATGTTTTTATTTTCCTTTAAAAAATACCTTTTTACAACACGTTAAATTTATAGCTCAGTTGGTTAAAGCGTGTGCTTATGTTCTTGGTAATTGGATATCTTCCTTTTTAAAACTTTTTCAAAAATAATTTTTCTTTGATTAAATCTTGTGCCAAAATTTAAGTTTGGTGTTCCCTTGTTAATTTTCCTTTAGTTTTCGAAAATCTTATTTTGGTTTTCTAAAAATTTTAAGTTTAGTGTTCTTTCTTTTGTTCTTGTTGTTCTTGTGAGTCTTCAAAGTGTTCTTGAGTCTTCTTTGTGTTTTGACCTTAAAATTTTTAAGTTTGGTGTTCCTTGGAGTTTTCCCTCCAAAATTTTCGAAAACAAGGAGCATTGGATCTAAAAATTTTAAGTCTTGTGTCTTTTGTGTATTTTTCTCTTTCATAATAAAAATAAAAAAATTATCTTTTCTAACTATTTTTAAGCAATTATTTCGAATTTTTTTTATAAAAATTCATATTTCAATTTCAAAAGTTTTCAAATCTTATCCTTTTAAGGTTTAAAAAAAATCATATCTTTTTCAAAAATATCCTAACCACTTTCTCTCTCCTCACTTTTTCGAAAATCTTCATAAAATATTTTTAAATTTTTTATTTTTATTTTAGTTTTTATTTTATTTTATTTTATTATTTTTAAATTTTTTTATATAATAAAATAAATAAAATAAATCCACGTCATCTTCCTTTCTCTATCATGGACCTAAGTGAAAATGAACAGTCCAGAAGGACTCTGGGGTCATATGCTAACCCCACTACTGCTACATATGGGAGTAGTATCTGTATACCCTCCATCGGAGTCAGTAGTTTTGAGTTGAATCTTCAGCTCATTATCATGGTGCAGCAATGTTACCAGTATTCCTGTCTTCCACAGGAAGAACCTACAGAGTTTCTGGCATAGTTTTTACAAATTGCTGACACAGTACATGATAAAGAAGTAGATCAAGATGTCTACAGATTATTACTATTTCCATTTGCTGTAAAAGACCAAGCTAAGAGGTGGTTAAATAACCAACCTAAGGCTAGCATAAGGACATGGAAACAGATGTCAGAAAAATTCCTGAATCAATACTTCCTCCAAAACGGATGACACAGCTAAGGCTGAACATCCAAGGCTTTAAACAAGGAGATAATGAATCTCTTTATGATGCCTGGGAGAGATACAGAGAGATGCTAAGAAAATGCCCCTCTGAAATGTTTTTAGAGTGGGTGCAGTTAGACATCTTCTATTATGGGCTTACAGAGAAAGCTCAGATGTCTTTGGACCAGTCAGCTGGTGGATCTATACACATGAGAAAGACAATTAAAGAAGCTTAAGAGCTCATTGATACAGTTGCCAGAAATCAGCATCTGTACCTAAGTAGTGAACCTTCCATGAAAGAAGAGGCTGAAACAGAAACTGCTGAACTCAGTCCTGCAGAACAAGTTACTAAATTCAATTAGCAATTAGATTTTCTAACAAAACAGCTAGCCAAATTCAAGGAGATACTACAAGACACAAGAATGGATAATATGAATATGGAAGTGCAGTTTAAGCAAACAGAATAGCAGTTATCAAAACAAATAACAAGAGAGTGCCAAGCAGTTCAATTAAGAAGTGGGAAAACATTAAATACCTCACTTCAAGGTAGTAGGAACCCAAGAAATGAACAAACTGTTACCTAAAATCCCTCTGAGGACAGTAAGAGCCCAGAGAGGAATAATTCTGGCACTCAAATGCCAGAAAAGGGTGGAGAGCTGGCGTTAAACGCCCAACCCATGCTCAGTTTTGGCGTTCAAATGCCAGAAACAAGTAAGAAATTGGCGTTGAACGCCCATAGGAAGCTCAGTTCTGGCGTTCAAATGCCAGAAACAAGTAAGGAGTTGGCGTCTAACGCCACTCCAGCTTCCAACGTTGGCATTCAAACGCCAGTGAGGGATCAGATACATACAAGTGCTGAGAGCAACCCCTCTAAAAAGGCTTCTCCAACCACATCTGTAGGAAAAAAACCTGTAACAACTACGGTTGAGGAATACAAAGCCAAAATGCCTTATCCTCAGAATCTCCGCCAAGCGGAACAGGATAAGCAATTTTCCCGCTGCAAACTATCTCAAGACTCTAGAAATAAAGATTCTGTTTGCAGAGGCACTTGAGCAAATACCCTCTTATGCTAAGTTCATGAAAGAGATCTAAAGTCATAAGAAGGATTGGAGAGAAACTAAAAAAGTTTACCTCACTAAAGAATGCAGTGCAGTCATTCTGAAAAGCTTACCAGAAAAGCTTAAAGATCCCATAAGCTTCATGATACCATGCACATTAGAGGATACTTGTACCAAGAAAGCTCTATGTGATCTTGGAGCAAGTATCAACCTAATACCTGTATCCACTATCAGAAAGCTTGGTTTGACTGAAGAAGTCAAGCCAACCCGGATATGTCTCCAACTTGCTGATGGCTCCATTAAATACCCATCAGCATGATTGAAGACATGATTGTCAAGGTTGGGCCATTTGCCTTTCCCACTGACTCTATGGTGCTGGAAATGGAGGAGCACAAGAGTGCAACTCTCATTCTAGGAAAACCTTTCCTAGCAACTGGACGAACCCTCATTGACATCCAAAAAGGGGAAGTAACCCTGAGAGTCAATGAGGACGAGTTTAAGTTGAATGTTGTCAAAGCTATGCAGCATCCAGACACCCCAAACGACTGCATGAGCATTGATATTATTGAGTCTCTGGTGAAAGAGGTCAATATGACTGAGAGTCTCGAATTAGAGCTAGAGGATATCTTTCAAGATGTTCAGCCTAATTTGGAGGAACTAGAGAGAATAATAGAACCTCTGAATATCCCCCAGGAAGAGGAGAAACCTCTTAAACCCGAGCTCAAACCATTACCATCATCCCTGAAATATGCATTTCTGGGAGAAGGTGACACTTTTCCTGTAATCATAAGCTCTACCTTAGAGCCACAGGAAGAGGAAGCACTAATTCAAGTGCTGAGGAAACACAAGACAACCCTTGGGTGGTCCATCAATGATCTTAAGGGCATTAGCACAGCCAGATGCATGCACAAGATCTTATTGGAGGATGACGCTAAGCCAGTGGTTCAACCACAGAGGCGGCTGAATCCAACCATGAAGGAGGTGGTGCAGAAGGAGGTCACTAAGTTACTAGAGGCTGGGATTATTTATCCTATTTCTTATAGCCCCTGGTTGAGCCCTGTCCAAGTTGTCCCTAAAAAGGGTGGCATGATAGTAGTTCATAATGAAAAAAATGAACTAGTTTCTACAAGAACAGTTACAAGGTGGCGTATGTGTATTGATTACAGAAGGCTTAATACAGCTACCAGAAAGGATCATTTTCCTTTACCATTCATAGGCCAGATGCTAGAAAGACTAGCAGGTCATGATTACTAGTGCTTTTTGGATGGATATTCAGGTTATAATCAAATTGCAGTAGATCCCCAGGATCAAGAGAAAATAGCATTCACATGTCCATCTGGAGTATTTGCATACAGAAGGATGCCATTTGGTCTGTGCAATGCACCTGCAACCTTTCAAAGGTGCATGCTCTCTATTTTCTCTGATATGGCGGAAAAATTTTTGGAAGTTTTCATGGATGACTTTTTAGTATTTGGAGACTCATTCAGCTCCTGTCTAGAGCATCTAGCACTTGTTCTAAAGAGGTGCCAAGAGACTAACCTAGTTTTAAACTGGGAGAAATGTCACTTTATGGTGACTGAAGGAATTGTGCTTGGGCACAAAATTTCGAATAAGGGAATAGAGGTGGATAAAGCTAAGGTAGAGGTAATTGAAAAATTACCACCACCTGCCAATGTTAAGGTAATCAGAAGCTTTCTGGGGTATGCAGGATTCTATAGGAGGTTTATAAAAGATTTTTCAAAAATTGCAAAACCTCTGAGCAATCTGCTAGATGCTGACACCCTATTTATCTTTGATAAAGAGTGTCTACAGCCGTTTGAGACCCTGAAAGCTAAGCTGGTCACAGCACTAGTCATCTCTACACCAGACTAGACATTACCATTTGAACTAATGTGTGATGCCAGTGATCATGCCATTGGTGCATTGTTGGGACAAAGGCATGACAAGCTTTTGCACGTCATTTATTATGCCATTCGTATTATAAATGACACACAGAAGAACTACACAACCACAGAAAAAGAGTTACTTGCAGTGGTTTACGCCATTGACAAGTTCAGATCCTATTTAGTAGGATCAAAAGTGATTGTGTACAATGACCATGCTGCTCTTAAATATCTACTCACAAAGCAGGATTTAAAACCCAGACTCATAAGATGGGTATTGCTTCTACAAGAGTTTGATATAGAAATAAGAGACAGAAAAGGGACAGAAAACCAAGGAGCAGACCACCTGTCCCGAATAGAACCAGTAGAAGGGACGTCCCTCCCTCTTATTGAGATCTCTGAAAATTTTCCAGATGAGCAACTCTTTGCCATCCAAGAAGTACCATGGTTTGTAGACATTGCAAACTATAAGGCTGTGAGATTCATACCCAAAGAGTATAGTAAGCAGTAATAAAAGAAATTGATCACAGATGTAAAGTACTATCTTTGGGATGAACCATATCTCTTCAAGAGATCTACAGACAGAGTAATCTGTAGATGTGTGCCTAAAGAAGAAGCACAGAAGATCCTCTGGCATTGCCATGGATCACAATATGGAGGACATTTTGGAAGTGAGTGAACAGCCACAAGGGTCCTCCAATGTGGCTTCTATTGGCCTACTCTCTTTAAAGACTCCCGAGAGTTTGTACTTAATTGTGATAGTTGCCAAAGATCTGGCAATTTGCCTTACAGTTATGGCATGCCTCAGCAAGGGATCTTGGATATTGAGTTGTTTGATGTATAGGGTATTGACTTCATGGGGCCTTTCCCACCATCATACTCAAACACTTATATTCTGGTGCCAGTGGATTATGTATCCAAATGGGTGGAAGCTATTGAAACACCCACTAATGATACTAAGACAGTGTTGAAATTTCTCTAGAAATATATCTTCAGCAAATTTGGTGTCCCTAGAGTACTAATCAATTATGCGGGCACTCATTTCTGCAATAAACAACTTTATTTTGCTATGGTTCGATATGGAGTTAGCCACAGGGTGGCAACTCCATATCATCCACAGACAAATGGGCAAGCTGATGTCTCTAATAGAGAACTTAAAAGAATCCTGGAACGGACTGTGATTAACCATATAAGGGATTGAGCAAGAAGCTTGGATGATGCTCTGTGGGCATACAGAACAGCATTCAAGACTCCTATAGGGACCTCTCCATAATAGCTTGTGTATGGAAAAGCCTATCACTTGCCAGTGGAACTGGAACATAAGGCCTACTGGGCAACCAGATTCCAAAACCTTGATGCCAAGTTAGCTGGAGAAAAATGATTGCTCCAGTTAAATGAGCTAGAGGAATTTAGATTCAATGCTTTCAAAAATGAAAAAATTTACAAAGAGAAAGAAAAAAGATGGCATGATAAGAAGATGTCATCCAGAGTCTTTGAGCTAGAGCAGAAAGTTTTCCTGTTTAATTCTAGGCTCAGATTATTCCCCGGGAAATTGAAATCCCAATGGAGAGGACCATATGTGATTACAGGTGTGTCACCATATGGATACGTAGAGCTTCAGGATAATGATTCTAACAAAAAGTTCATTGTTAATGGACTGAGAGTCAAACATTATCTTGAAAGCAATTTTGAGCAAGAATGCTCAAAACTGAGACTTGATTAAAGCTCAGTAATAGTCCAGCTAAAGACAATAAAGAAGCGCTTG
The DNA here is from genome assembly GCF_000817695.3 of Arachis duranensis. NCBI lineage: Eukaryota > Viridiplantae > Streptophyta > Magnoliopsida > Fabales > Fabaceae > Arachis > Arachis duranensis. The sequence goes on along the minus strand of NC_029777.3, from coordinate 44,441,321 downwards.
CTGGGAGGCAACCCAGCCATAAACAAAGCTTATTTGTTAATTAATAGAATTTTATAGGTTCATATTAATTATGTTCAAGGTAAAATAGCAATTGCATGAGTTCACAGAGTTACAGAAGGATTCAGAGAATAAAACAGCAAAAAGAAGCTCATTAGGGTGAAAAAGCCAATAAGAGTTATTTTGGGCGTTAAACACCCAAAAGAAGCATCTACTGGGCGTTTAACGCCAGTAGAGATAGCCATCTGTGCGTTAAATGACAGAAAGAAGCAACTTCTGGGCATTTAATGCCATATTTACAGCGTCCTGGGCATTCAGAAAAATGCCAAGTGATAAAGGAGTTTCTGGCATTTAACGCCAGCTAGAAGCAACAGCTGGGCGTTAAACGCCCAGACCAAGCACCAACTGGGCATTAAACGCCCAAAACATGCAGTAGTTGGGCGTTTAACACCAGGATTGTTTCATGTTTCCATCCATAATTTCTTGCATAAACACATTATAAATCCTAATTTTTCAAATCCTTTTTCAAAGATATCAAATGTATCTTAATTCTTAACATAAATCCTTTTCAAATCCTCTTCAACTTCTTTTCAAATCTTTTTCAAAACTCAATTATCTTTTAAAATTCTTCTCAAATCTTTTTTTAAAATTCAGCATATCTTCTTTTCAAATTTTAGATTTATCTTTTTCAAATATCTTTCATATCTTTTAAATTTTAAAAGTGCAACTTTTTCCTATCATACTTATCGTTTACAAATCATATCTTCTTTAAAATTTTCAAAAATCCACCCCTTCCCTTTAAATCCACGTTCGGCTCCCTCCTCTTATCCACAATTCGAACTTGGCTCTCCCTCTATCCCTCTCCTTTCCTTTCTTTTGCTTGAGGACAATCAAACCTCTAAGTTTGGTGTGTTTATCCTTGATCTCTAAACCAATACCCACTAAGATAATGGATCCTAAGGGAAAACAAACCACTCCAAGAGGCAAGAAAGAAAATATTCCAAAACCACTTTGGAATCAAGGGAAGTTCTTAACCAAAGAACATTCAGACCATTACTACAAAATAATGGGTCTAAGCTCAGTGATCCCGGAAGTTAAATTTGATCTGAAAGAAGACTAATATCCGGAGATCCAAGAGCAAATTTGAAACAGGAGCTGGGAAATCCGAGCTAATCCTGAAACAAAAGTGGGAAGAAACATGGTTCAGGAATTCTACTCTAATCTGTGACAAACAGACAGGCAGAGAATAACTAGAACCACCTTCTATGACTATCAAACTCTGGTCGGAGGGAAGATTGTTCATCTCAACCCTGACAAAATCTGGGAGATCTTCAAGCTACATCAGCTGAAAGATGACCCAGACTCCTTTAATAGGAGAATAATAAGAACAAATAAGGGCTTGGACGAAATTATAGAGGATATATGCCTCCCTGGAACCAAGTGGACAACCAGCACAAAAGGTGTCCCAAATCAACTCAAGAGAGGAGATCTCAAACCAGTCGCCAGAGGCTGGCTGGACTTCATTGGGCATTCTATACTGCCCACTAGCAACCGGTCTGAAGTCACCATCAAAAGAGCAGTAATGATCCATTGCATTATGTTGGGAAAAGAAGTGGAAGTTCATCAGCTGATTTCTTGTGAACTTTACACAATTGCAAACAAGAACTCTAAAGATGCCAAATTGGCTTATCCAAGCTTAACCTCTATGCTGTGTAAAGATGCCGGGGTAAAGATGGGAGTGAATGAGTATATCTCAGTTGAGCAACCAATCACCAAAAAGTCAATGGAAGGACAAAAAGTGCAGGACGACCCCATCAAGAGGAAAGCACAGGAATTCCTCCCGAAAATCCCTCAAATTGAATACTGGGAGTGTCTTGAAGCATCTGTCACCAAGTTGCAAGAAGCTATGGACCAACTAAAGGAAGAACAGAAAAATCAAAGTAGCATGCTTTGCAAACTGCTTAGGGAACGAGAAGAGCAAGGGCATGAACTGAAGCAACTGAAGCGTCAGAAGCTATCTCTTGAAGGGCCAAGCACCCCACAAATTAAAGGAGCATCTGCCTCCCAAAATAAAGGTTGTTGAGTCCTAATCTTAGCCTTAACTCTGTGATAATTGTTCTTACTAGGAATTTACCTTAGAAGTTATATATGAGTAGTAGAAATTAGTATCTCTATTTTGATTTTATCTCCAATTAAGCTATAATTTATTTTTCTCATTATCATCAAACATGAATAAAATATTAGATTTTTAGAATAAGGAGGCAATATTTTTTCGAGTTTTTAATAAGGAAAATTCTAATTATTTATATGTGGTGGCAATACTTTTTGTCTTCTGAATGAATGCCTGAACAGTGCATATTTTTTATATTAAATTTTATGAATGTTAAAATTGTTGGCTCTTGAAATAATGATGAACAAGAGAAATATTATTGTTGATCTGAAAAATCATGAAATTGATTCTTGAAGCAAGAAAAAGCAGTGAAAAAAAAAGAAGAGAAGGAGCAGTAGAAAAAGCCAATAGCCCTTTAAACCAAAAGGCAAGGGTGAAAAGGATCCAAGGCTTTGAGCATCAATGGATAGGAGAGCCCAAGGAAATAAATCCAGGCCTAAGCGGTTAAATCAAGCTGTTCCTAACCATATGCTTGTGGAATGCAAGTCCAAGTGAAAAGATTGAGACTGAGTGGTTAAAGTCGTGATCCAAAGCAAAAAAGTGTGCTTAAGAACTCTAGACACCTTTAATTGGGGACTCTAGCAAAGCTAAGTCACAATCTGAAAAGGTTTACCCAAGTATGTGTCTGTGGCATTTATGTATCCGGTGGTAATACTGGAAAACAAAGTGCTTAGGGCCACGGCCAAGACTCATAAAGTAGCTGTGTTCAAGAATCAACATACTAAACTAGGAGAATCAATAATACCATCTAAATTCTGAGTTCCTATGGATGCCAATCCCTTTGAATTTCAAAGGATAAAGTGAGATGCCAAAACTGTTCGGAAGCAAAAAGCTACTAGTCCCGCTCATCTAATTAGAATCTGAGCTTCACTTAAAACTCTGAGATATTATTGCTTCTTGATTTCTTTCTATCCTATTTTATTTATCTAGTTGCTTGGGGACAAGCAACAGTTTAAGTTTAGTGTTGTGATGAGCGGATAATTTATACGCTTTTTGGGGGTAATTTCATGTAGTTTTTAGTATGTTTTAGTTAGTTTTTAGTATATTTTTATTAGTTTTTAGGCAAAATTTATATTTCTGGACTTCACTATGAGTTTGTGTGTTATTCTATGATTTCAGGTATTTTCTGGCTGAAATTGAGGCAGCTGAGCAAAAATTAGATTCAGTCTGAAAAAGGACTGCTGATGTTGTTGGATTCTAACCTCCTTGCACTCGGAATGGATTTTTTGGAGCTACAGAAGTCCAATTGGCGCGCTCTGAATTGGGTTGGAAAGTAGACATCCAGGGCTTTCTAGCAATATATAATAATTCATACTTTGCTTGAAGATAAATAATGTAAACTGGCGTTTAACGCCAGTTCCATGTTCCATTCTGGCCTTAAATGCCAGAAACAGGTTACCAGTTGGAGTTAAACACCCAAAATAGGTTACAACCTGATGTTTAACTCCAGAAACAGCCCAGGCACGTGAGAAGCTCAAGTCTCAGCCCCAGCACACACCAAGTGGGCCCCAGAAGTAGATTTCTGCACTATCTAGGTTTACTCATTTTCTGTAAACCTAAGTTACTAGTTTAGTATTTAAACAACTTTTAGAGACTTATTTTGTACCTCATGACATTTTAGATCTGAACTTTGTACTTTTTGACGGCATGAGTCTCTAAATTCCATTGTTGGGGGTGAGAAGCTCTGCAGCGTCTCAATGAATTAATGCAATTATTTCTGTTTTCTATTCAAACACGCTTGTTTCTATCTAAGATGTTCAATCGCACTTCAATATGATGAATGTGATGATCCATGACACTCATCACTATTCTCAATCTATGAACACGTGCCTAACAACCACCTACGTTCTACCTTCGATTGAATGAGTATCTCTTGGATTCCTTAATCAGAATCTTCGTGGTATAAGCTAGAATCCATTGGCAGCATTCTTGAGAATTCAGAAGGTCTAAACCATGTCTGTGGTATTCCGAGCAGGATTCAGGGATTGAATGACTGTGACAAGCTTCAAACTCACAAAGGTTGGGCGTAGTGACAGACGCAAAAGGATCAATGGATCCTATTCCAGCATGAGTGAGAATCGACAGATGATTAGCCATGCAGTGACAGCGCTCCTGGACCATTTTCACTGAGAGGACAGATGGTAGCCATTGACAATGGTGATCCACCAACACACAGCTTGCCATAGGAGGAACCTTGTGTGCGTGAAGAAGAAGACAGGGGGAAAGCAGAGATCAGAAGACAAAGCATCTCCAAAACTCCAACATATTCTCTATTATTGCATAATAAGTATTATTTAATCCATGCTCTCTTGTTCATTTGCAAGTCAACTGATAATTATAATTGATATCCTGACTAAGAGTTACAAGATAACTATAGCTTGTGATGTGTGGAAAACGATCCAACACGAAACTCACCGGCAAGTGTATCGGGTCACATCAAGTAATAATAACTCACATGAGTGAGGTCGATCCCACAGGGATTGAAGGATTGAGCAATGCTTTGAAAATTTAAGAACATAAAGTGAGCGATGCTTAATTTGTAGCAATTTAAAAGAAGGTTGAAGATCTAAGAAGAGGAAGAGACTAGAAAACAAGTCTAGATCTCTATTCCTTCCTTGATCCAACAAGAACAATTGCAAAAGAAATAAAGACAAGTGAATTGTAGAAAGAGTAGAGATGAAGCAGTAAACAGAAATTGAAATTCAATTCTGCAAAAACATAAAACAAGAGATCTCAAGGTGAGATTGAAACAGAAGTCCTTCAATTCTTCACCCACAATCCAAAGCAAGAAAAGTAAAGGGTGCTAAAGCAAGAACAAGGAATAAGAGTGATCAATTATCCTCCCCAATTCTCTAAGAACTAAATTCCAAAGTAAAAGCTCAAAAAATGAAAATGAAAGTTAAAAGAAAATTCAAAAGTGATTCTCGAGGTCCTAATTAAGTTGGATGGGCTTTTGAATTGGTGAAGAAATGAATTAAGTTGGATTTTTAATTCAATTTTCAGCCCATGGAGAATTTGCTTCCAGGAAGATGCTCAGCTCAAGTGGGGAGCTGAGCATTGAGGCTTTGTATGGGGATCCTTTGTAGCGTGCAATGTTGGTGAAGGCACCAGGGGAATGCTCTGTTCACCAGGTGAACTGAGCATTGGGGCCTTGCATGCATGCCTTGTGCGCGTCTTGTTCCCTGGCCGCGTCAAATTGTTGCGTGCTCATATCCTTTGGCCCGCGTCAAGCTCTTGTGTGATGCACCAAGGAGTAGCGCTCAGCTCTCCAAGTGAGCTGAGCATTGGAGCTTCCAAGGGAGGTCCTTGGTTCGAACCCTTGGTGAAGGCATGCTGCTTTCTTTTCTTTGTGAGGGAAGTAGCGCTTTTCTCTCTTCTCTTCCTTGAGGTGCTTGGTTCGAACCTTGGAGGATGCATTTGGCCAATTCTTGGCTTGTTTTCCTTGTGAGTAGCGCTCCCCCTCTCCCCCTTGGTTCTTGGTTCGACTCTTGGAGAAGGCATTTGGAAAATGATTTCCTTGAATTTCTTTTGATGAATGCCCGATAATGCTCCCTTGGTGAGCTGAGCATTGTTTTTCCTTTCCTTGTTTCTTGGCTTCAAATTGTGCTCAGCTCACAAGGTGAGCAGAGCATTGAGACATTACTTCCTTGATTTATTGTTGTGCTCCTTTGGAGAGCACTGAGCTCTTAGGGAGAGCATTGTGGCTTCCCTGCTTTCATGTGCCACGCTTCCTTATGTTCTTTGCCATACTTTTCTTTTCCTTGAGCCACACTTTTTAAGCCACGCTTTCTTGTTTTCTTCTTTTCTTCACCTACAATTAATCAAAACAACCAATCAAAGTATCACCAAATTCACAAGGTTTATAAATCATTAAAAATCAATTAATTTTAGCCCAAATCTCATGATTTAGCATCAATTAAATGGTGGTTGTTTGATTTAAAGAAGTCATGCATTTTCATTCCAAATTACTTAGAATGCAAGAAAGTGCATAAAACCTAGTGAAAACAAAGAAAAAGGCTAGTGAAGCTAGGCTAAGATGACTTGTCATCACAACACCAAACTTAAAACTTGCTTGTCCCCAAGCAAGCATCAGACATAAGAGAAGATAGAATGAAATAGATAAGTATATATGTCCTTATTAGGCAGATAGTTGAATTTGGCTTATGGGGTTTTATGCAGATTCAAAAAGTAGCTCATTTATTACTTGCTGTCAAAACAAACAATGTTTCCTTAAGGGTTCACTAAGGTTGCTGCTACAATGCCTTACTTTTTTTTTTTTGCTCATTTCCCTTATTAGCTTTTCTTCTTTCTTTTGCATAAAGAGCTTATTACTTATTGAGGGCTTAGTGGCAAATGTTGCAGTGGCCTTTGGCTTAATTTCACTCAACATTTCTTCACCACAGACACATGGCTCATTTTTTTCTTCCTAGGAACATTGATGCCCATCATCTCTTTTGATAACTAAATGTTTTGTATCTAGGTTGCTCTTTATTGTGGACTTTCAGTTGGCAATCCCAAATCAGTTGATCTAAGTTGCCAAGTTTTAAAATACTCCTTAGAACTTACTTGTCCAAGCATATCCTAGTACATAAACACCACAGGCATATGTCCTAGGGTCCAAGCTATTGGTATCTAGCCTTATTTCTTTGCTAACTTTTGGCTTTTCTTCTTTCTTTTTCTTTTTGTTTTGGTTTTATTTCCAAAGGACTTTCATTAATTGAGAAATCATAGCAGCAAACTAGCTTAGGCTTCAAGTAACAAGTCATTTTGCAGCATTTATTCTATGAGCTATCAATTAAATCAAACACATATACCACCACTAACTTTTATTCTAACTTTTGCAACATTGAACAATTACTTTTCTAAACGAAACATCTCTCTTTTATTCAAACAGCAAGGGAAAATAAAACAAAGTATTCAAGCTAATGAATGATGACAATTATTAAGCAGATAACTTATGCAGAAATTATGCAGATAGCTTTCTCTAGTATGTACTTCCATTTGCAACTAAATGATCATTCCAGCTAGACATAAAGGAATCTCTGAATTGAATCATTACACAACAACAAAGATCAAGTGTGAATACAACTTGTTGGGTTGTAGCTTTTCATTCTTCCTTTTGTTTGCTCATTGTTAGTCATAATGCAAATGTTCCCTAATTTGTTGGCTATTTTCTTGCATACTCCTCAAATGTTGCTGCTTTTCAACCCCTTTTGGTATCCGGTTAATCTGTAAAGCTTATGTGTGGGCTCTTGAATTTACTTTGGTGTGTGAATACCAAACTTAGTTCCTTGCCAATGTTTCTCATGCAACAAATTCTATATGAAATTTTTTTCTTTTCCAAAAGCAATAAAGCTAATAACTAGAAAACATCAGAATAGTTAACTAGTTTATCTAATTGCGTGAGGTGACAAATGGATTTTTCACGGTTTAGAATTTCACAAATGAATTCTCGTTGCAAGTATAGTTTCTAAACCAATCAAAAATCCTTTCATACAAAAGATTGTTTGTCACAAGTAACAAACCCCTAATTTTATAAACCGAAGTATTCAAACCTCGGGTCGTTCTCCCTAGGAATCACAATAAAGTGTCTTGTTATTGGTTTGAGTTGTTTTGGGGTTTTTGGATAAGAAGCATGAAAAAAATAAATGGCAAGAAAGTAAACTAAGGCCTAAAAAAGGTCTTGGCAAGGGTTGGTGGTCAAGGATCTCTATCCTAATCACTAACCACAATATGAGAATTGGCAAGGATTAATCTCATTAAATCATCCTCTAACTAGTAGTAAAGGAAAGTCAAATGAGCTATATCAATCCTAGTCCATAAGTTCTAACTCTCTACTAATTCAATTGGTGAGAACTAGAGTCAATGGCTTCCAATAATCAATTACTTGGACATTAGCAACTCAAGAAATCCTAAGTTACCTTTCCAAGCCAAGAGCATTAAATTCTACTCTAAAATCCAACCAAGCATTTCATCAAACACTTGGAAGGCATAAAAGGAAAGCATAGTAAAATTGTAAGAAAAGTAAATCTACACTATTCAATTGCAAGGAATTAAACAACAACTAATCAAATGAACACATTTATTATGAATTACCTTTTATTGAATTGGAAGAATTGGAAGAAAGTAGAAGGAACAATACTAGATCTACAACAAAGCATAAGAACAACATAAAAGAGATTACAACAAAAGAATAGAAGAAGAATGAATCTAACAACAATGAATTGAGATGTAGAAGTAGAAGGAGATGAATCTAAATCTAGATCTAAGAACTAATCCTAATCCTAATCCTAATTCTAGAGAGAAGTGAGAGCTTCTCTCTCTAGAAACTAGTTCTAACTACTTCTAAAACTAAACTATGACTAATGGCTAAAAGTTAGTTGATTCCTCTTCAATCCTTGGCTTAAATAGCATTAGAAATGAGTTGGATTGGGCCCACAAGGCTTCTAAAATCGCTGGCCACATGTTGCATTAAGTGAACCATATGGCAGCAACGGCGCGTGCGCTTACTTTGCGCGTGCGCGCCACCAAACATGTAGCAACTATGGCAAATCTTATATCGTTTCGAAGCCCCGGATGTTAGCTTTCTAACCCAACTGGAACCGCATCATTTGGACCTCTGTAGCTCAAGTTATGGTCGTTTAAGTGCGAAGAGGTCGGCTTGACAGCTTTCCGGTTCTTTCATTTCTTCATGAGTTCTCCAACTTTTCATGCTTCTTTCTTCATTCCCTTGATCCAATCTTTGCCTCCTAAACCTTAAATCACTTAACAAACATATCAAGGCATCTAATGGAATCAAGGAGAATTAGATTTAGCTATTTTAAGTCCTAAAAAGCATGTTTTCACTCTTCAGCACAATTAAAGGAGAATATACAAAACCATGCTATTTCATTGAATAAATT
>NC_029777.3:44429485-44431059 GCF_000817695.3 Arachis duranensis | reverse complement strand
GTTTTCACTCAAATCAATTGAGGTGCCCTATAGATAGAAATCTTGAAAAATTTCATTATTTTGACTAAGCTTATTATGTATATATATGCAAAAAAATAAGAAAATGCAACAAAAATCCTAAAATCCTAGAATGAAATGCAAAGGTGTTGAGATTAGAAATTTGTCACCCAAAATCGCCGATCGGTCGGACGACCTCCCCACACTTAAAAGTTTGCACCGTCCTCGGTGCACTCAAGGGAGAGAAATGTGGATGGGTTACTACAATTGATGAGCTCCGTCAAAAGATTAACGGGTTGCTACAATTGATGAGCTCCTTCAAAAGGTTGTGCGGATGACTTGTTTGTTGCCCCATTTAAAAGCTTTTCCTTTCTCCTATCTTGGTGGCCAGCCTAAAAGGAGAGGAAAGAAGAACGACAATTAGGCCTACAACAAAGATATCAAAACAAGTAGAATGTAGGCCGGGGCTAATGCCAAATAATAGTAAGGTTCCCACTACATGGTAGCTACACATGTAAGTGAAAAAACAATATAAGCTAATGGCATATCAATGATACTTGATGCAAGAGTAAAGCTAAAGCATGAAAATCATTTTGAGCATCAAGATCAAATAAGAATTGACACAAACAAGATTAGTGATAAGCATGAGGGCATTTGGTCCCAACCTAACTCAATAATGATGAAGCACAAAAACAAAGGACAATGAGTTAGGAAGGACTAAAGCACTACCTTGTATGTGGAACAAAATATTTCAATTAATGTTAAACAGGTCACAAAGCGCCAAGATAAAGCAAGAGAGTCTCAATAATTGAGTATAAGAATTCAACACCATTATTGAAATGACTTAGAAAAAAAAACGAAAACATGCTACAAAAACTAAATGAAAATGGGAAGAGTAGAAGTATGCGAATGTGATAAGCAAAAGAAAATGGAAGGGGAGAAAAAAAAACTCTTTTTTTTTTTTTACCGACGCGTGCGCGTCATGCACGTTTATGCGTCGATGGGTATATTGGTCGAAGGACGCGTACGCGCCAGATGCGCGCACGCGTGCGTCGAGTTGGGCCGGAGGCATAGTGTCGGCCCAAGTCTGGCACAACTCTCGGGTAAAAGTACCAGGAGTGTGGATCGTGCAATCGACGCGCGCGCGCACAGTGCGTGTGCGCGTGCATTGCGAATTTAAGATGATGTGCGCGTACGCGCCAGGTGCGTGCACGCATGCATAGACTTGTGCCTTAGGCCCAATGTTCGCACAGCGCAGGCCTAACTCTCGGGTTTTTGGCTGGAGGTGAATTATTTGCATCCACGCGTACGCGTACAGTGCGCGTGCGCGTGGGTGGTCGAAAAATGCTCAGGTGCGCGTACGCGTCATGTGCGCGCACGCGTGGATGGTGTTCTGTTTTTCAAAAAATATTTTTCTAAGTTCTTACACCAATCCAAGCTTTTCAATCCTCCAAACAGCTACCAAAACACCCTAAAACCTTATTTATCATATTATACTACCAATCAAACTCAACTATCTTAAACAAAACATGAAATTAAACTAATTCTATCAATATGTACAAAAGAGAAAATGAAAG
>NC_029777.3:44428511-44429329 GCF_000817695.3 Arachis duranensis | reverse complement strand
GGAGTTCTTCACAAGCTTGGGGCTCCCAAAGTTGATCCTCTTCTTGTGATCCGGGGTCCCACACTTTGTTTTCACACCCGTCTTGAGGTTGATCATCATTATTAGTCCAACCGGGTGGTGAGTAAGGCGAATTCTCTATAAAGTGCCCAACAATCCTTCTAGACCCATCTATTTGAGCACTACTCCATCCTTTATATCTCATGTTTGATGCATCAACCATAATGAGCCTTGATTTGCAATGCCCACCACAAAACCTTTTCCGCTTACGCTTCATCCCACAAACTTCCCTAAGTTGGCCATCCGTTTCAAGCAAACCATATTCAAGTGGGATAATAAAGCTAATAGAAATAAATTTCACCCACTCAAATGAAGGTGTAGATGGCAACCTAGGCAAAGAAGCTTCCAAAGATCTTGACAAAGCATAACCAACCCTCGTTCTTATATTTCTAGGGACTTCCACCTCTTCACAAGATCTCTTAATCTCAATCCTTTGTTCAACAATTTTATATAAACCTTCTCCTTTACTTAAATCATAATAGGGAGGGTGAGAAAAATTTACCTCCTTAACGCTTTCAAATCCAACCGGAGAAGGTTGTTCATGCTTAAAGGATTCTTCACCACTAAGACTTGATGCTTGATCTTCATCACCAAGGGAACTCAGTTCTTTCTTTATCCCATCCAAGTCTTCATATGGAATATACCTTGGAAGGTGTGCACTTTCCTCCCTAGCATCAATTTCAATTATCTTGGAGGGGTTTTCTTCAACTTTATGTTCCCATGGGAGCTCCGCATCTCCTAAGTCTTCTACCACTTCTTCC
>NC_029777.3:44420848-44426551 GCF_000817695.3 Arachis duranensis | reverse complement strand
TGTAGCAACTATGGCAAATCTTATATCGTTTCGAAGCCCCGGATGTTAGCTTTCTAACCCAACTGGAACCGCATCATTTGGACCTCTGTAGCTTAAGTTATGGTCGTTTAAGTGCGAAGAGGTCGGCTTGACAGCTTTCCGGTTCTTTCATTTCTTCATGAGTTCTCCAACTTTTCATGCTTCTTTCTTCATTCCCTTGATCCAATCTTTGCCTCCTAAACCTTAAGCCACTTAACAAACATATCAAGGCATCTAATGGAATCAAGGAGAATTAGATTTAGCTATTTTAAGTCCTAAAAAGCATGTTTTCACTCTTAAGCACAATTAAAGGAGAATATACAAAACCATGCTATTTCATTGAATAAATGTGGGTGAAAGGTTATAAAATCCCCTAAAATCAATACAAGATAAACCCTAAAAATGGGGTTTGTCATGAGGCTAGCATTATGCAGGAGGTAAGAATATGTTCTATGATGAGATCTTGGTGGAACACCAAACTTAAGATCCTTCATTCTCCCTTATTTTGTTTTGGTGTGCAACACCAAACTTAGCTTCTTGCAATATAGATAAGGCCAATTAACCTCTTTATTAAAATAGCTATGAAAATAACACTACCTCAAGTTGGGTTGCCTCCCAACAAGTGCTCTTTTATTGTCACTAGCTTGACATCCTCTGTACTTGTGCTTGTTCAGTTCAGATTCTGAACTTCTTTTTCCTTGTCCCATTGTCCTCCTAAATACGGCTTTGCTCTGTGCCCATTTGCTGTGAAGTGGCTCTGTGTAGCTTCATCTAGTAGCTCAAGACTTCCATAAGGAAAAACTTTTGTTACTAGATATGGACGTGTCCATTTGGACTTGAGCTTGCCAGGAAAGATCTTAAGCCTTGAGTTATACAGGAGCACTTGCTATCCTGGCTTGAACTCTTTCTTTGAGAGCTTCTTGTCATGCCACCTCTTAGCTCTTTCCTTGTATATCTTAGCACTCTCATAAGCTTCTAGTCTAAACTCATCCAACTTATTTAGTTGTAGCAGCCTCTTTTCTCCTGCTGCTTGAGAATCAAGGTTGAGGAGTTTAGTGGCCCAAAAAGCTTTATGTTCAAGCTCTACAGGGAGGTGACAAGATTTTCCATATAATAGCTGAAATGGGGATTTCCAATGGGAGTTTTGAAAGCTGTCCTGTATGCCTAGAGTGCATCTTCTAACTTCCTGGCCCAATCTTTCCTTGTGCTTCCCACTATTTTTTCTAAAATTCTCTTCAACTCTCTATTTGCTAGTTCAGCCTGGCCATTAGTCTGAGGAGGGTATGGTGTGGCTACTTTATGGATTACTCCATATTTGTGGAGGAGCTTCTCCATTTGTTTGTTGCAGAAATGGCTACCACCATCGCTGACAAGACCCTTGGGCACTCCATATCTGGTGAAAATATGCATCTTAAGGAATTGAAGGACAATCTGTGCATCACAAGTGGTTGTGGCTATGGCTTCCACCCACTTTGAGACACACTCCACTGCCACCAAGATGTATCTGAAAGAGTAAGAAGGGGGAAAAGGTCCCATGAAATCAATACCCCATAGGTCAAATAGCTCTACTTCCAAGATGAAATTTTGAGGCATCTCATTCCTTTTTGTCAATCCTCCAGCTCTTTGGCATTCATTGCATTGGTGAACAAACTCTCTGGCATCTTTGAAGATAGTTGGCCAATAGAAACCGCTTTGTTGTACCTTTGCAGCTGTTTTCTCTGGTCCAAAGTGTCCACCATATGCTGAACCAGGACAATGCCACAATATGTCCTTCATTTTCATTTTCATGGACACACCTCCTAATCATTCCATCAGAGCACCTTTTGAATAAGAAGGGTTCGTCCCACAAGAACTTCCTTGCTTCATTGAGTAACTTTTTCACTTGTTGCTTAGAGAATTCTTGATGTATCTTCCTTCCTACTTTGTAATTTGCTATGTCAGCAAACCAAGGTGCTTGTTGAATTTGGAATAGGTGCTCATCAGGGAAATTCTCATTTACTTGTTGTGGTCTATCTTGATAGGCTTCTTGTGGTACTCTTGATAAATGATCTGCCACTTGATTTTCACTTCCCTTCCTATCTCTTACTTCAATATCAAACTCTTGTAGCAGCAGCACCCACCTAATAAGCCTTGGCTTTGAATCCTGTTTAGGCATTAAATACTTGAGAGCGGCATGGTCAGTGTACACTATAACTTTTGAGCCAATCAAGTATTGCCTAAACTTATTAAATGCATAAACAATTGACAAAAGTTCTTTCTCAATGGTGGTATAATTTTTCTGTGCTTCATTTAACACTTTGCTGGCATAATATATGACATGGTGTAACTTATGTTTCTTTTATCCCAGCACAGCACCAATAGCAAGGTCACTTGCATCACACATAAGTTCAAAAGATAAGTTCCAATCAGGGGGTGTGATGATTGGTGTTGTGATGAGTTTTCTCTTTAAGGTTTCAAAGGCATGCTTACAGTTGCCATCAAAGATGAAAGGGTTATCAATCACTAGCAAATTGCTCAATGGCTTTGCTATTTTTGAGAAATCTTTGATGAACTTTCTGTAGAAACCAGCATGCCCAAGAAAACTCCTTACTGCTTTCACATTAACGGGTATAGGAAGTTTTTCAATAATTTCTATTTTAGCTTTATCAACTTCTATACCTTTACATGACACTTTATGCCCAAGAACTATCCCTCCAGGAACCATGAAATGGCATTGTTCCGAGGGTTACCTGAAACGTGTAGCTCGGTCGTCTTGGAGAAGCCCGAGGTGGGGGGACTGATGACCCGAGCTTGATATGCAGAGTGGTTGGTGGTTGTACCTGCAATGACACTCCGATGCTTAAGTTAGCAGGGGTCCAAGCAGATATGTGTAGAATGTGGAATGTATCTCATACCTGGGTGTTCCAGTGTATTTATAGTAGTTGGCCGTGATCTTCCCTGGATAAGATATTCTTATCTTATCTTATCTTTTGGGAGTTTTATCTCTATCTTTGTGGAACCGCCTTTCCTAGGCCTTTTCGGCCTTTAGGTTTTGGGCTGCGTTCCTTTCGATGGGCCTTCTTAGCTTTATTGTCCGAGGTCCGACCTCAGGCGTGGGCCTTGGGACGAGGTCGGACCTTTCATGGATTTTGCCGAGTTGGAGGAGCCCGGTCAGGGTATGAACACCAATCAATGTGAAAGTAGTGAGAAGTTTTCTTGGGCATGCTGGATTTTACAGGAGATTCATCAAATATTTCTCAAAGATAGCTAAAACCACTAAGCAACATGCTAGTGGTTGACAATCCTTTTTTTCTTTGATGATAACTAAAATCATGCTTTTGAAACCTTGAAAACTAAACTCACCACAGCACCAATCGTCACACCCCCAGAATGGGGACTTCCTATTGAACTTATGTGTGATGCAAGTGATGTTGCAATTGGTGCTGTATTAGGACAAAGGAAGGATAAATTGCATCATGTCATATACTATGCAAGTAAAGTGTTAAATGAGGCATAAAAAAATTACACGACTATAGAAAAAAACTCTTGGCAATTGTATATGCATTTGATAAATTCAAACAATAAATGATTGGTTCAAAAGTTGTAGTGTATACTGACCATACTGCTCTCAAGTATCTCATGTCTACACAGGATCCCAAGCCAAGGCTTATCAGGTGGTTGCTGTTGCTACAAGAGTTTGACATTGAAGTAAGGGATAGGAAAGGAAGTGAGAACCAAGTTGCAGACCATTTGTTAAGGCTACCACAAGAAACAAACCAAGAAGCACCACAACCAGTGAATGAGAGATTCCCAGATGAGCATCTTTTCCAAGTTCAACAAGCACCCTGGTTTGCTGATATTGCAAACTACAAGGTGGGAAGAAGAATTCCTCAAGATTTCACCAAGCAACAAGTGAAGAAGTTGCTCACTGAGGCCAAGAAATTCTTGTGGGATGAACCTTTTCTATTCAAGAGATGCCCTGATGGGATGATTAGAAGGTGTGCGCCAGAAAGTGAGACGAGCAACATTCTATGGCACTGCCATAGTTCAGATTATGGTGGACATTTTGGGGCTAAAAGAACAGCTGCCAAAGTTCTTCAGAGTGCGTGGCTTCTATTGGCTATCCATATTCAAAGATGCCAAGGACTTTGTAAATTAGTATAATGAATATCAAAGAACAGGAGGCTTGACAAGGAGAAATAAAATTCCCTAGAATTTTATCTTGGAAGTGGAATTGTTTGATCTTTGGGGAATAGATTTCATGGGACCCTTCCCTCCATCATATTCATTCAAATACATATTGGTAGTAGTGAAATATGTCTCCAAATGGGTGGAAACCATAGCAATAACTACATGTGATGCACAAATTGTTCTCCAATTTCTCAAGAAGCACATTTTCACCAGATATGGAGTGCCTAAAGGCCTTGTTAGTGATGGTGGCAGTCACTTTTGTAACAAATAGATGGATAAGCTGCTCCACAGATATGGGATAACTCACAAAATGGCCACACCATACCACCCTCAAACTAACGGCCAGGCTGAATTGCCAAATAGAGAGCTAAAAAGAATCTTAGAGAAGACGGTTGGAATCACAAGAAAGGACTGGGAAAGGAAGTTGGATGATGCCTTGTGGGCATATAGAACTACATTCAAAATCCCAATTGGGAGGTCACCATTTTAGCTAATCTATGGCAAATCTTGCCACCTCCCTGTGGAGCTCGAGCACAAGGCTTTCTGGGCCACTAAGTTCCTCAATCTTAACTCTCAAGCACCAGGAGATAAAAGATTATTGTAACTCAATGAATTGGATGAATTTAGACTGGAAGCTTATGAAAATGCTAAGATATACAAGGAGAGGGCCAAAAGATGGCATGACAAGAAAATTTCAATAAGAGAATTTGAGCCAGGGTAGCAAATCTTACTGTACAATTCCAGGCTCAAGATTTTCCCTGGTAAACTCAAGTCCAAATGGACTGGCCCTTATCTGGTAACCAAGGTCTCTCCACATGGAAATCTTGAACTTTTGAATAAAGCTACAAAAGATACATTCACAGTAAATGGTCACACAGTGAAACACTACCTGGGAGGACCCTGGAACAAGAAGGAGAGCATTCATGAGCTGAGTTGAACAAGAATGAAGGACGTCAAGCGAGTGACGAAAAAAGAGCGCTTGTTGGGAGGCAACCCAACTAGAGGTTACTTTCTTTTCTTAGTTATTTCAATAAGAAAGTTAAGTATGTTTCTGATGAGCGGATAATTTATACGCTTTTTGGCATTGTTTTTATATAGTTTTTAGTAAGTTTAAGCTACTTTTAGGGATGTTTTCATTAGTTTTTATGATAAATTCACATTTCTGGACTTTACTATGAGTTTGTGTGTTTTTCTGTGATTTCAGGTAAATTCTGGCTGAAATTGAGGGACTTGAGCAAAACTCTGAAAAAGGCTGACAAAAGGACTGCTGATGCTGTTGGAATCTGACCTCCCTGCACTCGAAATGGATTTTCTGGAGCTACAGAACTTCAATTGGCGCGCTCTCAACGGTGTTGGAAAGTAGACATCCAGGGCTTTCCAGCAATATATAATAGTCCATACTTTATTCGAAGAATGACGACGTAACTTGGCGTTGAACGCCAAGTACATGCTGCTGTCTGGAGTTAAACGCCAGAAAAACGTCATGATCCGGAGTTGAACGCCCAAAACACGTCA
>NC_029777.3:44419233-44420090 GCF_000817695.3 Arachis duranensis | reverse complement strand
GGGTTGTCCGATATGCCCATAGTACCTGGGGGAGTTCTTCGGCCCATGCCCCTTTGGCCTCTTGGAGTCTTCGTTTTAACCCGGCCAAGATGACTTTATTTGCAGCCTCTGCTTGTCCATTGGCTTGTGGGTGCTCGACTGATGTGAATTGCTGTTTGATTTTTAGTTCGGCTACTAAGTTCTGAAAGCTTGTGTCCGTGAACTGTGTTCCATTGTCTGTTGTGATGGAGTAGGGGACTCCGAACCTTGTGACAATGTTTTTGTATAGGAATTTGCGGCTTTTCTGAGCCGTAATGGTGGCTAAGGGTTCAGCTTCGATCCACTTTGTGAAGTAGTCTACCCCTACTATGAGGTATTTGACTTGTCCCGGTCCTTGGGGGAACGGGCCGAGTAGGTCAAGTCCCCATTTTGCGAAGGGCCATGGTGCGGTGATGCTGATAAGGTCTTCTGGTGGTTCCTTGTGGAAATTGGCGTGTTTTTTGCAGGGGGGCATATTTTCACGAATTCCGTCGCGTCTTTCTGCAAGGTCGGCCAGTAGAACCCGGCTCGGACTACCTTTTTGGACAATGCCCGAGCTCCGAGATGGTTCCCACACATGCCTCCGTGGACTTCCTCGGGGACGTTCTTTGTTTCTGAGGTCGGGACGCACCGAAGGAGGGGATTTGTGAATCCTCTTCTGTATAATACGTCGTGAATTAGTGTATAATTCTGGGCATCTTTCGTGAGTCTTTTAGCTTCCTTTCTTTCGGCGGGAAGAGTTCCCGACTTCAGGTAGCTGAGTATGGGGGTCATCCATCCTTCCTGTTGGTTGGATATATTCAGCGTTTCTTCCTCTCTTAGCACGGAGGGGGATTGTA
>NC_029777.3:44394535-44415595 GCF_000817695.3 Arachis duranensis | reverse complement strand
TGTTCCGAGGGTTACCTGAAACGCGTAGCTCGGTCGTCTTGGAGAAGCCCGAGGGGGGGGGACTGATGACCCGAGCTTGATATGCAGAGTGGTTGGTGGTTGTACCTGCAATGACACTCCGATGCTTAAGTTAGCAGGGGTCCAAGCAGATATGTGTAGAATGTGGAATGTATCTCATACCTGGGTGTTCCAGTGTATTTATAGTAGTTGGCCGTGATCTTCCCTGGATAAGATATTCTTATCTTATCTTTATCTTTTGGGAGTTTTATCTCTATCTTTGTGGAACCGCCTTTCCTAGGCCTTTTCGGCCTTTAGGTTTTGGGCTGCGTTCCTTTCGATGGGCCTTCTTAGCTTTATTGTCTGAGGTCCGACCTCAGGCGTGGGCCTTGGGACGAGGTCGGACCTTTCATGGATTTTGCCGAGTTGGAGGAGCCCGGTCAGGGTATGAACAGGCATTTTTCCCAGTTCAAGACCAAGTTAGTTTCTTGGCATCTTTTCAAAACAAGAATTAAATGATGCAAACAAGTATTAAATGAATTGCCAAAGACAGAAAAATCATCCATGAAGACTTCTAAAAATTTTTCAACCATATTAGAGAAAATGGAAAGCATACACCTCTGAAACGTGTCTGGGGCGTTGCATAGCCCAAAGGGCATCCTCCTGTATGCAAAAACTCCAAATGGACATGTGAAGGCAGTCTTCTCTTGGTCCTTGGGGTCCACCACGATTTGATTGTACCCGGAATACCGATCCAAGAAGCAATAATAGGCATGGCCGGCCAATCTTTCCAGCATCTGATCAATGAATGGAAGAGGAAAATGATCTTTCCTTGTGGCATCATTCAATCTTCTATAGTCTATGCACATCCTCCATGCAGTCACTGTTCTAGAAGGGATCAACTCATTCTTCTCATTGGTGATGACCGTCATCCTTCCTTTTTTTGGTACAACTTGAACCGGGCTCACCCATGAGCTGTCAGAGATTGGAAAAATTATTCCAGCATTCCATAACTTCATGACTTCTTTTTGAACCACCTCCTTCATGACTAGGTTGTGTCTTCTTTGGGGTTGAACCACAAGCTTTGATTCTTCTTCCAGCAAAATTTTATGCATACAAATAGCTGGGCTAATGCCTTTGATATCCTCAATTGTCCAACCCAAGGCTACTTTGTGTGCTTTCAACACTTCAATCAGCCTTGTCTCTTCTTCCATATTTAAGGAGGAGTTAATGATCACTGGTAGGGTCTCTTCTTCTCCCAAGAACACATATTTGAGGTGAGGGGGGAGAGGCTTCAACTCTTGTTTTGGCTTCTCTTTCTCCTTGTCTTCACTAGAAATTTTTACCACTTCTTCTTCCTGTTGCTCATGACAAGTGGCTTCTAACATTTCCTCCACCAGACTTTCTATCATGTCCACCTTCATGTAGTTTTCTTGTTTAGGGGGGTGTTGCATTAATTTGAAGACATTGATGACCATTTGTTCATTATGCACCCTGAAAATCATCTCTCCCTTCTCTACATCAATAATGGCTCTGGCCGTGGCTAAGAATGGTCTTCCCAAGATGATTGAATTGTTTCCTTCTTCCTCTGTATCCAGAATTACAAAGTCTGTGGGGAAGATAAACTCCCCAACCTTTACTAACAAGTTTTCCACAATGCCATTGGGTGTCTTGATTGATCTGTCAGCCATCACCAAAGACATCCTTGTAGGTTTGAGTTCTTCTATGGCAAGCTTTATCATCATTGATAACGGCATCAGATTAATGCTAGCACCAAGGTCACAGAGAGCTTTGTCTAAGGTCATTTTGCCTATGGTGCATGAAACTACAAAGCTCCCTGGATCATTGAGCTTTAGTGGGATACCTCATTGAATCACAGCACTACATTCTTCAGTGAAAAGTATTAGAGGCATCTGCTCTAATGCCTCAGCCAGGGGGATGTTTATCTCCAACTTCTTGAAGAGTTCAAGGAATTTAGGGAAGTGTTGGTCCTTTGTATCTTTGTTGAACCTTTGGGGATAGGGCAATGGAGGTGTGAAGTTCACTCCCTGCCTTTGTTCCTTCGTTGACTCTCCAATTGCTTCCTTCTCTTTTCTTGATTTTGGTGGCTGGTCTTCCTTTTCTTGAGGCTGATTCTGAGGCTGCTTGCTTGCTATTGCATCTTCATCATTGGCTTTCTCTCCTTCAGCTTGTTTCTCGTCACTTTCCTTTGGTTTTTTGGTTGCTGCTTCATTTTTCACAAGGATCTTTCCACTCCTTAGTTGTATCGCTTTGCACTCCTCTTTTGGATTAGGAATGGTGTCACTTGGTAGTGAGCTTGATGGTATTTCAATGGTGATCTGTTTAGAGAGCTGTCCAATTTGCCTCTCCATATTCTTCATGGAGGCTTCCTGGTTCCTTGTTGTCATCTTTTGGTGCTTCATCATCTTTTCCATTAGGAGCTCAAAGTTGGTAATTCTCTGAGATTCTTGTGAGATTGCTTGATTGTGGGGTGTTGAGGGTTGAGGGTAGGTATTTTGGTTGGAGACTTGGTTGTTGGATGGATGATGGTTAAGGTTGGGGTAAGTGTTTTATGGTTTTCTGTATGTGTTTTGGTTGGAGGCTTGGTTGTTGTGGTTTGTGTTTTTCCAATTATTTTGAGTAGAGTTCCTTTGCCATGGCTGATGAGTTTGATTGTGATTATCTCCCCACCTGAGGTTTGGGTGATTCTTCCAAGAGGGGTTGTAAGTATCACCATAGACTTCATTTGGTCCAGAACTTTGGTTGTGCATGTACTGGATTTGCTCTTGTTGTTGCTCTTCTTAAGTTTCTTCATTTTGCCCCCATGTGGTTGATGGTTGGCTTGTGTTGACTGCTGCAACTTGGAGATTATCAATCCTTTTGGCCATTTGCTCAAATTATTGTTGAATTTGCTGCTGCATCATTTTGTTTTGAGCTAGGATTGAATCCAATCCTTCCAACTCCATCACTGCTTTCCTTTGTGATGGTTGGCGTTGCCTTTGATGAGCAAAGAAATACTGGTTGTTAGCCACCATGTCAATGAGATTTTGGGCTTCCTCTGCAGTATTCATGAGTTGCAAAGAGCCTCCAGCTGAGTGATCCAATGCTTCTTGGGATTTCAATGTTAATCCTTTATAGAAATTCTGCAACTTATCCTACTCAGTGAACATTTCAGGAGGACACTTCCTGATTAAAGCCTTGTATCTCTCCCATGCCTCATAGATAGGTTCAGCCTCCATTTGTGTGAATGTTTGTACCTCAGTCTTCAACCTAATAATCCTTTGAGGTGGGTAAAATTTGGCAAGGAACTTGGTTACCAAATCGTCCCAATTGTTGATGCTGTCTCTTGGGAAGGACTCCAACCATTGAGTGGCTTTGTCTCTGAGAGAGAAGGGAAATAGCAGTAATTTGTAGCTGTCAGGATGCACTCCATTAGTTTTGACAGTGTCACAAATCCTCAGAAAAGTAGACAAGTGTTGGTTGGGGTCTTCAAGTGGTCCTCCTCCATAAGAGCAATTATTTTGAACTAAGGTGATGAGTTATGGCTTTAGTTCAAAATTATTTGCATTAACATTTGGAGTTAAAATGCTGCTTCCACAATGTCTAGGATTTGCAAATGTATAGGAGGCCAAAACTGTCCTCTGTGGTTGATTGTTGTTATTATTAGCTGCTCCTCCTGGTGGATTGGTTGAATGTTCCTCCATATCTTGAAATTCTTCTTCTGACTCCTCCTCTCCAAC
This sequence comes from Arachis duranensis, assembly GCF_000817695.3. Taxonomy (NCBI): domain Eukaryota; kingdom Viridiplantae; phylum Streptophyta; class Magnoliopsida; order Fabales; family Fabaceae; genus Arachis; species Arachis duranensis. Next base: position 44,411,858 of record NC_029777.3, on the reverse strand, counting down.
AATGTTTTTCCCTCTTTCAGCTCTTTTTAATCTCCTGAGGTTCATTCGTCTTGTTCATGAAAGGTGGGTATAGCTTTTCTTGTATCTGTCATACAAACAAAACACAAGAAACACACAAAATCAGTAACACTTCAATCTATTGCTAGAGTGAAGTTTTAGTTAGCTTAAGCAAAAATTCAAACAGTTAGTGGGTTAATTAAAAATTAAAGAAATAGAAAAGAAAAAGTGCTTGATCTAGATCTCCACTTCACTTAATCATTGTCAATCTAATTCAATCCCCGGCAACGGCGCCAAAAACTTGATGTGTGGAAAACGATCCAACACGAAACTCACCGGCAAGTGTACTGGGTCGCATCAAGTAATAATAACTCACATGAGTGAGGTCGATCCCACAGGGATTGAAGGATTGAGCAATTTTAGTTTAGTGGTTGATTTAGTCAAGCGAATCAAGTATTGGTTGAGTATTTGTGATTAACAGAAGCTAAATTGCTTGAAATGTAAAGGAGAAGGGAAGAATGGCAGTAAATTAAAGAGCAAAGAAAGTAAAGAAGCTGAATCTTAAAGTGCAAGTAATATAAAGTACAGAAACTTAGATTGCAAGAAATATAAATGGCTGAAACTTAAAGTGCAAGAAAAGTAAATTGCTTGAATTATAAAAGGGATTGGGAACTGGTATTGCAAAAATTAAACAAAAATAAGTGAATTGCAATAAACAGACAAGTAGAAGATAAATTGAATTAAGGTAGATCGCAAATAGAAGAGTAAGAATGCTTTGAAAATTTAAGAACAGAAAGTGAGCGATGCTTAATTTGCAGCAATTTAAAAGAAGGTTGAAGATCTAAGAAGAGGAAGAGACTAGAAAACAAGTCTAGATCTCAATTCCTTCCTGGAACCAACAAGAACAATTGCAAAAGAAATAAAGAAAAGTGAATTGTAGAAAGAGTAGAGATGAAGCAGTAAACAGAAATTGAAATTCAATTCTGCAGAAACTTAAAACAAGAGATCTCAAGGTGAGATTGAAACAGAAGTCCTTCAATTCTTCACCCAAGATCCAAAGCAAGAAAAGTAAAGGGTGCTCAAGCAAGAACAAGGAAGAAGAGAGATCAATTTTCCTCCCCAATTCTCTAAGAACTAAATTCCAATGTAAAAGCTAAAAAAATGAAAATGAAAGTTAAAAGAAAATTCAAAAGTGATTCTCGAGGTCCTAATTACATCAAACTAGCTCCTATTTATACACTTTCTATCTTTGGATTTTGGAATTTGGATGGGCTTTTGAATTGGTGAAGAAATGAATTAAGTTAGATTTTTAATTCAATTTTCAGCCCATGGAGAATTTGCTTCTAGGAGGATGCTTAGCTCAAGTGGGGAGTTGAGCATTGAGGCTTTGTGTGGGGATCCTTTGTAGCGTGCAATGTTGGTGAAGGCACCAGGGGAATGCTCTGCTCACCAGGTGAGCTGAGCATTGGGGCCTTGCATGCATGCCTTGTGCGCGTCTTGTTCCCTGGCCGCGTCAAATTGTTGCGCGCTCATTTCCTTTGGCCCGCGTCAAGCTCTTGTGTGATGCACCAAGGAGTAGCGCTCAGCTCTCAAAGTGAGCTGAGCATTGGAGCTTCCAAGGGAGGTCCTTGGTTCGAACCCTTGGTGAAGGCACGCTGCTTTCTTTTCTTTGTGAGGGAAGTAGCGCTTTTCTCTCTTCTCTTCCTTGAGGTGCTTGATTCGAACCTTGGAGGATGTATTTGGCCAATTCTTGGCTTGTTTTCCTTGTGAGTAGCGCTCCCCCACTCCCCCTTGGTTCTTGGTTCGACTCTTGGAGAAGGCATTTGGCAAATAATTTCCTTGAATTTCTTTTGATGAATGCCCAATAATGCTCCCTTGGTGAGCTGAGCATTGTTTATCCTTTCCTTGTTTCTTAGCTTCAAATTGTGCTCAGCTCACAAGGTGAGCAGAGCATTGAGACATTGCTTCCTTGGTTTATTGTTGTGCTCCTTTGGAGAGCACTGAGCTCTTGGGGAGAGAATTGTGGCTTCCCTCCTTTCATGTGCCACGCTTTCTTATGTTCTTTGCCATACTTTTCTTTTCCTTGAGCCACACTTCTTAAGCCACGCTTTCTTGTTTTCTTCTTTTCTTCACCTACAATTAATCAAAACAACCAATCAAAGTATCACAAAATTCACAAGGTTTATAAATCATTAAAATCAATTAATTTTAGCCCAAACCTCATGATTTAGCATCAATTAAATGGTGGTTGTTTGATTTAAAGAAGTCATGCATTTTCATTCCAAATTACTTACTTAGAATGCAAGAAAGTGCATAAAACCTAGTGAAAATAAAGAAAAAGGCTAGTGAAACTAGGCTAAGATGACTTGTCATCAGCTTGCTTCAAGCCAACAATCTCTATGGGATCGACCCTTACTAACGTAAGGTATTACTTGGACGACCCAGTGCACTTGTTGGTTAGTGGTACGAATTGTGAAAAGTGTGATTTACAATTTTGTGCACCAATAATCCTACCAATACTTTGATTTGGGTATGCATGTGGTATAATCAGTGACCATATTTCATCTCTTCCTATGAGCAATTAAATCAAGGAATTGGGCAATTGTTCAAGCTTAGAGAGATTGGGTTGCCAAGGAATTGGGATCCAATCACTTAGGATTGCCAAGGAGATCAATGAATGCATTGATTGAGGAAGAGATAAAGATGAACATGATCCGGAGAATGCAACATCTCCTAAGCCCAATGAATTTCCTATTTCTGATCTTACCCATTCTCTTTAATTTCTACTATTTACTTTGATGTTCATCTCCCCAAATTCCTATTTAAGATTCTGTAATTTACTTTTCTGCAATTTATATTCTGCCATTTACTTTCAGCACTTACATTCCCTGTCATTTATCTTTCCTGCCATTTAATTTTCTGTAATTCTCAACTCAACTTTGCTTCGCTCAACTAGAACATTCCTCTAATTAAATTTTCTCTACCAATCAATCCCTGTGGGATTCGACCTCACTCTATTGTGAGTTTTTACTTAATGACAATTCGGTATACTTGCCGAAGAAAAATCTGTTGAGAGACAAATTTTTGCGCGTCAAATTTATGGCACCGTTGCCGGGGATTGATTTTGTATTGACAATGATTAAATTAGAGGATAACTAGATTGAGCAATTTTCTTTTGTTTTGTTTATTTCGTTTTTGTAATTTACTTCCAATATCAGCCATTTTTCATTTAGTATTTCATTTTGCTTTACTTCCTTAGTTATTTACATTTCTGTTCAACTAATCCACTAACTGTTTGATAAATTGTGTTGATTTAAGAAAAATTTGTCGTGTCGGTATAGAATTTGACAAATGAAATCTTCGTTGCAAGTATAGTTCTAAACCGACAAACAATCCTCCCAATCAAAAATTTGGTTGTCACATATACAAACCCCAAATAAGAATTAACCTGAGTATTTGGACTCTGGGTCGTCTCACAAAGATTGTAATGAAGTGTATGCTTATTAGCTATGAAGGAACAAAGGGGGTATGATTGATAAAGGGGCAAGGAAGTAAACTAATAGCTAAAAAGTCTTGGCATAGGTTGGTGGTCAAGGATCTATATCCTTATCACTAACCACAACATGAGAATTGGCAAGGATCAACCCCGTTAAGTCATCCTCTAACTAATAAAGGGAAGTCAAAAGAGCTATGTCAATCCAGGTCCATAAATCCTAGGTCTCTACCAATTCAATTAGTGAGATCTAGGGTTAATGGCTCCCAATCATCAATCACTTGGACATTAGCAACTCAAGAGTTCCTAAGTTACCTTCCAAAGCCAAGAGCATAAAATTCTACTCTAAAGCCCACAAATACTTGGTAGGTACAAAAGGAAAGCATGGTAAATGTGCAAGAAATAGTAAATCTACCAACTACCAATTACAAGGAAAGTAAGATCACAACTCAAATCAACATTAAAAGAACATCAAACATTAATTTGTATTAAATAAAAGATCCAAATCCAACAAGAGTTCATCATCACACAAGAGAGCAAAATGAGAAATTAACATTGTAACTAAGAGAATCAAGATGTAGAAATGAGAAATTACAAAAGAAACAAGATGAGATCAAGTAATTAATTCAAGATCTTACACAATCTAACCTAATCCTAACCTAATTCAAGTAACTAATTGCTCCCCTTTTGCTCGGGCTTCAATTCTGCATGAAATACACTCAGAAACAGGTTGGAATTGGGCCTGGGCTGCTCAGAAATTGCCCCTAGCGTTTTGCCTTTATGTGAGTCACGTGTGAGTATCGGCGCGTACGCGCCATGTGCGCATGCGCGTTGATTGGCTATTTCTTCATCCGCGCGTACACATCATGTACGCGTGCACGTCTCTATGCGAAATCACTTTTGCACATGCGCGCCTTGTACGCGTGCGCACCCATCGATGCATTCCCAGTTCTTGTTTCCTCATGCATTCTCAACTTTGCATGCTTTTCTGCTTATTTCTTCCATCCAATACTTGCCTTATAAAGCTGAAACATTAAGGCATCGAATGGAGTTAAAGTGAGTCAAAATCACCAATTTAAGGGTCTAAAAAGTATGTTTTTACACTTAAGCACAATTTAAGGGAGAATTACAAAACCATGCCATTTTATTTAATAAATGTGGGAAAAGGTGAATAAATCCCCTAAAATAAGCATAAGATAAACCACGAAATCGAGGTTTATCAAATCTCTCCACACTTAAAGTAAGCATGTCCTCATGCTAAAATCAAGAAAGAAGCAAAAGGGTATCAACATTTATTCAATGCAAACTAACTAAATGCAACCTATCTATATGCAATCTATCTATATGAATGCATCCACTTAGTCAAAACAAGTCAATTTCCAAGAATACATATACAAGCACAAGGGCTAAGGCAATAACAATCAAATCAACCAACAATTGAATTGAATCATTGAAAGATTTTACAAACTTGCAGGAAAAGATGATCATGGATGGAGACATGTAATTGAGAGATCGAACCCTTATCGGATGTGTATCCGCTCTAGGCACTCAAGTGTATGGGGTTGATTCATTCAATTCTCCCCTAATTATGCTTTCCAAGATTTGTTTTTCATCTAACAATCAACAATTACTTTATGCAAGCATACAAATATCATGAGGGCTTTATATCGTTTGTAATGGGGCTAGGGTCAAGGTAGGATGCATATGGTCAAGTGGACTAGAATTTTAATCTTTGATTAACCTAAGTTTCCCACCTAACCTATGACAACCTATACAATTCTAAACAAACCTAACTACCCATTCTTTACTTTTTCACACACTCATGCATTCTCTTTTGATCACTACACATATGTATTGATTTTTTTATTGAACCTTGAACTTTGGGGCATTTTTGTCCCCTTTTTATTGCAATTTTTTTCAATTTTTTTAAACTAAAATATATACAAGAACACCAATGCATATGGTATAAACATGATTGATACATGAGTATGTACCCAATTCCCAAATTTTTCAACAAAAATAAAAAAACATACTTTTATCTCTACTCAATGTTCCCAACCTCCCCCAAAATCAAATGATAAACACTCTCACTAGCCTAAGCTAATCAAAGATCCAAATTAAGGACATTTATTGTTTTTCACTTAGGCTTGTAATGTGCTACAATTATGAACAAATGGGTTAAGTATAGGCTCAAAATTGGCTAACAATGGAAGATAAAAGGTAGGCTATTTGAATAGGTGAGCTATTTGAACAATGGCCTCAATCATATAAATGCATGTATACACAAAATAATGGACATAAAGAATCAAACAGACCAAAGATTACAATCATAGGAAGAGAATAATGCACACAAGAATGAAAGTAAGTGGTTATATATGATGTAACCATACAATTAGGCTCAAATCTCACATGGTTGTGTTCTTAGCTCAAAAATCATGTTCCACAAAGTATATAATTCAAGCCAGTTCTAAAAAAAATTTCAACCAATTGGGGTGGTGCCCTAAAAATGAATTCCATGAAAATTTTCATCACATTGACTAAGTTTATTCTAATGCAATGTTGTGATTTAAAATTTTCTAATCACAATCAAAGCCAAAATGTAAAATATATATATGGATAATAAAAGTAAATAAAAGTGTGCATCAACCAAGATAAGGGTATCCACAATAGCAACTATGTACAATAATCCCAAAATGATCTAAAAGATAAAGTGCAAAATAAAATAAAGTAGCAAAAACTAAAGATAGATGTCTGAAAGTTCAGCACATAAATGCAAACACCGGTTATGAATGGTGACCTTCCCACGCTTTAGAATCAAGCATCGTCCTCGATGCTACTGCTCAGGCTCGGGCTGTGGTATCTCCGTGGTGACCTGTGTCTCTGGGGGTGCCTCCTGCTGAGTCGGCTCCTCACCATGCTCCTCCTCCTAATCCTCCTCACCACTACTCTAGCTCGAAATTAGCGTCTGGGTGGAGATTTCTCGAGCACCCACCCACCCCATGGAATAGTGACTTCATTGTCGTCGCCATCTGGGGGTGGTGGTGTCACGTCATCATCCTCCCATGGGACATCAGCTAGCTCAATCATGCTAGTGACCAGTGTAGAAAACGGTAGTAGGCCACAAATGTGCGCTCGCCACATGTTATGCCTGATCAACCGGGGAAAATACACCTCATTTTCCTCCATGACACAGCCAATCAGAACCAACATATCCTCGGGATCTTAGAAAAGTGAGTAGTGGGCAAGACGTAGTGGGCAAATATCTCCTGCCAAAGTCTTAGCCTCTCTAGATAGATGAGCGAATAGCATCCCTTTAGGCTTCTTGTTGCCCGAATTCATTACCCAGGGGGCGTCTGGTGTGGCAATCACGTACTTTAGCACCTCATAATCAAATGTCATACAGTGGATGGCTACCTCTGCCTGCTCATATGCACACGCATCATCAGTACGAGGTCGGCAAAGCAATGCCTCCCTGATAGCAGCCTCAGTGATCATAATCTCCTTACCCCATAAGTGCACTAAATCATATTTGTGCGGAAGAAGTTGAAGTAAAACTCCTTAACTCACGAGATGTTGATTTTTCCCAAATCCCTATCAACAAAATCCATGCCCAATTCCAGAATACGGGTGTTGATGGGATGCCTCACATCATTGGGGAGTACCAATTTCTTTTAAACGTTCAGATTCTTCTTCCGATAACTAGGGAAGCGAAGCTCATAGTAGAGGTTGGGAAATTTGATTGAGTCAGTGGATGGGAGTAGCTGATTCTCTTTGTCCACGTCATTCAGCAGATTTTTAGCATTGTTCGCATAAGGTGAATGGGTGGAGGCTTTAGAGCGCTTCCTCTTCTTTGAGGTGGTAGCTATGGCTTTCTCTTTTTCGGACATCCTGAAAAAAATAGATGTTGTATGATATAAGCAGCTAGCCAAGTAGATGTAAAACACTCAAGATAAGTCATATTTATGAAGTGAGTAAAGAAAAGAGAGTTCTTGGCGTGCAAGTAACAAGATTCAGAATTCAAACCAAGTCACAAACCAAGAATCTGAACCACAATTGCACATTACTTGTTCATTAAGCCTAAGAAACGCCATATCCAAAAGAATGATCAAAAGAGTTAAGTTAAAAACCAAAAGGGAAGTTAGTTGGTTAAACAAATTAAAGTTAGAAATCAGTTTGAAAATCAGTGATATGGTGATTACCGGCTCAATTCAAAAGGAATATACAAAATAAGAATGTAAGCACACTCACAATCATGAACTGCATCAAGTTATTGATGATGAAATATAATATTGTTAGAAAGCAACCAATATGAAACAAATCATCAATCAATGTAAAGATCACTAAAGTTATATGAATTGGTGTAGGTAAAATCAAAACATTGAGAAACAAGCAAATCAAGCAACATTCAACACCAATTCCAACAATGCATAAAAGTCACAAGTTCAAATAAGAATGAAAAATCTCATGATCCATGTGACTTAATGAGATTAGGTATGAATAGAATGAACCAATTAGTCACATAGATTAAAACTTTCAAACTTGTGTGTTTATGAAAAAGAGGCACAAAATTTCAAGAAACTTTCAAATTATGGTCAATTTGAAAACTTACTTAACCATGCAATGCATATAAGTAAATCAACATTGTAAGCAAGTAAGGCATATAACAAGTATGACCACAACTCGAAAACAGGTTCTTGAGGGGTTTCCAAAACCATTTAGGCAACAAAATCCTATTGACAGAGAAATCATTAAATAGAAGTTTGTACACCAATCAAAATAATGTTATTTCATGAAATATGGTTAGGAAAAATCTGACAGCATTTTAGCAGCAAATGGCTATTTCCAAATTCAAACAGTCAAATCAACTTCCATATGAATTCATTAAAAATTAAAAGCACAAAAACTATGTATGAGTTCATATGAATTGAACAAATAGCCAATCTTTAGCAGCAAACATCAGAAAACAATTCAAACTAAACCAACTAGCAGTCATGAGGGAAGCAGCATTCAGCATTAACAATCCAAATGAGCATAGAGCAAATCAATGAAATAGAACAATTTCAAACAGTAGCATAGATTCAAATAAGCCTAAATCCACTACTCAGCCCAGATTCTCTAACCACCTATTCAAAATAAACTAAAGTAACTAATTAACAAAATCAACATAAAGCAGTAAAAGAAGCAGAACATGGGAAGATATGAAACCTGGGACACAGAAATAGAATGGAGCAAATAGAGGAAAGGGAGAGCATAGAGGAGTGAACCGGCAGAGCAGAGTGGCAGTTTGGTGGCACAGTGGAGCTTCCACCGGCGACAATGGAGGTCGTGGCAGTGCTTGTGGTGGCGGTGAGGCGCTGTGAGAGAGAACAGAGAGAAGGGGGCAGAGGAGTGAGAAAAGTGGAAGAAGAGAGAGATGGAGAAGAAGATAGGTGAGGCGATGGCGACGGCGATGGCTGCAGATGCTCGCCGGCGGTGGTTGGGTGCTAGGAGATTGAAGGTTGGAAATGGAGGGAGAAAAAGGAAAGACGTTGGAGAAGAGAAGGGAGTTGGGGGGCGCGACTGCGCTAGGGCTTCCGCATCCCTGGTTAAATGAGATTTTTGAATCCACGCGTGTTCGCACCATGTGCGTCCGCGTGGGTAGGAGAAAAAGGAAGTGGCGTGGAAGCGCCATATGCACCTGCGCGTAGATGAGAGAATTGGCAATGGGTGCGGATGCGTACAGTGCGCGTCCGTGCGGGTGTACTAGGCCAGTGGCACAAAAGGGGCCCAGAGTTGGCACAACTCTCGGGTTCTTTGGCCTGGGTGATGCATAAACACATCAATGCGCACGCGCACTATGCGCTTACGCGTGGATGGTTTGAGCTTTTTAATGGTGCGCGGTGGCGCCAGGCGTGCCCACGAGTTGGTGTAGAAACGCAAAGGGACGAAGACGCGCATGGCGTGCATCCGCGTGGGTTTGGGCACAGAGTTGGCCCAAAAGTGGCACAACTCTCTAGCCCTTGGCCCAGAAATCTTAAACACCAAGCTGACGCACGTGCGCACTGTGCGCTTGCGCGTGGCTACTCAATTTTCATATTTCAAAATTTTTTTTAAAAACCTGCCCATCCTTCTCTAAGACTCTAGAACTAGCTAAGATGCAAAATTAAACACATTTTTGAGATTTTGGTGATTTTTCAAACACTTTGAGGAAACTTGCAATCCAAGCAAAAACTCAAATTCAAAGAATCATCCCTAATTAAAGCATAGAATGTATAAACACCTTAGCAATCAAAACAAAATATACTAAGAAGTAAAGAAATTATGTACAATGGAACCCAATTCATTCATTCATTTTATCTACAAGAGAATGGAAGGAGTTTACCATGGTGGGGTGTCTCCCACCAAGCACTTTTAGTTTAAGTCCTTAAGTTGGACATTTGGGAGGCTTCTTGTCAAGGTGGCTTATGCTTGTATCCATTCTTGAACATCCACCAATGCTTGGACTTCCATTGTGCTTCATCATTCAAAGTTAATAACTCCAAGCTATGTTGGAGCTCTTCACAAACCTTAGGCTCCCAAAGTTGATCTTCTTTGTGCGATCCGGGATTCCACACTTTGTTTTCACACTCGTCCTTGAGTTGATCATGGTGATTTCCTCCGGGTGGCAAGAGAGATGAATTCTCATGGAAGCACCAAACTATCCTCCTAGACCCATTCAATTGAGTGCTACACCAACCCTTGCTCCTTGACGCTTCAACCACAATGAGCCTAGACTTACTACACCAACCACTAAACATCCTCCTCTTACGCTTAATTCCACAAAGCGTCCTAAGTTGCCCATCCATTTCAAACAAACCATATTCAAGTGGCATTACAAAGCTAAGAGTTAGAAGTTTTACCCACTCAAATGAAGGATTAGATGACAATATAAGTGGAGGAGTTCCCAACGGTGTTGATAAAGTGTGTTCTACTCCCGTCCATCCTCCTCTAGATGATTCCACTACTTGACAAGGTTCTTCAAGCTCTACCTCTTGCCAAGTTTCCTCAAGTTCACATTCTTCTTCACCAGTGTCCTCTAGCTCTTCCCCATCACTCAAATCATAGATAGGAGGTTTAATGAAATCTACCTCATCATCAATTCTAAGTCCAATGGGGAAGGATTCTTCAAACTCAAAAGGATCATATGTTGATGCGGAATCATCATAAATAGGAGGGCCTATTACTTAGGACACTTCTTCGAATTCTTCAATCACATTGTGCCTTGGAGGTTGCACGTCCTCCTCAATTTTGCTTTCTAATTCATTAGAAGAAGGCTCAACAAGATCATCAAGGGGGTTGATCAATGTGGACAAAAAATCACTAATGATGGAATCCATTTCTTGATCAATTTCCTTCGAATCTCTATCCACTTCCTCAACATCACTCCCCTCCTTAATATCCCTTCCACTCTCCGTGGAAGAGGGCTTTTCAACTTGAGATTCCTCATGTGCTCAACATATTCTAAACATCCAACCACTACTTCCTTTGGTTCAATCATCTCTACCTTCTCCTCTTGTTGTATGTCTTGTTATAATTTTTCCTCCCCACCATGGGCCTTCAAGTTCACACCCTCACTAAGCTCCTTGGTTGCTTCTCCACATTCAACAATGGGAGTGCCTTGATCGCATAGGCTTAGGCGGGATGAGACCATGTTACCAATGGCTTCTACCATGATAGCCATTTTTGCTCTTAACTCTGCAAACTTCTTTTCATCTTCCTCTTATCGCCTTAAGATATGAGATTCAAGATCTCTCAATTCCTGCATGGGGGCTTCATCGGAAGGTGATGGTGAAAGAGAGGGTTCATTGTTTGAGGGAAGGTTGTTGTAATTGGAAGGTGGTTCATATTAGTGAAATTCTTGAGGTGGTGTGTATGGACTTTGTGGTTCATGAGGGTGTTGGCATTAGAAAGGTGGTGGTTCTAGATATGGTTCATATGGTGGTTGGTACGGTGGGTATGGGTTGGGGTCATATGAAGGTGGATGATGGTATGAGGTTTGTGAGTGTGGTTGAGGGTTATGTTGAGAAGGGGGTTCATATGCATATGATGATTGTGGTTGACTACCACAATGAGGGTCATCACATACATTAGATTAGTATGCATCAAGATTTGAATTGTACCCACAAGAAGCCGGAGGAGGTTGTTGCGAAGAAGGTTATCCATAAGCTTGGGGCTCCTCCCACATTTGATCTAAAAATCCTTGATGCACATCCCCATTGAAGCTTCCATTTCCTATAACATAGTTATAACCATGCTCATAGCCAAAAGGATGAGAATTTATAGTAAAAGAGAAAATAAAACAAAAGCTAACAATAAACAAATAGAACAAAATCCTAAAACTAGCAAAAACTAACAAACAAACCAAAAATCAAGCTATTCACAATATATACAATAGCCAACAACATAGCACCATTACAATCCCCGGCAACGGTGCCATTTTGATTTAAGAAAAATTTGTCATGTCGGTATAGAATTTCACAAATGAAATCTTCGTTGCAAGTATAGTTCTAAACCAACAAACAATCCTCCCAATCAAAACTTTGGTTGTCACATGTAAAAACCCCAAATAAGAATTAACCGGAGTATTTAGACTCTGGGTCGTCTCACAAGGATTGCAATGAAGTGTATGCTTATTGGCTATGAAGGAACAAAAGGGGTATGATTGATAAAGGGGAATGGAAGTAAACTAATAGCTAAAATATCTTGGCATAGGTTGGTGGTCAAGGATCTCTATCCTTATCACTAACCACAACATGAGAATTGGCAAGGATCAACCCCATTAAGTCATCCTCTAACTAATAAAGGGAAGTCAAATGAGCTATGTCAATCCAGGTTCATAAGTCCTAGGTCTCTACCAATTCAATTAGTGATATCTAGGGTTAATGGCTCCCAATCATCAATCACTTGGACATTAGCAACTTAAAAGTCCCTAAGTTACATTCCCAAGCCAAGAGCATAAAATTCTACTCTAAAGCCGAACCAAGCATTTTGTCAAACACTTGGTAGGTACAAAAGAAAAACATGGTAAATGTGCAAGAAATAGTAAATCTACCAACTACCAATTGCAAGGAAAGTAAGATCACAAATCAAATCAACATTAAAAGAACATCAAACATTAATTTACATTAAAGAAAAGATCTAAATCCAACAAGAGTTCATCATCACACAAGAGAGCAAAATGAGAAAATAACATTGCAACTAAGAGAATCAAGATGTAGAAATGAGAAATTACAAAAGAAACAAGATGAGATCAAGTAATTAAATCAAGATCTAACACAATCTAACCTAATCCTAACCTAATTCTAGAGAGAAGAGGGAGCTTCTCTCCCTAGAAAACTAACTAAAGGCTCATGTTGGCTAAACTAATTGCTCCCCTTTTGCTTGGGCTTCAATTCTGCATGAAATACACTCAGAAATAGGTTGAAATGGGCCTAGCCTGCTCAGAAATCGCCCCCAGCATTTCGCCTTTAAGTGAGTCACGTGCGAGCATCGGTGCGTACGCGCCATGTGCGCGTGCGCGTCGATTGGCTATTTCTTCATCTGCGCGTACGCGTCATGTACGCATGCGCGTCTCTATGCGAAATCACTTTTGTGCGTGCACGCCTTGTACGCGTGCGTGCCCATCGATGCATTCCCAATTCTTGTTTCCTCATGCATTCTCTACTTTGCATGCTTTTCTCCTCATTTCTTCCATCCAATACTTGCCTTTTGAACCTGAAATCACTCAATAAACACATCAAGGCATCGAATGGAGTTAAAGTGAGTCAAAATCACCAATTTAAGGGTCTAAAATGCATGTTTTTACACTTAAGCACAATTTAAGGGAGAATTACAAAACCATGCCATTTTATTGAATAAATGTGGGAAAAGGTGAATAAATCCTTTAAAATAAGCATAAGATAAACCCCGAAATTGGGGTTTATCATGCGTCACTCACACTAACAACAACCTTAACAAGAGCGATCTCTTCACTTTTCTCTTGCTTGTGATCTACTAATTCAATGACAGGTAGAAGAAGAGGAGCTTCAACCTCCTTTAAATCTGAACCTGAGAGGACCTTCCTTAGATTGAGGAGGGAAGCAAGAGGGAAGATGGTTGTTAGTGCAGAGGAAAAAGAGGAGAAGTTAGAGATAGACATAGAGGATAACATGAAGGACCATCATGAAGAGGAGACACATAACCATGCCAGAGAAGGTGCAGCAAACCATGATGGGCAGGAGAGAAGAGTTCTAGGCTCTTACATTAATCCAAATCCAGGGAATTATGGAAGTAGCATCCAAAAACCAACCATACATGCCAATAATTTTGAATTGAAACCTCAACTCATTACCCTTGTTCAGAATAATTGCTCACTTAGAGGAGGCACCCAAGAAGACCCTAATAAACACTTAACCACTTTCCTACGAATATGTGATACTGTGAAGTCTAATGGTATTCATCCTGACACGTATAGATTGCTCTTGTTTTCCTTCTCTCTTAGGGACAAAGCATCTAAATGGCTAGAATCCTTCCCAAGGGAGAGTCTGACGACCTGGGAGGATGTGGTGAACAAGTTCTTGGCGAGATTCTATCCTCCTCAAAGAGTCAACAGATTAAGGGCTGAGGTCCAAACATTCAGGCAACATGGTGAGACGCTCTATGAAGCATGGGAAAGGTATAAAGACTTGACAAGGAGGTACCCTCCAGACATGTTCAATGAATGGGTGCAGCTACACATTTTCTATAAAGGCTTGTCTTATGAATCAAAGAAGGCGTTGGACCACTCTTCAAGGAGATCTCTAAACAAGAAGAAGACCATTGAAGAAGCCATAGACATCATAGAAATTGTGGCCAACAATGAGTTTTTCTATGCATATGACAGGAGCAACAACTGAGGAGTAATGGAGCTAGATCATATGGATGCCTTGCTGGCTCGAAACAAGATGATCACCAAGCAATTGGCTGACCTTACCAAGCAGATGGAAAGGAATCAAGTTGTAGCAGTCACCACCCTACCACTAGCTCAAGAATGTTCAGGACAATAGAATGTTCAAGGATGAAGTACGAGCTAATATAAAAAATCAAGGAGACACCATCAAGAGGCTCGAATCTCAAGTAGGATATCCCTCTCAGTAGATTCCTAAGCCTACTGATGGCTTCCCAAATGATAATGAGAAGAATCCTAGAGGAGAGACAAAGAAGGTAAGATGGAAAGAATGCAAAGTGATAACTATAAGAGATGAAGAGGAGTTGGAAGAAGTAAACAACCCACCAGGACACTCTCAAGGCATTCCAAAAGAGAATCAAGAAGAAAAAGACCAAGAAACTGATTCTACATAAAGAGAGGAGCCAATGGAGAAGGAGGTTGTGAAACCATATGTACCCAGGGCACCATTCCCCCAGAGACTCAGGGGTGGTGCAAAGGAGAAATCATATTCAAGGTTCCTAGACATTTTTGCATCTCTCCACGTAAACATACCATTCATCGAGGCTCTCTAACAAATGCCTTCATATATCAAGTGCATGAAGGAGTTGCTGACCAAGAAACATTCACTGAAGGGTGAACAAACAATAGTGATGAATAAAGAGTGTAGTGACCTCACTCAAGAGGATTTTCCTACAAAGAGGAAGGACCCAGGGAGTTTTCACATCCCCTGTGCCATAGGAGAAACAATGATTTAAAGGGGGCTTTGTGACCTGGGAGCTAGCATTAACTTAATGCCTTTATCCCATATGAAGAAGCTACAGATTAATGAGCTAAAACCCATAGATATGATCCTGCAACTGGCTGACAAAACTCAAAAATAAGCAGTAAGAGTGGTCGAAAACGTGCTGGTAAAAGTTGGAAATTATTTCCATCCCACAGACTTTGTTGTCCTTGAAATGGAAGAAGGCTATCTCCACCCAATCATTCTGGGGAGACCATTCTTAGCCACAGCTAGAGTGCTCATAGATGTTGAGCAAGGAGAGTTAATACTAAGGATACAGGATGAACAACTCACCTTTCACATCTTTAGATCCTCACAAGAAACAGAGCAAGAAAATAAAGAACTGAGGGATGATCACAATAAGACACTCCTGGAAGAAACAAGCAGGGAATCACAAACAAGATGCTTGGGAACCCCCTTGGTTGAAAAACAAAATAGTCAGATGGTATAACATCTAAGGAAAATCCAAGGGGAGCTGAATGATAAACCCCAATTTGGTGGTTTATCTTGTGCTTAATTTGGGGGGTTTCTGTCAATATTTTTCACACTTATCAACAAGAATTGCGTGGTTTTGTGTTCCCTTCCTAATATTGCTCCATGATGAAAAACATGCTTATTTTGCCTTGGAATTGCTATATTTTGATCCTCTTTTATTTCCATTTGATGTCGTGATGTATTTGTTTAGTGATTTTAGGATTTATAGGGCAATAATGGCTTAGAAGAGAGAAACAAAGCATGCACAAGAGGAAGGAACATGAAGATTTGGATTTTGGGAATTTCAGCATAGGCGCGCACGCGCACCTTGCGCGCACGCATGGATGTGGGCAGCTGGAAGCGGCACACAAGGATGGATGCATCTGCGCAGATTAGGAAAATCCACATCGGTGCGCACGTGTACATGGCGCGCACGCGTGGATCACAAAAGCAATCGGCGCGCACGCACGTATGGTGCGCACGCGTGGAAAGCTGCACGTGACCTCATTAAAGGAAATTGTGCCTGGCGATTTCTGAGGCTCAAGAGGCCCAAATTCAAGCTGGTTTTGCATGGAAAAGACCCAAGGATGTTAGGAGGAAAGGGGGATCAATCATTTTTACACTAAGACATAATTTTTTGCTAGT
Source organism: Arachis duranensis (assembly GCF_000817695.3). Classification (NCBI taxonomy): domain Eukaryota; kingdom Viridiplantae; phylum Streptophyta; class Magnoliopsida; order Fabales; family Fabaceae; genus Arachis; species Arachis duranensis. The sequence continues at coordinate 44,395,544 of NC_029777.3, read as the reverse complement.
TTTTGGTTCTTATTCTTCTAGAGAGAGAAACCCTTGTTCCTCTCTAGATTTAGCTTTAATTTGATCTTCCCTTGTTGAATTTTGAATTGGATCTTGTTAATTACTAGTTTTAATTGTCTAATTTGAATTCTCTATATAATTTTGTTTAGATCTTGTGTTAGTTTTATGTTTCCTTGTTGTTTGTCATTTTATACCCATTTCATAAATCTTGTAGATCTTGATTTGTTATTGTTTCATTGATGATTTCCATGATTAATTGTGTTGATTGAGTGATCGTATGTTGATGATTGTTAGTGGGTATTTGTTTGTTTCAATATAATTGCAATTTGAATAGGTCTTTTATTAATGCTTACCATGTGTTTGATGAAATGTTTCGTTTGATTATGGAGTAGTTCTCTTTACTCTTGGCCTATGCTAAGGGAATTGGGTAAACTTGAGTCATTGGGTCTAATGGATTTGATAATTCGGGAACCCTTAGTGGTCAATTTGATAGCCATTGACACTAGCCTACTACTAAGTTAATTAGTAGTTAGGTTGGACCTTATGGGTTGATGCTGACCAAACCATTTAACATACTTCAAGTATAGAAGAAGACTTAATGAGTTTGGTTCTTCATAATTGTCAAGATATGGTTATTAGACAAGGATAGTGATCCCAATTCCCATGTCTAGCCAAGAGTTGCTTTTATCATTCTTATTTGAAAACCCAAAAATCTTGATTGCTTTGTCTTTGTTATAGTTACATGTTTAGTTTAGAATAGAATTACATTGGATGTTATTTTATTAGTTTGGAATTATTTACATCTTGCTTTAGTCAATTGAATTAGTTTCTTACATTCCAAGATTACTTGCTTGTTAAGATTCCTAGTTTAATTTCTTGCTCATGACTTGCAACCCCAAAATTCTAACCAATGTTGAAGCACATGTTTGCCCATTCCTTGTGAGACGACCCGAGGTTTGAATACTTCGGTTACTTTTATTGGGGTTGAACTTGTGACAACCAATTCCTT
>NC_029777.3:44388615-44391078 GCF_000817695.3 Arachis duranensis | reverse complement strand
GAGCTCTGCTGTACCTCGAGTTTTAATGCAATTACTACTATCTTTTATTCAAATTCAATCTTATTTCTATTCTAAGATACTATTCGTACTTCAACCTGATGGATGTGATGATCCGTGACACTCATCATCATCTGTCCCTATGAACGCGCGCCTGACAACCACTTCCGTTCTACATGCGAAAGCTAGAGTGTGTATCTCTTGGTTTCCTGATGCATGACGCATGGTTGCCCTCGCCTAACAACCGAGCCTTCCATTCCGTGAGATCAGAGTTTTCGTGGTATAAGCTAGAATTGATGGCGGCATTCATGAGAATTCGGAAAGTCTAAACCTTGTCTGTGGTATTCCGAGTAGGATTCTGGGATTGAATGACTGTGACGAGCTTCAAACTCGCGATTGTTGGGCGTGATGATAAATGCAAAAGAATCAAGGGATTCTATTCTGACATGATTGAGAACTGATAGATGATTAGCCGTGCCGTGACAGAGCATTTGGACCTTTTTCACTAAGAGGATGGGATGTAGCCATTGACAACGGTGATGCCCTACATACAGCTTGCCATGGAAGGGAGTAAGAAGGATTGCATGAAGGCAGTAGGAAAGCAGAGATTCAGAAGGAGCACAGCATCTTCATACGCCTATCTGAAATTCTCATCGATGATCTACAAAAGTATTTCTATCTTTATTTTCTGTTTATTTATTATTATTATTCGAAAACTCCATAACCATTTACAAGATGACCATAGCTTGCTTCATTCCAACAATCTCTGTGGGATCGACCCTTACTCACGTAAGGTTTATTACTTGGACGACCCAGTACACTTGCTGGTTAGTTGAGCAAAGTTGTGAAATTATGTTTAGACCATGGTATTAAGCACCAAGTTTTTGGGGCCATTACCTGGGAATCAATTTCGAACAACAATTTAAGTATGAATCACAATTTTGTCCACCAGCTTTCTAGTGAGGAAGAAGAAAAGCTCCTAGATGTTCTCAGAAAGTACAAGAAGGCAATTGGTTAGAGCCTAGCTGATATTGTGGGGATTGACCCACGCAAGTGCATGCATTATATATTTCTCCAAAAGGGAGCTAGGCCGGTTAGGTAACCGCAAAGGAGGCTCAACCCGAACATCCTTGATGTGGTAAAGAAGGAGGTTACTAGGCTACTTGATGCGGGTATCATATACCCAATTTCTGACAGTGAGTGGGTGAGCCCGGTCCAGGTTGTTCCCAAGAAATCGGGCATCACTGCGGTTAAAAAGGATGATGGTGAAGTGGTCACCAAGAGAGTAAAAAATGCATGGCGAGTGTGCAACGATTATAGATGGTTGAATGCCGTTACAAAGAAGGACCACTACCCTTTGCCCTTTATCGATCAGATTTCAGACCGTTTGGCGGGTAAATCCCATTATTCCTTTCTTGATGGATTCACTGGTTACATCCAGATTTACATTGCTCCTGAAGATAAGGAAAAGACCACATTTACTTGCCCTTTTGGCACCTTTGCCTACAAAAGGATGCCATTTGGACTATGTAATGCACTTGCCACTTTTCAGCAGTGCATGACCAGTGTCTTTTCCGATCTAATGGAGAATTATCTGGAAGTCTTTATGGATGACTTCAGTGTTTATGGAACTTCATTTGATTGTTGCTTAGAGAACTTGGCCAAGGTCTTAGCTAGATATGTTGACACTAACCTTCTCTTAAATTTTGAGAAATGTCACTTTATGGTACGACAAGGTATAGTGTTAGGACATGTGATATCTAGTGAAGGCATTTTTGTAGACCCGGCCAAGGTCGATTTTATCACCACTTTACCTTACCCCTCATCTGTGAGGGAGATCTGCTCGTTTTTGGGATATGTAGGATTCTACAGGCACTTTATTAAAGATGTAAGCAAGATTGCTTTGCCATTGTCGCGCCTACTCCAAAAAGATGTGGACTTTGAGTTTGACAGTGCATGTGTGAGTGCATTTGAAGAGCTAACAAGAGTTCTTACCACAGTGATGAGCGGATATTTTGTACGCTTTTTGGGGGTAATTTCATGTAGATTTTAGCATGTTTCAGTTAGTTTTTAGTAGAATAATATTAGTTTTTAGGCAAAAATCATATTTCTGGACTTTACTATGAGTTTGTGTGTTTTTCTGTGATTTCAGGTATTTTCTGGCTGAAATTGAGGGAGCTGAGCAAAAATCTGACTTAGGCTAAAAAAGGACTGCGGATGTTGTTGGATCCTGACCTCCCTACACTCGGAATGGATTTTTTGGAGCTACAGGAGGCCAATTGGCGCGCTCTCAATGGCGTTGGAAAGTAGACATCCAGGGCTTTCCAGCAATATATAATAGTCCATACTTTGAGCGAGGATAGACGACGTAACTTGGCGTTAAACGCCAAGTTCATGCTGCTGTCTGGAGTTAAACGCCAGAAAAACGTCATTATCCGGAGTTGAACGCCCAAAACACGTCATAAC
>NC_029777.3:44386554-44387257 GCF_000817695.3 Arachis duranensis | reverse complement strand
GCATTCATGAGAATCCGGAAAGTCTAAACCTTGTCTGTGGTATTCCGAGTAGGATTCCGGGATTGAATGACTGTGACGTGCTTCAAACTTTAACCTGCTGGGCGTTAGTGACAGACGCAAAAGAGTGATTCTATTCCAGTAGGAGCGGGAACCAACCGGTGATTAGCCGTACTGTGACAGAGTGCGTGCATAGTTTTCACTGCGAGGATGGGAAGTAGTCACTGACAACGGTGACACCCTACATAGAGCTTGCCATGGAAGGAACCTGCGTGTGAGAAGAGGATTTCAAGGAAGAGTTGAAGTCAGAGGACAAAGCATCTCCAAAACTCCAACATATTCCCCAGTGCTGCAAATCAAAGTAACATTGTTCCCTCTTTTATCAATTCCAATAATTTCACTTTTAATCCAAATACTCCTATTGACATCCTAACTAAGATTAATAAAATAAATATTGATTGCTTCAAACCAATAATCTCTGTGGATTCGACCCTTACTCATGTAAGGTATTACTTGGACGACCCAGTACACTTGCTGGTCAGTTGAACGGAATTGTGCAAGTAATCAGTTAGTTAAATTAGTTCTCCTTGGCACATGCCAAGGAGCCATTAATTAAGAATCACAGTTTCGTCCACCAAGTTTTTGGCGCCGTTGCCGGGGATTATTGAGTTTGGACAATTGAAGGTTTATTTTATTTCTTAGATTA
>NC_029777.3:44381934-44386086 GCF_000817695.3 Arachis duranensis | reverse complement strand
CCCAATTCCCATGTCTAGCCAAGAGTTGCTTTTATCATTCTTATTTGAAAACCCAAAAATCTTGATTGCTTTGTCTTTGTTATAGTTACATGTTTAGTTTAGAATAGAATTACATTGGATGTTATTTTATTAGTTTGGAATTATTTACATCTTGCTTTAGTCAATTGAATTAGTTTCTTACATTCCAAGATTACTTGCTTGTTAAGATTCCTAGTTTAATTTCTTGCTCATGACTTGCAACCCCAAAATTCTAACCAATGTTGAAGCACATGTTTGCCCATTCCTTGTGAGACGACCCGAGGTTTGAATACTTCGGTTACTTTTATTGGGGTTGAACTTGTGACAACCAATTCCTTCTAAATTTGATTCGCGGACTATTTGTCGGTTGAGGACTATACTTGCAACGTGAAAAACATCTTGTGAAATTCCTTATCGACGGTATCCATGCTCAATCAAATTTTTGGCGCCGTTGGCAGGGAGTGGTTGCAACATATGCCTTGATATTGGTTATGTGAATTTGTGAATATTATAGATAGTTTACCTACTTAGCTATAGTTTAGATTTCTTTTGTATGTGTGCTATGACTTCCAAGTTTGATGACTCGGTCTCAACCGAATTCTAGTTTAGCCGAGTTTGATCCTAAGATTGAAAGAACCTTATTACACACTCGGCAAGCTAGACGACGGTTGGATTATACGGCTAGTACTTCGGCCTCTCTTGAAGAACATACCGAATCACTAGACGGTACCGAGAGTGACTTGGAGTCCCCGAATCACTAGACGGTACTGAGAGTGACTTGGAGTCTGGTACATCCCATTCTTCTGTTGGCACTACTAATACAACTTTGCATCCTACAGGTGAGCCATACATGGTGGAGCCATGACGGATCACTTTGCATGAGCAAGGAGCTCCGGATATCATACTTCAACCTTTACAAGCAAGGTATCCCAACCTTGATCCAAACTTTGAGTTGAAGAGTAGCTTGATAAATCTACTTCCTAAGTATCATGGGTTGCCGGGTCAAGACCCCATCCGACATCTAAGAGACTTTCAAGTTGCTTGTTCTACGGCTCGAAGGCATGGAGCTGATGAGTTGGCTATTGTGGTTTTTGCCTTCCCTTTCTCTCTAGAAGGACAAGCAAAGATGTGGTTTTATTCATAACCGGATGAGATTGTGACCAATTGGGATTTCTTGAGAAGAGAGTTTCTAGTTAAATTCTTCCCACCGGAGAAGACTGACTACATCCGGAAGGAGATTTCGGGTATAATGCAAAAGGACCAAGAGAGTTTGTATGAGTATTGGACTCGGTTCAAGAGGCTATTGGAATCTTGTCCACACCATGGATTGAACACTCACTTGCTCATTAGTTACTTCACCGGAGGTCTTTGTACGGAAGATAGAAGATTGCTCGCCGCCTCTAGCAGTGGATCCCTTTCAAAGAACAAGACGGAAGGAGAAGCTTGAAAATTTATAGATGATGTTGCCAAGGCTACACAACATGTAAGGGTGAGAAGTAATCCTCTCAAGGGTGTGGTAGAACCGTCCCCTTCCGAAGCAAGTTTAAACAAGGCGCTTAGGGACATGACCACTATCCTCATGCAAATACAAAAAGATCAAAAGGAATACTACTCCATCCAAGCCATCCAATCCCTACCTCAAGTTGCTCAGCTTGAAGGACCTCCTAGAATTTCTGGTTTGTGCTCTAGCAACACACATTACACTGATCAATGACATCAAATTCAAGAAGAGCATGCCCTTGTTGTAGCCAATGTGAATTATAATAACCGTCCGCCCTATCCTTCTTAAGGCCAAAACAACTACTCTCATGGTAGTAATCAGAATCAAGGGTGGAGGGACAATCCACAAGGGAGCAATCAAAACCAAAGATAGAACAACTCTTCTTCTCATTAGAACAACAACCAATCTTCATCTCACTACCACCACAACAACAACAACCACCAAGCCAACCAAAATCACCACAACCAAAACCAAAACAACTACACCAAATACCAAGCACCACACCATAGACAACAATCCAACCAATTCTCTTCATCTTCCACCAATCAAGTTGACGAGCTTAGAGCCGCCGTGGATAAATGGGACGAGGGTTATAAGGCTCAATTCGAGGCCATGAGTGCTCAATTGGCCAATCTTACCGACATGATTTCAAAGATGCTTATGTCCTCCTCCAACAACACCAACCAACCCTCAAGCTCTTCTAGCCTTCCTTCCCAACCCCAACCAAACCCAAAGGGAAGACTCAACGCTATCACTCTACAGTCGGGGACTACATTAGAGGAGATACCTCCTAGGGTCATGGAAGACATTCATGAGGAAGAGGTGGTTGTTTAAGCTCCACATGAAGAAGACGAGGTAGACAAAAGGCATGACGAAGAAGGAGTAAGCCTTAAGGAACCCAAGGGGAAAGCTATAGTAGATGAGTCCATTCCTCTCCCTTCTCTTCATTAGTGAAGAAAGCAAAGAAGACTCCGGAATTTGATTTGAACATGCTTCAAGCATTCAAGAAAGTGGAGGTAACCATACCACTTCTTCATGCTATCCAACAAATTCTGAACTATGTAAAATTTCTGAAAGACTTGTGTACACACAACGATAGGATAGGAGAGTTGGAGACATTATCCTTGGGTAGTTCCATTTCTTCCTTGATGGAACCTATTCCAAAGAAATGTGGTGACCTTAGACCTTGTTTGGTGTCTTGTTGTATTGGTGGGAATACTTTTCATGATTGTATGTGTGATCTTGGAGCTTGTGTATGCATCATGCCACTTTCTATCTTTGTGCGGTTGAATTTAGCTCCATTAAAGAAGCTGACGGCGAAGTTTGCCTTAGCCGATAAGAGTGTGATCACTGTGATGGGAATAGCAGAAGATGTACTTGTGGCAATCAAGGACTTGGTCTTTTTGGTTGACTTCTACATCCTTGAAATGCCTCCAACAAAAAATAGAAGCTCATCCTCCGTTCTACTTGGTAGACCTTTCCTTAAGACCTCTAAATTCAAGTTAGATGCCTTCACCGGCACATATTCCTTTGAGGTTGGAGACAAGACTATCAAGTTCAATTTGGAAGAAGCCATGAAGCATCCTCCTAAAGAGCATTCCGTTCTCCGATGTGATGTAATCGATGAAGTGGTAGCGGAAGTGCGAGAAGAAGACCATAACAAGTTGTGCTACCATATTGTTGAAGAGACGGATGACCAAGAGGGTGAACATGAAAAAGTTGTTGAGAATGAACTCCATGAGCTTGATGAAAAATAACCTCAACTTGACGAAAAGAGTGAATTGAAGCCTCTTCCATCTCATTTGAAGTATGCTTTCTTAAAGGACAACCAAAAGTTTTTGGTCATTATTGCTAGTGATCTTTTGATGAGCGGATAATTTATACGCTTTTTGGCATTGTTTTTAGATACTTTTTAGTAGGATCTAGCTAATTTTAGGGATGTTTTCATTAGTTTTTATGCTAAATTCACATTTCTGGACTTTACTACGAGTTTGTCTGTTTTTCTGTAATTTTCGGTATTTTCTGGCTGAAATTGAGGGACCTGAGCAAAACTCTAATAAAAGGCTAACAAAGGACTGCTGATGCTGTTGGATTCTGACCTCTCTGCACTCGAAATGGATTTTCTGGAGCTATAAAACTCTAAATGGCGCAATCTTAACAGCTTTAGAAAGTAGACATCCAGAGCTTTCCAGCAATATATAATAGTTCATACTTTATTCTTGATTAGACGATGTAACCTCGCGCTCAACGCCAGTTCCATGCTGCATTCTGGAGTCAAACGCCAGAAACACGTCACGAACCAGAGTTGAACGCCAAAAACACGTTACAACTTGGCATTCAACTCCAAAAGAAGCCTCTGCATGTGTAAAGCTCAAGTTCATCCCAAGCACACACCAAGTGGGCTCCGGAAGTGGATTTCTGCATCAATTACTTACTTCTGTAAACCCTAGTAGCTAGTCTAGTATAAATAGAACATTTTACTATTGTATTCAGTGTCTTTTGACCACGTTACATATTTGGTCTCGGTTTTATTCCATTATTCATCTTAGGAGACTATTGATCATGTTTTGGGGGGCTGGCCATTTGGCCATGCCTGAACCTTCATCACTTATGTATTTTCAACGGTGGAGTTT
>NC_029777.3:44372986-44373567 GCF_000817695.3 Arachis duranensis | reverse complement strand
GACATTTTGGAAGTGAACGAACAGCCACAAGAGTCCTCCAGAGTGGCTTCTACTGGCCTACTCTCTATAAAGATTCCCGAGCATTTGTGCTTAACTGTGATAGTTGCCAGAGATCAGGCAACCTGCCTCACAGTTATGCCATGCCTCAACAAGGAATCTTGGAGATTGAGTTGTTTGATGTATGGGGCATTGACTTCATGGGACCTTTCCCACCATCACACTCAAACACCTATATTCTGGTGGCAGTGGATTATGTATCCAAATGGGTGGAGGCTATTGCAACACCCACTAATGACACTAAAACAGTGTTAAAATTCCTCCAGAAACATATCTTCAGCAGATTTGGTGTCCCTAGAGTGTTAATCAGTGATGGGGGCACTCATTTCTGTAATAAACAGCTTTATTCTGCTCTGGTACGTTATGGAGACAACCACAGGGTGGCTACTCCATATCACCCACAAACTAATGGGCAAGCTGAAGTCTCAAATAGAGAACTTAAAAGAATCCTGGAACGGACTGTAATTAACCGTAGAAAGCATTGGGCAAGAAGCTTGGATGATGCTCTGTGGGCATACAGAACA
>NC_029777.3:44369611-44370118 GCF_000817695.3 Arachis duranensis | reverse complement strand
CATAATGAAAAAAATGAACTGGTTCCTACAAGGACAGTTACAGGGTGGCGTATGTGCATTGATTACAGAAGGCTCAATACAACCACCAGAAAGGATCATTTTCCTTTACCATTCATAGACCAGATGCTAGAAAGACTAGCAGGTCATGAATACTACTGCTTCCTGGATGGATATTCAGGTTATAATCAAATTGCAGTAGATCCCCAGGATCAGGAAAAAACGGCCTTCACATGTCCATCTGGAGTATTTGCATACAGAAGGATGCCATTTGGCCTGTGCAATGCACCTGCAACCTTTCAGAGGTGCATGCTCTCAATTTTCTCTGATATGGTGGAAAAATTTCTGGAGTCTTCATGGATGACTTTTCAGTATTTGGAGACTCATTCAGCTCCTGCCTTAACCATTTAGCACTTGTTCTGAAAAGATGCCAAGAGACTAACCTAGTTTTAAACTGGGAAAAATGTCACTTATGGTGACTGAAGGAATTGTCCTTGGGCACAAAATCTC
>NC_029777.3:44347057-44365796 GCF_000817695.3 Arachis duranensis | reverse complement strand
GCTGATAAACTGGTAAATTTTCAGAAAACCCCAAGAATTGGGGTGAAGTTGGGTAGGAGCAACTCGGCAGTGACGTAAAACAGCTATTTCAAAATCAGAAAATGGAAGAAAAACACCCAAACGGGTAATCATGCTTTCATACATGTAGAAAAAATGAGGGACCTCCTCAGTATCCCTCCCAAAACAAACCTGGTCTTCCAGACCCGGGACCACCAATTCATACTTCGGCTCATCCTCCTCAGAAGTACAAATATGATGATGAGTACGAAGGTTGGTGATGAACTCGGCATCGACCAAGGGTTTCTCCCCCAAGACCGTAACATCAACCCACTGAGCAAGAACTTCTACAGATGACATTTTTTCCTAGGGTACGATGAAAACCTACAAAGGGAAAAGAAAAAAGAATAAAAAACAAGAGTTCCTAAGGGGGCATGAAATCTAACAGAAACCTACGACGGTGATGAGCGGATATTTTGTACGCTTTTTGGGGGTAATTTCATGTAGATTTTAGCATGTTTTAGTTAGTTTTTAGTAGAATAATATTAGTTTTTAGGCAAAAATCATATTTCTGGACTTTACTATGAGTTTGTGTGTTTTTCTGTGATTTCAGGTATTTTCTGGCTGAAATTGAGGGAGCTGAGTAAAAATCTGAGTTAGGCTGAAAAAGGACTGCTGATGTTGTTGGATTCTGACCTCCCTGCACTCGAAATGGATTTTCTGGAGCTACAGGAGTCCAATTGGCGCGCTCTTAATGGCGTTGGAAAGTAGACATCCAGGGCTTTCCAGCAATATATAATAGTCCATACTTTGCACGAGGATAGACGACGTAACTTGGCGTTAAACGCCAAGTTCATGCTGCTGTCTGGAGTTAAACGCCAGAAAAACGTCATAACCTGAAGTTTGACGCCAAGAAAAGCCTTTACACGTGGAAAGCTTTAATCTCAGCCCCAGCACACACCAAGTGGGCCCCAGAAGTGGATTTCTGCACCAATTATCTTAGTTATTCATTTTCTATAAACCTAGGGTACTAGTTTACTATTTAAACAACTTTTACAGACATTTCTTGTACCTCATGACATTTTCATATCTGAATTACATACTTTGTGACGGCATGAGTCTCTAAACTCCATTGTTGGGGGTGAGGAGCTCTGCAGCGTCTCGATGATTTAATACAATTCCTTTGTTTTCCATTCAAACACGCTTGTTCTTATCTAAGATGTTTATTCGCGCTTAATTGTGGAGAAGGTGATGATCCGTGACACTCATCACCTTCCTCAATCCATGAACGTGTGCCTGACAACCACCTCCGTTCTACATCAGATTGAATAAATATCTCTTAGATTCCCCAACAGAATCTTCATGGTATAAGCTAGATGGATGGCGGCATTCATGAGAATCCGAAAAGTCTAAACCTTGTCTGTTCTTTTATTTTTATAATCAAATCCAGTAATTTCACTTTTAATCCAAACAATCCTATTGACATCCTAACTAAGATTAATAAAATAAATATTGATTGCTTCAAACCAATAATCTCTGTGGATTCGACCCTTACTCACGTAAGGTATTACTTGGACGACCCAGTACACTTGCTGGTCAGTTGAACGGAATTGTGCAAGTAATCAGTTAGTTAAATTAGTTCTCCTTGGCACATGCCAAGGAGCCATTAATTAAGAATCACAATTTCGTCCACCACACAGCACTGATTGTGCGAGGCCCCAACTGGACGCTGCCATTCGAGATAATGTGTGATGCATCAAACCATGCTGTAGGTGCCGCGCTTGCACAGCGCGATGGTAAACTCCCTTATGTCATTGCTTACTCTTCTAAAACACTGGAAGCAGCACAATCCAACTATACCACTATAGAAAAGGAACTCCTAGCTATTGTTCATGCTTTAGATAAATTCAGATCTTATTTGCTAGGGTCCAAGATAGTGGTATACATGGATCATGCAACTTTAAAGTACTTATTAACAAAGAATGAGTCAAAACCTAGACTCACACGTTGGATCCTTCTTTTGCAAGAATTCGACATTGAGATTAGGGATCGGAGTGGATCTCAAAACTTGGTTGTGGATCATTTAAACCTCCTTGAGAATTTAAAATTTGACCCATTTCCGATCAATAACTCATTCCCATTGGATAGTTTGCATGCTGTGTCGGATAGCTTTCCTTGGTTTGCCCCAATGGCAAACTACTTGGTTGTGAAAATATTCCCTCCCAACTTTTCTAAAAACCAAAGGGACAAGTTGAGGAGTGACTCTGAATACTATATTTGGCATGACCCTCACTTGTGGAAAAGGGGCATGGACCAAGTAATTCGAGGATGTGTGTCCGAATCTGAAATTCAACCTATTCTTGAAGCTTGCCATTAGTCTGAATGTGGTGACCACTTTGGCCCACAAAGGACAGCTAAAAAGGTGTTGGATTATGGATTTTGGCGGCCAACCTTATTCAAGGATGCTAACCGGTTCTGTGTGTCTTGCCATCAGTGTCAGAAGTCGGGAAACACGTCCCAAAGGGATGAGATGCCTTAACAACCTATGTTGTTCTGTGAGATATTTGATGTATGGGGCATTGACTTTATGGGACCGATTTCCAACTCAAGTAGGTATCTATATATTCTGTTAGCGGTTGACTATGTGTCAAAGTGGGTAGAAGCGATACCTACCCGCCTTGACGACGCCAATACCGTCATTTCTTTTATTAGAGACTACATTGTATGCCGTTATGGGTCACCACGAGCAATCGTGAGCGACCAAGGATCCCACTTTTGTAACAGGAAAGTAGAGGCACTGCTCAAGCGCTATGGGGTATTGCATAAGGTTGCCACTACTTATCACCCACAGACCAACGGACAAGCGAAAGTGTCCAACCGTGAGATTAAGAGAATCTTGGAAAAAGTGGTCAATCCACAAAGGAAGGATTGGTGTCTCTGATTAGGAGATTCACTGTGGGCGTATAGGACGGCCTACAAGACTCCGTTAGGGATGAGTCCCTTCCGGATCATCTATGATAAGGCAAGCCACCTTCTGGTGGAATCGAGCATAAAGTCTATTGGGCAGTAAAGCATTGCAACATGGATCCAACCAACGCGGGAGTGGCCATGAAATTACAGCTAGAGGAGCTTGAGTGTTTGAGGAGCGAAGCGTATGAGAATGTCCGGATTTACAAGGAAAAGACTAAAGCATTTCATTATCATCACATCCGGAAGAAGGATTTTCAAGAAGGTGATGAGGTTCTTCCTCTACAACTCGAGGCTTAGATTCATGCCTGGCAAGCTCCGTTCTAGATGGGAAGAACCCTTCAAGGTGAAGGAGAAAAAGCCCTATGGAGTAGTGGAATTGTTTGATCCTAAAAGTGAAGCAACTTTCAAGGTTAATGGACATAGAGTGAAGAAGTATCACGGCTACAAGCTCCCAAAGGAGCTAGAGGTGATCCTACTAACGGATGCACCTAGAGGAGGAGAAGCTTAAGCGACTGAGCGTCCAACTTAAGGACGTTAAAGAAAAGTGCTTAGTGGGAGGCACCCCACCGTGGTAAGATCTTCCTTGTGTATACCGTTTTGTTTTTAGCTTTAGATTCTTTTGAATTTTGTGACCTGATTGCTTAGGAATGCTAGTTTTATTGTTCTTGTTGGATAACTAGGATATTTAGATAGATTTCATCATTTTGATATGGATGAATTGTTGAAGTGGAGAGAATGCTATGTTTTGAATAATGCATGAATTTGAGTGTGTTCTCTTGACTACTAGCTTGAACACCTGCCAAAAATGTGTTAGAATAGCTTCTTCTATGTTGTGTAAAAAAAAGCTAGGAAAAATGGCATCCGCGTGCAAGCGCACTGTGCGCGCGCGCGCCGGTGGTGCATTCCATACACCTGGGCCAAAAACCATAGAGTCATGCCTACTTTGTGCCTATTTCGTGCTAGGCACCCACGCGCCAGCGTACGTGCCGCCTGCGCGCCCCTTGCAAATTGGCCATCGACGCGCAAGTGCACTGTGTGCGCGTGTGCCGATGGTGCATTATGAACTCCCTGGTACAAAAACCAGAGAGTTGTGCCATACTTGACGCGTCAGCGCACTGCGCGCGTCCGCGCCGGTAGCCAATCACATCAGGCACGCGTCCGCACACTGTGCGCTTCCGCGCGCCTGTGCTGCATGCCAACTCTGGTACAAATCACCCGAGACTTAGGGCTACTTTGTGCGAACCCTGTGCCAGGAGCCCAACTGTATTCACGCGTACGAGTCCCTCGCTCAACACTCACCGACGCGCCAGCGCACCGTGAGCGCGCGCACCGATTGCGCGACCCAGTTTTAAAGTTGCGCGCCCTGTTCTGTCCTTCTCCCACCTTCTTTCTTATTTCTTTCTTCTTCTTTCTCCATCACCTCTCTTCCTTCTTTCTCTTCCACAATCCACCACCACCGTCTCCAGCTACTCACTGGCGACCACCACCACTTCCGGTGGCACTACATCTCTTCTATCTCTTTCTCACTTTCACAAAAAGAAAATTCCACCTTGTTCTTTTACACTTCTCAAGGTTATACTCCTTCTATATCTCATCTACTACTTTCTTTGCATAATCTCTTCTTCTAGATAGATTTTTCTTGCTGATTTACTTATTTGCTCTTTTAGTTGTATGATTACACTACTTACTTTTTATTTGTTTACTTTTCCTTTTTCTTGTTTTTCCATGGATGTTGAATTTGAGTTTTAATTTGCTTTAATAGATCTTCTTGTTGTCTCTCATTGTCTTTGTCAGTTAGTGATGTTATGTGATGATTGATATTTCATTTTGGGATTCTAATTGGTTGTGTATCTCATAAATACTCATTGCTTTTTAACTGCACGCCAAGTGTTCGGGGAAATTCACATATGCCATTTTGGTTCATTCTAGTCATATATCTTCAATTTGGTGCTTCTTCCTCATTCACTTGCTCTCTTCAAAGTGCATTGAACCCATTTTGCTTATCACTTGCTAATTAGATACTCATTGAACATTAGTTGCTCTTTGTTATGGATGCTTGAGATTATTCTTCTCATGCCATTTTGCATGCGTTACTCCCTCTTGCATCGCATGCCAAGTGTTGTGACCCATGTCTCTATGATCACCTTGTTGCACTACTTTTTTGGGCACTACCTTTCACTTGCATGTTTCTGTTGAGATGATTCTTTGAGATTAATGGTTTCCTTTTTCCCTTCCCTTTTCAGGATGTCCACCAAGAAAGGCAAGGAGAAAGCTCCAAGGAAACCAGCCGCAAAGGGGGCACCTATTCCGAGGGTTACTTGAAACTGTAGGTCAATCTTGGACGAGATCTTTTGTACTGGTCGGCGCTGTTGAGTCTGATTTGGTGATGGTGGTCGGAGCCGCCGTGTCCGACTAGTTGGGCTTGGTGGTGGTGCTGATCCTTCGTCACCGGAGGGTGGTGGTACCTGCAAGGGACTCCAATGCTTAAGTTAGCAAGGGTATTAAGCAGGTTTTTAGTAGAATTAGAGTATGAGTTATACCTGTGTGCTCCAGTGTATTTATAATGAGGAGGAGTGACCTTTCTAGAGATAAGATAGTTATCTTATCTTATCTTATCTTATCTTCAGGTGAAGTCATCTTTATCTTTAAGGGTACCGCTCTTATCTCTATAGGCTTGGGGTACCTTAGGATTTGGTTCGTGTTCCTCCATTGGGCCCTTTTTGGGCTTTTCCTGGTGATTTGGCCAAGCTCTTGAGGAAGAGGTCGGATAGTCCTGGCCTGAAGAGGTCGGTTGACATGTCGTCAAGCATCCCGGGTGGGATAGCTCGACCCAGGGTATGAACTGTGCCCCTGCTTGAGCGTGGTCTTCCTTTTGAGGTTGAGTCCCTAGTGTCAAGACTTCAATCCTTTCTTTTATTGAAGCCATGCTCGAGCATTGTCGATTTCTTTTTGTAGAGACCCCTTCTGAATACGGAGCATTTCTTCTCTTTTTCTTTGATTTTTGAAAACGGGTGTTCCTTTGCCTTGGGAACGTGCAAGGGTTTTTAATGCCCCATTAATTTCTTAATGTTCTGTTTTTTTTGTCTCCCACTTTCTCATTTTATTTTTGAATTACATCAAAACTTTCTCTTTTATGTTTCTCTTCACTGTTGCTCGCTGTAACTTCCCCCTTTCTCTCTTTTCTTTCGTTTCATTTGTGCTTCCTTGTTTTCTTGGGTTTTTCGCGTCCCCACACTTCTCTCTATGACGCCATTGGTGGTTGTTGGTGTTTTCTTTGCTCGAAGGCAATTCCAGATTTTGTCTCTTCGTCTCCCACTTCTTCAGTACTTTCTTTCAGGTTGGTTCTTCATTCTGTTTCTTTTACTTCTTTCGTCGTTCTTTCCTTGTGCTTCCATTGTTCTATTCCCTGTAAAGTTTCGGTTTTTCTTGATTTTATGTTGGAAAGCTTGAACCTTTTCATATTACCATGCTTGGTTATCACTTTGATGCATGTTTTCTTGTTTTCTTTCGACCTTATGTATGTTCTTGGGTGGATTTCCTGGTAATTTGGCGTTTTTAGGGCTTCACATGTTGTCACTACTTTCTGATCGTATTTTTTATTTTTTGAGGTTTTATGAACTGCTGTTTTGAAAAAGGTTGCTCCTTTGATGACTTTCGCCCTGTTGAAAGTTTTGCTAATAGATTTGTAAGAGACGACGATTTTTTTATGACTTTGCTTTGATTTTCGTCTTTTTCTTCTCGAGACCTTTCTTGTTGGAAGAGGGTTATTTTCTTTGCTGAGAGTTTTGTTGGGATGTTAGCCTTGTAGATTTTTTCTGAGCCCTTACTCTGTCACTGCCTCCAAAGGATGCCCCTGGACCTTGGTGTGCGTCTTGGGGTTTTCCTTTTACTATTTGTATGCTCGAAGTCATGTTTGTCCGAGATGTTTTCATGTCGCCCGAGCTGTTTTAGTTTGTAATCCATTTTCTTTTTCTTGCTGTAGGACTAGTTGGCCATGTCTTCTCGCAAAAATATTGTTGAGACGTCTTCCAAGATTCCTTACGGTATGTTCGACTGGCTGGACTCCCTTGTGTTGATGTGTGTCTCCGTGGTAGATGCTGAGTTTTGTGCAGAGCTGAGAAAACATCATAGGATTTGTAGTAGTCATGCCCAGGAGAAAGATTATGAGCTTGTAGCACCTGATTCTGATGAGAGGGTTTGTTTCCCGACCTTGGCTCAGGGGGAGCGTCCCTTTTTTTATGCCTATGACTATTTTTTCAGCCAGTTGAACATTACTTTCCCTTTTACTTCCTTTGAGACTGACTTGTTATGGTCATGTAACGTTGCTCCATCCTAGCTCCATCCAAACTCTTGGGGTTTTATCAAGATTTTTCAGTTGCTCTGCCAAGAATTAGATGTCACACCTTCTCAAACTCTCTTTCTATATCTCTTTGTTATGACCAAACCTGAGACTACCAAAAAGAAAGCTTCTTGGGTTTCTTTCAGGTATGCCCTAGGGCACAAAGTCTTTTCCATGTATGATGAGTCCTTTAGGGACTTTAAGAACTACTTTTTCAAGGTTCGAGCTATTGAGGGAGCTCGACCTTTTTTCTTAGAGGCGAATGGTGAACCTGCCTTCCCTTTGTGTTAGCAAAAGAATGTTGTAGTGTCTCGATATTCATGGGAGATGCTTGATGAGGTCAAGCAGGCCTTTGTAACTGTGTTGGAGGATATTTGGCGGGAACCTCCCCATCTTGACACAGAGATTTTTGGTGGACCCTTCTCTTGTCCGAGCCGAACTGGGTAGTGACCGACTTCTTTTGTTATGTTTTGTTTGTTTTTACTTCTTTTCTTCCAGTTTTGTAACTTGTTTTGATTTGTTTTTTCAGAGATGGCCAAGACCAATGATTCCATGAAAGCCTTTAAAAAGGTGATAAAGGCTACTACTACGCAGAATATTTCGGCCAAGGCTGCAAGGGAGGGATCTTCTCAAGTTCCTCCTAAGAGACCGATCTCGAGTTCTACTGGGCCGAAGAGGGTGATCCCAACACCTCAGGTCCATTTAGTTAATCCTCCCCAGACTTCTGCTGCTATCTTTTCTCCCACTGTCGTTCCTCCTCCAAAAAGACCCTGGACTGTCAAGTCTTTTAATCTAGATGCTCCCGACTTTGATGCTGTCGGGTTTGTTGATCAACAAATTGCTCCTTATGGTGTTATGCCTACTGATGATGTATCCATTCTTCATCATTTGGATTTTATCACTCAGAGTGGCATTAAACTGGCACACATCGGAGCAGCTTTATACCAGACCGCTCAAGATCTTCCTATCCATGCTACAAAGGCCTTTTTGGAGGAGGCCAAGTTGGAATTTGATCGAATTAAGGGCTTGAAGGAGGAGCTCGAGGTGAAAGTGGCCGAGTTGGAGAAAGAGTTGAAGGGGGAGAAGACTCGGGCTCTTGCTTTGGCGGCTTCTGCCAAGTTGTCTGAAGATATGGCTTTGAAACATAAGGATAGCTATGTTACAACTTATAGGGAGATGATGGGTCTGAGGGAGGAGTTGGAGTCTGCCCGAGCTGATTATGCCGAGCTCCAGGGTCATCTTGTGGGCAGTGTAAATGCTGCTTATGAGAATCTAAGGGATCAAGTTTGAGTTCTTGCACCTGATCTTGACCTTACTCTTTTCAGCTTGGACAACATCGTAAAAGATGGTAAGATAGTCCCAGATGACCCTGATGATGATGAAGTCGACCCTCCTCCTGTTCCTGCTACCAAAGCCTCTATTGCGCCACCCTCTTCAGCTCAGGTAGCTGAGGCAGCTGAGGTCGCTCAGCCTGATCTGATCCAGACGTCCAGATTCTGAACCGGGATGATGGGACGATTGATACGGTTCCTCTTCAGACTCGTCCTCCTTCACCCTAGGATGCTATAACTGGGAAGTCCTTGGATCCTTTATGATTGTTTCTTGGTGTATTTGTGTATAGCCTGGCTTGTGGGCTTTAAACTCTTTTTATTTTGGGGTCGACTTCAGGTGGCCTCTTTGGTCTTGTTTATTATAACCATTTTATTTCTGTTTGTCGATTACTTTGCTTTAATATTTGTCTGGTATCTTCAGGGTGTTGGAACCTTGCGTTCTGATCTCTTTTGATTGCCTTCTGTCTTCATCTCGATCTTTTGGAAATTATCTCTAGTAATCCTTTTGTTTGGACCTTTGTCATGTCTTTTAATGTGGATTACTGTATAACTTTTTATAGTTTGTGGGAGGCTGACTTCATCATGTCGGTTCCTTCTAAGTTATTTCTAGTAATCCATTTGGGATCTTTGTCAGATCTCTTTTATAGATTACTTTTATAACTTTTTTATGGGAGGCCGACTTCGTCAGGTCAATGATTTAAGAAAATTGTCGTGTCGGTATAGAATTTCACACAAATTAAAATCTCGTTGCAAGTATATGGGGTTGACTCACTCAATTCACCCCAAATCATGCTTTCCAATATTTGTTTTTCATCTAACAATCAACAATTACTTTATGCATTCATACAAATATCATGAGGGCTTTCCATAGGTTGTAATGGGGCTAGGGTCAAGGTAGGATGTATATGGTCAAGTGGACTAGAATTTGAATATTTGATTAACCTAAGCTTCCCACCTAACCTATATAACAACCTAGACAATTCAAAGCTAACCTAACTACACATTCTTCACTTTTTCACACACTCATGCATTCTATTTTTGGTCACCACACATATACATTGATTCTTATTCAACTTCACTTTGGGGCATTTTGTCCCCTTTTTATTGCTTTTCTTTTTTCTTTCTTTTCTATATGTCTTTTATTTTATTTTTTTTCTTTTTTATCATTTTTTTTCAAACTTTGTACAAGAACATCAATGCATATGGTTTACACATGATTAATACATGAGTATGTACCTGTTCCATGGGTTACCTAAAACTGTAGGTCGATCTCGGTCGAAATCTTATGTGCTGGTTGGAGATGACGTGTCCGGTGTGTAGGTGGTCACCGGAGCTGCCGCGTCCAATTTGTTGGACTGTCAATGCTGCTGACCCTTTGTCACCGGAGGGTGGTAGTACCTGAAAGGGATTTCGATGCTTAAGTTAGTAACGGTATTAAATAGGTTTTTAGTAGAATCAGAATATGAGTTATACCTGGGTGCTCTAGTGTATTTATAATGGTGTGGAGTGACCTTTCTGGAGATAAGATAGTTATCTTATCCTATTTTATCTTATCTTCGAGTGAGGTCATCTTATCTTCAAGGCAACCGCCCTTACCTCTATAGGCTTGGGCTGCCTTAGGATTTGGGTCGTGTTCCTTCGTTGGGGCCCTTCTTTGGGCTTTCCTGGTGACTTGGCTGAACTCTCTGAGAAGAGGTCGGGTCGTCCTGACCTGAAGAGGTCGGTCGCTTTGTCTGTAGAACATCCCGGGTCGGATAACGCGACCCAGGATATGAACAGTATCCAATTCCCAAGATTTCCAACACAAATACAAAATATACTTTTATCTCTACCCAATGTTCCCAACTTTCCCAAAATCAAATGATAAATACTCTCACTAGCCTAAGCTAATCAAAGATCTAAATTAAGGACATTTATTATTTTTCACTTAGGCTTGTAATGTGCTACAATTATGAACAAATGGGTTAAGCATAGGCTCAAAATTGGCTAACAATAGAAGATAAAAGGTAGGCTATTTGGGTAAGCGAGCTATTTGAACAATGGACTCAATCATATAAATTTATGTATACACAAAATAATGGACATAAAGAATCAAACAAATCAAAGATTACAATCATAAGAAGAGAATAATGCACACAAGAATGAAAATAAGTGGTTATATATGATGTAACCACACAATTAGGCTCAAATCTCACATGGTTGTGTTCTTAGCTCAAAAATGATGTTCCACAAAGTATATAGTTCAAGCAAGTTCTAAACAAAAAAATTTTTTTTTCAATCAATTGGGGTGCCCTATAGATACATATGCAACGCAATGCAAGAATATGCGACTAAAAATCCTAAAATGAAATGCAAAAGTGTTGGGATTAGAAACTTGTCACCCAAAAATGCCAAGTGGTTGGACAACCTCCCCACACTTAAAAATTTGCACCATCCTCGGTGCACTCAAAGATGAGCAAGGGGGGTATGGCGACCTTCCTAGTTGCCACCTCCAGCTGGTAGGTCAACCGATGCTGCGTGTTCTTCTTCCGCTTCAATTGTTGCTTATGATGACTTATCCTAAAAATAGAAAACAGGAGATAACAAGACAAGTAAATGCACAAGCAAACAAGCATGGATTGTTGGAATGAGGTAATTCACTAGAATTGAGTGAGTGAGTTAATGTGACATTGATGAAAAATAGGCGTGTGGGTCCTAACTTGCATGTGGTTTAGAACTCACACCCTAGTACAAAAAGTTATGTAACAATTACACAAAAGAAGTATGCACTTCACTCATTCTAGTGTGCTTGAGATACTTTAAAAGACTTGTAGGTTGAGGCAACCAAACAAGTAGTGAAGAAGCATAAAAGCATTCAAGCAAAAAATTAAGCAATTGTGAAATTAGATAATGCATGGACATTGATTGATGTGTAGGTAGACTTAATGAACAAAATGGTATATGAAACTCACACAACAATCAATGACACATATTGAAGTTGTTGCAACACCTAAGTGACATAGAGGTGAAACACATGGATGCTATGGAACTTAGGAAAAAGAGGTTAGAAGTGAAAATCCATCACATAGCAAGCATGGTCTACAAAGCTAAGAAAGCTCAAAAATATGTCACTAGGTAAGCTTTTGGTTCAATTTCACAAGTCCAAAATCTCAATGCATGAAATAGGTGATGTGAATAATGTAAATCATGAACAAGCATCACCTAAAAAGATGCAATGATAATATACAATTGCCTAACAATGGATGATGAATGCATGGTGGCCAAAACATGCAATTCAAAGAGGTAACATGCATGAAGGCAATGTAACATGTACTTGGTATTCACAAATGTTAAGCATGGAAAGTTCTAAACCATGTAACCAAATATAACCTCAACAAAGAAATCCAACAATGACAATTAACAACAATGATGTTAAGATAACAGCCTATTAATAATGAGCAGCAATAAACAGTAGACAAGATTAGTAATCCAACACTTATAATGGAAAACAAAAATTAAACTAACTAAATAACTAAAAGAAGTGGTGTTACATGATATTTGGTAGTGTTGGATGATGTTTGAAGGGTGGAAAGAAAAGAAGAGAATAAAGAAGAAGGGAAGAAATGGAAAGAAGAGAAGAAAAGATGGTGGGTGAAACAGGGACAATCCACGCGTGCGCGTCATGTGCGCGTAAGCGTGGAACGGTGAGATGGAAGCGTCGCGTACTCGCAAGGTATGCGTGCGCGTCGATGGGTTATTTTGCAAACGACGTGTACGCGTGAAGTGCGCGTACGCGTGCATTGGACAAAGTTGGCACACTTCAGGCACAACTCTCGGGTGAATGTATGGGAAGTGGAAAACTTCAATCCACGCGTGCGCGTGCATGACGCGTGTGTGTGGATGGTTGAAATTACTTGGGTCATGCGTATACGTGGAGTGCACGTGCGTGTGGGTGGTGGTCTGTTTTTCAAAATTTTTCTATGTTTTTGCACCAAACCAAGCATTCCAAACCTCCAAACAACTACCAAAATATCATAAAACCTTATTTAATATACTAAACTCCCAAATAAACATATCTAACCAAACAAAACATAAAATTAAACTAATTATTAGCAATATTTACAAAAAGGAAATAAAAGAAAGATGTTACCATGGTGGGGTGTCTCTCACCTAGCACTTTTGTTTATTGTCCTTAAGTTGGACTTATGGGGAGCTATCCATCAAGGTGGCTTGTGCTTGAATCCATCCTTGAACATCCACCAATGCTTGGACTTCTATTGTGTTTCATCATTCAAAGTTACTATCTCCAAGCTTTGATGGAGTTCTTCACAAACCATGGGCCCTCAAAGTTGATTCTCACCCGTCCTTGAGTTGATCATGGTGATTTCCTCCGGGTGGCAAGAGAGATGAATTCTCATGGAAGCACCAAACTATCCTCCTAGACCTATCAAATTGAGCACTAGTCCAACCCTTTCTCCTTGAAGCTTCAACCATAATGAGCCTAGACTTACAACACCAACCACTAAACATCCTCCTCTTACGCTTAATTCCACAAAGCGCCCTAAGTTGGCCATCCGTCTCAAGCAAACCATATTCAAGTGGCATTACAAAGCTAATACTTAGAAGTTTTAACCACTCAAACGAAGGATTGGATGACAACTTAGGTGGAGGGGTTCCCAACGGTCTTGATAAAGCATGTTCCAATTCCGTCCATCCTCTTCTAAAGGCTTCTACCACTTGGCAAGCTTCTTCAAGCTTCATTCCTTGCCAAGCTTCCTCAAGTTCCCATTCTTCTTCACCAATGCTTTCAATCTCTTCCCCATCACTCAAATCATAGATAGGAGGTTTAGTAAAATCTACCTCATCATCAATTCCAAGTATAGTGGGGAAGGACTCTTCAAACTCAAAAGGATCATATGTTGATGCGGAATCATCATAAATAGGAGGACCTATTTCTTGGGTCACTTCTTCCAATTCTTCAATCACATTGTGCCTTGGAGGTTATGCACTCTCATCCTTAACATCAACTTTAAATTCCATGGAAGAAGGCTCTTCAACTTGTGATTCCTCTATGTACTCAACATATCCTAAGGTGCCAACCACTACTTCCTTTGGTTCAATCATCTCTACCTTATCCTCTTGTTGCACTTCTTGCTTTAACTCCTCTTCTTCACCTTAGAGCTTCAAGTTCACTCCCTCACTAAGCTCCTTGGGTGCTTCTCCACATTCAACAATGGGAGTGCCTTAATCGCATAAGCTTAGGCGGGATGAGACTATGTTACCAATGACTTCTACTATGATAGCCGGTGCGCGAAATTGTGAACAATACTTTTTCACAACTCTCATAATCCCCGGTCATGAACCCCAAAGATTTGGAAGCTCAATACCATGGCATTACACAACTTCGCACAACTAACCAGCAAGTGCACTGGGTCGTCCAAGTAATAAACCTTACGCGAGTAAGGGTCGATCCCACGGAGATTGTTAGTATTGAAGCAAGCTATGGTCATCTTGTAAATCTTAGTCAGGCAAACTCAATTGATAATAGTGATGAACGAAAATAACACAAAGGTAAGGATAGAGATATGATACGTAAAAATTAAATTTCACGTACAACCGGCAAGTGTACCGGGTCGCATCAAGTAATAAAACTCACTTAGAGTGAGGTCGATCCCACGAGGATTAATGGATTAAGCAAGCAATAGTTAATTAATTGTTCTAGTTAGACGATTCATGTTTGAGTGATAAGCAACAAGAAATGTAAATGACTTGAAATTAAATAAAAGCAATAAAGTGCAAGGAAAGTAAATGACAAGAAATTAAAGTGCTAAAAATTAAAGTGCAAGAATGTAAATTGCAAGGAATAGAAAGTACAAGAAAGTAAAGTGCAAGAAAGTAAATGACTAGAAAGTAAAACCAAGTGAAGTATTTCTACAAACACTTGGAAGGCATAAATGTGCCAAAGTAAAGAAAGCCATAAATGTGCATAAGTAAATGACAAGAATTTAAAGAGAACAATTAAATGACAAGAATTAAAGACAAGAAGTAAATAACAAGAATTAAGAATGAAATTAACATTGGGATCAAGAGATATTGCATTCTCAAGATCAACAATTCTCATCTCCACTTCAATCATTCAATCATTGATCTCTTGGCAAATCATAAGTAATCAAACCCCAATCTCTTGGTGATTTGATTTCTCTTAACTTGATCAATTGCCAATCTCTTGATCTAATTGCTCATGAGAAGAGATGAAGAATGGTCTCTAATTGCCACACAACCCTCAAGATTTCAATTCAAAGTGATTACATCTCACATATCAAGCTAAGAATTATCAATCAAGAGAGTTGTGAGAGAAGAGCCTCAAACTAAATTCTATAACTCCTTTCTCAAGTTCATCATATAATTCAAATAGATCTAATCCCTCTCTCGATAGTAATTAGATCTTTGAAGCACAAAGACTCTCTCTAAAGAAACAATGAAAGAAGAATTGAAGATGAAGAATGAAAAAAATCAACCCATTAAATTGCAATAGAGCTCTCTTTCCCAAATGTTGGAAATTAGAAACTCATCATAACAAAAATATTTACTAAAGTGTGAATGAAAGAAAATGAAAGAAGAGAAGAGAATGAGAGTGAAAGGGGAGTGGAGTCACCTCCACCCCTCCATGGTGTATCTCAAATGATGAATCTAAGGCCCTATTTATAAGCTAACTAAATTACAAATTCAAATGAAATTACAATCAAATGCAAATTTCCTAATTACTTCTAGATGATTCTTGTGGCCTTGATTGATTGTTACTTGTGGCTTGACTTGGGCTTGTGAACTTTTAACTCCATAGAAGCTTGAAACATTGAAGAATAAATGAAGGGATTGGAGTATTTGGAAGTGGCCCAATGTGGAGTGTCATTGAAGTGGCATTTTGGGCTTTTGAAGGTTTGGAAAAACCTTACACGCTGAAGTATTGGTCTGTTTGGGTCTCCAAATTGAATGTCCACTATAGACTATTATATATCTTTGGAAAGCCCTAGATCTCAGCTTTCCAACGCCGCTGGAAGCATGTCAATTGGACTTCTCTAGCCCAAGTTATGATCTTTTGAAGGTGAAGAGGTCAGTCTGGCGAACTGCAGGGACTTGTTTTACGCTGAAATTGTGAAGCTAAACGAATAGCAATTTGTCCCCTCAAATCAGTGTCAACTATAAAGTGTTATATATGGTTGGAAAGCTCTAGAAGTCTACTTTCTAAGGACACTGAGATCACTTCATTTGGAGCTTTGTAGCTCGAGTTATTCTTGTTGGAGTGTGAAGAGGTCAGGGTTGCAAATCCTCTTTGCTTCTCTTTGAGTTTGTTTCCAACTTTTTGCCACCTTGGGAGTGTGCTTCCTCTATTAGTGCTTTTATTGCTTCATTTTCCATAATTTCCTACAAAATTTATTAACTCAAGCAATCAAAGCAATATTCAATTTAATCACCAAAACACTCCCATAATTAAGCATTATGAATTGATTTTTATATGAAAAAGCATAGAAAAACATAACATGATGCGTAGTCATCAAGAATCGTTTGAAAAAATTAGACATCTTAATTTTAACATATAAAAGTAAAATTTGAATTCAATAAATTTTTCTAAGTTGGAAAATGTATCTTTTACGAAAGATTTTTTGTAAAAATGGGTACCAGTGCATGCGCTGGCAGTACCGACTCTAGTCTGTTCGGTACCGTATTTTGAGAAAAATAAGATTTTGAAAATTAATTTATTATTTTGGAAGGAAAAAAATAATTTAGAATAAAAAATCGGGCACTAATCTTAAAGGTTTTGGTCCAAAGAGGGCCAAACAGGCTAAAAACGTTAACGGTAAGGTAAGGTCTCACTAAATCCTTGTGTTTAGTTATTTTTGTGAACCCTAAGTTTGATGTTGGTATGTTGTATGATGTTAGATTGAGGTTTGGTGTTTGTTGGAGTGAGCTTCATGGTTTTGGAGCTTTGAGTTTGAGCTTTGTGTTTTCAGTTACCTGAGAATCAGCCAAGGTATGGTTTTTGTTTCCTTTATGTAATATGTAATGTTTCTGGACACTTAGGCTAGTGGACCATAAGATAGGATTGAATGATGTTAGTGTATGCTTAATTATATAAGATTATGTCGTATGATGAAGAGGAGTATATGGAATATTGGAATGTGCAATATACGATTATGATGATGATGAGTGTTGATGATTATTATGTGTGATGATGGATATTGATGAGTATAATGATGTAATGTTGTGATGATAGTGTTTGTGATGTTAGAAATGGATTGGTGAGAATTGTGAATAATGATTATGAGTGTTGATTAATGATTGAATTGGAAATTATGGGTTTGTAGTAATTTATGGTGTAATGGTTGAGTGAGTTAGGTGTGAAATTGATGGAAATGATATGAAATGGTAAGTTGTTGTGTGTGGTGGTATTTTATGATGATTGAGTAGGCTTTGATTTGGTTTTAAATTGAGAGTTTTGGTAAAGTTGAGTTTTTATTGTTTTTGGTAAAAATGGGTTTTATGCCAACTTTGGCGGATCATATCTTGATCTACGGTTTTTGAAATTGATTTAATTTTGTATCAAATTAAATTCAATTCAAAGAACTTTAAAACGGTATAGATTTTGTGGAAATTGGAATTTTGTAGAAAAAGATATGGTCATTGGAAGTTGGTGTCAAAAATCTGATTTCTGTGATGTTGTAGAAATTATGAGTTCTGGTATGTGTGCGCAAGCACACTGCTGTGCGCGTACTCTAAACAGTGGCTACATTTTGACTTGTGCGCACGCACACCCTGTGATTTTCAGAAAACGTGCGTACGCACATTCTGGTGCGCACACTGTAAGACCCCGGATTTTCGAAAATTAAATAATAAGTTATTTTACGATTTATTCTATTTCATCAAGATTATATTTTTGGAGATTTTTACATATTAATCGAGTAACTTCTTAATTATAATTTAAAGTTCTAGTAATTGAGAAATAATGAAAATTTTATGTACAATATTTTGAATATTTAGTTTCGATCCTTATTTTATAAACAAAGAAGAATTTATTTATTTATCTGTAATTTTAAATTAGAAGTATTTAATTAAAAATAATTTGTAATTTGAAAAATCAGTAGTATTCTTAAAATTAATTATATTGATTAAATTTGGTTTTAAATTAATACTCTACCCTAATCCCAAATTTCCAATTCTAAACCCTAATTTTACTAACCCTAACCCTTTTTACCCAACTCACACACACGTACCCCATAACCTGTTAACTCCTCATTGAGCCATGCCACCCTCTCCTCACCATTCACTCACCACCTCCATTGTCCTTTTCCTTTACCCACACACACATTAACAGAGGAAATAAGAGAGCAAAGAGGAACAAAGCTAAGAAACGGGAGATTCAGAAAGTGAGGAGAGAGCACGAGAAGAGATCCGAGAGAAGGAGGGTACCGAGCCATCACCAGCCACCGTCGCACACCACCACCGCCGTCAAGATGCCGAGCCACCATGCAAGAAGAGGGAGACATCATCGCTGCTGCCACCATCAAGGGAGAGAATGTGCGTCGTGAGTTAGAGACACCACAATGGGGAAGAGGAGCTGTCATGCTCCGCCAATGTCCAGCCACCATCGAGCTAGGGTTACCGTGGTGCCTCACTACACATCACTGTTGGGCTTCGAAGAGAGAGAGAAAATGCGCGAAGATGAGAGAGAGAGAGAGAGAGAGAGGGAAAGCCGATCCTGTCACCACCACCACACCCTTGTTTCTGGCGTTCAGCGCCAGTTTGTCCTCTCTGTGCACCATCCTGGCGTTTAACGCCGGGTTGGTGCTTGTTTTGGGCGTTCAGCGCCAGAATGGTGCTCTGTTCTGGCGTTGAACGCCGGCCAGATGCACCTTCTGGGCGTTGAACGCCAGCCCGTGCATCCTCCAGGGTGAAAAACTTTTTTCTTCTGTTTTTGACTCTATTTTTAATTTTTTTGATTTTTTCGTGACTCCTCATGATCATGTACCTAATTAAACACAAAAAAAACACTAAAACAAAATAAAATAAGATTAGATAAATAAAATTGGGTTGCCTCCCAACAAGCGCTTCTTTAATGTCAATAGCT